>NW_028141164.1:16645447-16703167 GCF_030444845.1 Prenolepis imparis
AAGCAGTGGTATCAACGCAGAGTACTGCGGACAAATCCGACGATGTATTGGAATGATACATTTTCAGGCAAAAAATTCATTAAAAAATTAATATATTTGCAACCAGTGCAGCTATCAACATCGTTAAGATTTCATTTTACTCGGAAAAATTCACGCTCTCGATTGATAACCCGGGAAAAAATGGCTCATGTATAATTATACAGGGTGTCCGGTAAAATTATTGGTGTCTCGACATTTTTGCTGAGGAAAAATCGTCTCCAAATGATCCCAGGAATCTGCACACGACGGTTGGCGTGACTATTACCGGACACCCTGTATATAATTATATATAATTATATACAGGGTGTCCGGTAATAGTCACGCCAACCGTCGTGTGCAGATTCCTGAGATCATTTGGAGACGATTTTTCCTCAGCAAAAATGTCGAGACACCAATAATTTTACCGGACACCCTGTATAATTATACATGAGCCATTTTTTCCCGGGTTATCAATCGAGAGCGTGAATTTTTCCGAGTAAAATGAAATCTTAACGATGTTGATAGCTGCACTGGTTGCAAATATATTAATTTTTTAATGAATTTTTTGCCTGAAAATGTATCATTCCAATACATCGTCGGATTTGTCCGCCGGCCGCCATCTTGTCTGCGGACACCCATCTCAGTATAATGACCGTGCCCCCTGTTGCTTAACCTTTTTAGCGACCGGACGAAAAATGGATAGGGAAAAAAAATGAAGAGAAGGGGTGGAATAGGAGGCAGTGTTGTGCTCAGATGATTCTAAAATTAGCTAGATAAAGATAAGATAAATATTTTCATCTTAGATAAGATAAAGATGATTTTGTTTTAAATATATCTAGATATAAGATAATAAAATTATATGGCGATTTATTTAGATAAAGATAACATTTTTCTTCATCTAAGATGCAGCTATAGATAATACATATTTTTATTATCTACATAAAGATGGCGCCAAAACTTCATCTAGATGATCATCTATATAATTATATATAATTATATATAATTATATATAATTTATATATAAATATATATAATTCATATATAAATATATATAATTGTATAAAATTATATGTAAATTATATATAACCTCATATACGGTTATATATGACAATATATAACATCATACGGAATTATATATAACTATATATAATCATGACCCGGGAAAAAATGGCCCATGTATAATTATATATAATTATATATATAAATATATATAATTGTATAAAATTATATGTAAATTATATAAAATTGTAACGATGCCCCCCCGCATCGTTCCCGACCGTCCACCCGTCGGAAGGCTGCGCCCGGCGAACACCGGCCGGGCAGGGCAGCAGGCGCTGAGCGCCACAATAAATTAATCCAACCGTTAAATACGGTTCCACGAAAACGCCCGACGCGCGCCGAAATAAACCGAGTCGTATCACCCCTACTCCCCCTCCTTCGATCCAGCCTCCGATCCCGTTACTCGATCCATATAAAAAGAGAGCTCACGATAAGAGCTCTCTCAGATACCGTTCCGACTCCGTCGTATCGGAGAATCCTTCCGCCCGGAAAAAGAGCCCGAGGTAGACGCGTACGCTGCCTCTGCGGAGATAATCTCCGTGCTCCGAACTACCGGCTTCCGCCTCCACCGTTCCCCGACTTCGAGGTAGAGGGTACTCTGTCTCCCCCGAGCTATTCTCGGGAGTCCGGGGTTTCCGACCGCACCCCGCAAACAGCGCGCTGACGTCAGCGGGTGGAGCTCCGCCGCCTCCGTCGAGGGTTCTCGACCGTCAGTGCGTTCCTCCCCCCGACACCCATACGGACGGCCGTGACACGCCGATTCGTCGCGTCCACGCCGAAATCACGGTCCGCGAAATCCGACTAAATACGCGCGCCGTTCGATTGCGCTCTCTTCGATATATCGAAGAGAGCGGCCGCTCTCAGCTGACGCGTTTTTCTACTCGCGCCGACTCGCGCCGCGACAACACCGAGCGCCCCGCTCGCCGCGCCGACCCCGCGTCTCGCGGGCGACGTAAACACAATCGAAGCGATTTAAAGACCCGCATAATACACGGGCTTTAACGACCGGCGTTACACACCCACACACGCACACACACGCACACTTGTACATACCGACACCTAAATTAATAAATTACTATTGTTACCAATAACCGTTACGTTCGTTGTCTCACCCTTTTTACGAGCCCTGATCCCGACCGAGTTATTCCGAGCTCGCGAAAAGCGACCGTTACATTTGGCGCCCGAACAGGGACCGTTCCGTCCGTTGTGAGACACGAACCTTGCGGTTGTATTGCGCTCGCGCTGTTTTTTTTTGTTTCGTCCGGAAAATTTTTTGTTTCTTGCTCCCGGTCACGAACACCGAACCCACGGTCACGCCACGATGCCGAAAGCGTGGATTTACCGAGTACCGAAGGAACAATTAGTTTCGATCGTCACCGCGGCCGGCCTCGACGCAGCCGGCACCCTCGATGACCTCCGTAGGCGCATGAGCCGTCACATCGACGAAAACTTTGCCGAATACGCGACTGCGGAAGACGACGGGGCTGAACTCCTCACCCCGCCGCCGGCCATCCATGTGCGGCCCCCGACACCGCCGCCTGGGGGGGACCGCAGGGGGCCCCTGCCGTCCGATGACGCGAAGGTCATCAACCAGATTCGGAAGTGGGGATGCCCTTTCGACGGACGCGACCCCGTGGCCTTCCTTGAGCGCGTCCGCGAACTAAACGCCGGTTACGGGTACACCGGCCAACAGCTACTTAGAGCGTTACCCGAACTCTTACGCGGCGATGTTCTGCTGTGGTACCGCAATACGCGCGACAACTGGTTCGAATGGCACGATTTCGAACGCGATTTTAACGCACACTTCTTACCGCGACGATACAAAGCCACGCTCCGCCGCGAAATTCTGGAACGCCGGCAAAAATCGGGGGAAAAATTCGCTGCGTACGCCACGGTGATGATGACGCTGATGCGTCGCGCGGGCGGTTTCTCTCGCGACGAGCAGCTCGAACGCATTTATGAGAATATGCATCCCGAGTACAAGTTCTACGTGCGGATTGACGACGTGGCGAACCTGTCGGAACTACATAACCGCGCCGCGGAATACGAAGACATCGAGCAGGAACGGAGTCAGATGCGGAAGAGCGAGAAACCGACGAGCGAACGGCCCTCCGTAGCAGCCGTATATAATCGCGAGGAAAGTTGTTGGCGCTGCAAGCAGCGCGGACACACCCGGTTTAATTGCAAGCGCCCCGCGAAGAAATTTTGTTCGCAATGCGGACGCGATGGGGTACTCACCTCGCAGTGCCACCCACCACGAACGGGAAACGCCAACGGGGCCGAGGCCGAGCGGACCGGCACTCGCCCCGACACCAGCATCGCGACGTAACTTTCTCGCCGCGACCCCACCTAACCGTCCGCATACACGGGAGGCCCTTCAAGGCCCTGCTAGATTCGGGGGCCGAGATTTCGTTCATCAACACCGCCACGGCCGAAGCCGTTCGGACCTGGGGCTACGTAGAGGGCACAAACGCCGGGCAAGTGCAACTGGCCGATGGCACATACGCGGAAATACCCGGCTATGTGACACTGCCGATGCAAGTCCGAGGCCGCACCTACCGACACGAATTCGCCATCCTACCGACTCTCGACAGCGAGTTACTGATCGGCATCGATCTATGGGGAAAGCTCGGGATCACCATCACCCCGCCGCGCGCCGACCCGTGTCAGCACACCCCGCAGTGCAGCTTGACCACTGGACTCGCGAGCCGCACGCCGGCCGAGGACCGCCGCCTCACGACCTTACTACAGCACGAACTCGCGTTATTTGAAGACGTCCGCGGGCCAACGACCCTCGCGCGGCACCACATCCGGTTAAAAAATCCGACGCCGATCAAGCAACGATACCGCCCTCGTAACCCCGCGATGCAGGCCGTTATCGACGCCGAAGTGGCCAAGATGGAGGAGGCCGGGATTATCGAACCCTCCAAAAGCGCGTGGAGCTCACCCATTGTGGTCGTCCGGAAAAAGGATGGCAAACACCGGTTTTGCATCGACTTTCGACGCGTGAATGACGTCACGGATAAGGACGCGTATCCCCTGCCGCAGATCACCGCGACCCTCGACAAGTTACGAGGAGCCCGTTACCTCACCACGCTCGATCTCAAAAATGGCTACTGGCAGGTACCGCTCGCGCCGGAGAGCCGTCCGATTACCGCGTTCACTATTCCCGGGAGGGGGTTAATGCAGTTCCGGGTGATGCCGTTCGGCTTGCATTCCGCGCCGGCTACGTTCCAACGCCTGCTCGATACGGTTCTGGGACCGGAACTCGAGCCCCACGTATTCGTGTACTTGGATGACATTATCATCATCAGCCGCACCTTCGACGAACATCTCGAGCTGCTCACCGAGGTTTTCCGCCGGTTGCGCGACGCACGATTACGGCTGAACCCCGAGAAGTGCAAATTCTGCGTCGACCAGTTGAAATATCTCGGCCACGTAGTCGATGGACACGGGATTCGAACCGACCCCGAAAAGGTCAGCGCCGTCGCGAACTGGCCCGCACCGCAGAACATTCGGCAAATCCGGCAATTCCTGGGCGTCGCCTCGTGGTACCGCCGTTTCGTGCCGGATTTCTCCACGACCGCCGCGCCTCTCACCCGATTAACGCGGAAAAACGCCCGATGGAAATGGGGGGACGAAGAAGACGCCGCGTTTCTCGCGCTGAAAAATCGCCTAATCGCCGCCCCCATCCTCGCGTGCCCCGACTTCACACGCCGCTTCTACCTGCAAACCGACGCCAGTAACCACGGCCTCGGAGCGGTCCTTACGCAGTTTTCCGAGGAAGGCGAACGGGTCATCGCGTATGCGAGCCGCACCCTCAACGGCGCGGAGAGAAATTACAGCGCTACGGAGTTGGAATGCCTGGCCATCGTGTGGGGCATCCAGCGGATGAAAGGGTATCTGGAGGGCTACGCCTTTACCGTCGTGACCGACCACCAGTCACTCAAGTGGCTCCAACGCGTGGACTCCCCGACCGGCCGCCTCGGACGCTGGGTTTTCGAACTCCAGCAATACGAGTTCGACGTTAAATACCGCCGCGGAAAGCTCAATCGCGTGGCCGATGCGCTCTCCAGATGCCCCGAGGTCTGCGCCGCGCACCCGATCCGATGTCCCTGGTACCGCCGCCTTTACGACACCGTGACGCGACAGGCCTCCGCGCTCCCCGATTACCGCATCGACAACGGAGTCCTTTACCGCCACATTCTCCACACGCTGAACTTCAAGGACGAGCCCACCGAGGTACAGTGGAAGCAATGCGTGCCGAAGAACCGACGGCGCGCCGTGCTGCAGCAGCTACACACCGCACCCACCGCGGGACACCTGGGGGTAGCTAAGACGGTCGCTCGTGTCGCGGAGGAATATTACTGGCCGGGGATGCTACGAGAAGCCGCGACCTTCGTGCGACAGTGCGAAACCTGCATGGCGCACAAAGCCTTGCAACAAAAACCCGCCGGGTATATGCACGCCGTAGACGTCCGGCAACCGTGGGAGCAAGTCACGATCGACCTAGTCGGCCCACTACCAAGATCACGAGCCGGACACACCTGGCTTTTTGTGATGCAGGATCGCTTCACGAAATGGACCGAGCTCGTGCCGTTACGCAAGGCGACCGCCGCCGCCGTCACCGACGCGCTGACCACCCGCATTATCCTGCGCCACGGGCAACCCGATCGCATTATCTCCGACAACGGCACCCAGCTCATCTCCGGCCAGCTCACCGCTCGCCTAACGGCCCTGGGGATCAAACATCGCACCTCACCCGTCCGCGCGCCTCACTGCAACCCGGTGGAACGAACGAACCGCGTAATCAAAACCATGGTCGGGGAATATGTCGGACGAGACCATCGAGACTGGGATGCCCGGATCCCCGAATTGCAGTTCGCCTACAACACGGCGTACCACGACGCCACGGGATACACGCCCGCCTACTTAAATCACGGCCGGGAACTGCGACGTCCGGAAACGACCGAACGACGACCGACCGCCATCGACGAGCCGGATATAGTCGCTCAGCATCTCCGCGACGCCTATCAACTTGTGCAAGTGCACTTAGCCAGGGCGTTCCAACGCCAGGAAAAATATTACAATTTGCGACGACGACCGTGGCGACCGAAACTCGGCGACATCGTCTGGAAGAAACAGCATCCGCTGTCACGAAAGGCCGACGCCTTCAATGCCAAATTAGCGCCCAAATATGTTGGCCCGCTCACGGTACAACGCATCGTCTCACCCGTAATCGTCGACCTGAAAAGCGTCCACGGCAAATGGTACCGCCATGTACACATCCAGGATTTAAAGCCAGGCCACAATAACACACCTAACACCGCTAACGGAAACGGGGAAAGAATAAACAATAACACCGACGACCCCGACAATCAGGATGAGGACGACTCCGGAAAATAATGAGCTCACTTTGGTTCGAAACCTTCGAGAACGACCATGGAAAAAGATATTCTCCAAGCCATCAACGAGCTCCTGGGCGACTCGACCGATGACGAGGGTCCCGACACGCCGCCGAGCGCCCCTGCTAGACCAGCACCCTCCCGGCCGCCCCGCGTGGGCACGATTGTGCAGCGTTCCGACCGAGCCAACCAGCGAAAGCGGGACATGCTGCTGCAGCAACCACCACCGCTGCCGAAACGACCAGCCCGCCAGCCGGCCCCTCCGGAGAGGACCGTAGCGCCACGGCCGACGCTACAAATGCCGACCGGACCCGTAACCCCGCCGCCGATTCCGTACCAGGTCGCGCCTGGAATGGTGGTGGAAGTACCGCATTTCGCGGTATACGTATCCCGCCGCTACAAGTTCCGGTCAGCCGAACACGGCTATTGGATATTGCGGTTCTCGCGACGCGGCGAACTTCGCTACCACCGCCGAATCCGCTAAGTAGTGCCTCAAAATTCAGGCACTTCTAGGAGGGGGGTGATGTAACGATGCCCCCCCGCATCGTTCCCGACCGTCCACCCGTCGGAAGGCTGCGCCCGGCGAACACCGGCCGGGCAGGGCAGCAGGCGCTGAGCGCCACAATAAATTAATCCAACCGTTAAATACGGTTCCACGAAAACGCCCGACGCGCGCCGAAATAAACCGAGTCGTATCACCCCTACTCCCCCTCCTTCGATCCAGCCTCCGATCCCGTTACTCGATCCATATAAAAAGAGAGCTCACGATAAGAGCTCTCTCAGATACCGTTCCGACTCCGTCGTATCGGAGAATCCTTCCGCCCGGAAAAAGAGCCCGAGGTAGACGCGTACGCTGCCTCTGCGGAGATAATCTCCGTGCTCCGAACTACCGGCTTCCGCCTCCACCGTTCCCCGACTTCGAGGTAGAGGGTACTCTGTCTCCCCCGAGCTATTCTCGGGAGTCCGGGGTTTCCGACCGCACCCCGCAAACAGCGCGCTGACGTCAGCGGGTGGAGCTCCGCCGCCTCCGTCGAGGGTTCTCGACCGTCAGTGCGTTCCTCCCCCCGACACCCATACGGACGGCCGTGACACGCCGATTCGTCGCGTCCACGCCGAAATCACGGTCCGCGAAATCCGACTAAATACGCGCGCCGTTCGATTGCGCTCTCTTCGATATATCGAAGAGAGCGGCCGCTCTCAGCTGACGCGTTTTTCTACTCGCGCCGACTCGCGCCGCGACAACACCGAGCGCCCCGCTCGCCGCGCCGACCCCGCGTCTCGCGGGCGACGTAAACACAATCGAAGCGATTTAAAGACCCGCATAATACACGGGCTTTAACGACCGGCGTTACACACCCACACACGCACACACACGCACACTTGTACATGTTACCAATAACCGTTACGTTCGTTGTCTCACCCTTTTTACGAGCCCTGATCCCGACCGAGTTATTCCGAGCTCGCGAAAAGCGACCGTTACAAAATTATATATAACCTCATACACGGTTATATATGACAATATATAACATCATACAGAATTATATATAACTATATATAATCATGACCCGGGAAAAATGGCCCATGTATAATTATATATAAATATATATAATTCATATATAAATATATATAATTGTATAAAATTATATATAAATTATATATAACCTCATACACGGTTATATATGACAATATATAACATCATACAAAATTATATATAACTATATATAATCATGATCCGGGAAAAATGGCCCATGTATAATTATATATAAATATATATAATTCATATATAAATATATATAATTGTATAAAATTATATGTAAATTATATATAACCTCATACACGGTTATATATGACAATATATAACATCATACAAAATTATATATAACTATATATAATCATGATCCGGGAAAAATGGCCCATGTATAATTATATATAAATATATATAATTCATATATAAATATATATAATTGTATAAAATTATATGTAAATTATATATAACCTCATACACGGTTATATATGACAATATATAACATCATACAAAATTATATATATAACTATATATAATTATGATTGCCATGCATTCCAGAAAATTTGCCCATATATAATTATATGCACATATATTTGATTATATATAATATATTGGATGATTGCAAAAGTTCGTGCCCGATTTGCATAGATGGTGGTAATAACTTCAAATCGGGCACGAACTTTTGCAATCATCCAATATAATATGTTATATTCAATTGTATAAAATTATATGCAATTATACATAGCATTATATACAATTATATAAAACTACGTATATAAGATCAAATATAATTTTAATTTAACGAGAAAATTTTGGTTTGCATATATGTATATATTTATATATTCCGTCCAGTCCAGTTTTGATTTTTATTTAGTCCAAACTTTGGATTTTATCCAAAATCTATGGATATAATATGAACGTTTTAAGAATATCCATTATTAGACATTCAAAGTATATATTATATTTAGACGTTTTAAAAACGTTTTTTACGTACAGCACAGAACATTTTATTTACATTGCAGCAATATTATAATCTTACAAGTTGCAACATAATATTGGAGAGACATTATAAGAACATACTATAATATTTTATACGAAATATTACTGCAACATTCCAAAAATATTATAAAAACAGTATTCATTAATCATTAGTTCTTTTATTTACCGCTACGCGACGCGCAAGGCGCTATCTTTCTCGTATTTAAGATTTATTATGAGAATTATATATGTATAAAGCTTGCATAAATCGATTATTAATATTATAATAACCGAATAATATCCGAGTATTACGGATAAACAGAACAAACTTACACAGTTCCAACAATTTTTTTCTTATCTCTTTTGGATGTTCGCAAGATTTCTGCAATTTTTTGATGCTCTGTATGAGATACTAAAATAGATATATTCAGTACTCTAAATATATAAACTTACATATATATATATACCTACACCTATCTACTTTAAAATATACGTTCAATGTTTGAAACAGGTCCAATTTTAGTCCGTTTAGTCCTTAAAATGGACATTTTTCGATTGCCCAGAAAAGTAACACTGGATTTTTAAAATGTTTTAAAGATGTCTAAGGCTCTAATATGAATGTTATAAATACGTACAAAACGTCCAATATGTATATTTTTAATACGTTTCTAAAACGTCATTGTGCTGTCTGGGTATGTTTTGTACTCACAAATTATTTTTATTATATATATATATATATATATATATATTATTCGAGATTATGTGTGATTATATACAATTATACATAATTATATATAATTATGTATAATTGTATATAAGGCACTATATATATTTATATATAAAATATGCCCATATATAAATATATACAAATATATATGATTATATATAATTATATATATTTGCATATATTTATATATGGGCATATTTCATATATAAATATATATAGTGCCTTATATATAATTATATATAATTATACATGGGCCATTTTTTCCCGGGAAGTCATCTTTCGAAAAATATGTTCTGATTCTTGAGATATTTCAATTCATTGTTTATTGTTTTAAATATTCATTGTTTATTGTTTTAAATATAAAGAAATTGCGTTACCTCCGGTAAAGGATATGCAGTAGCGTTCTTTTCGATTTTTTTGATATCTTTCGATGTTTCGATATTCTTTTGATATCCTTTCGATATCTTATTTTTTATATCTTGTAGAGAAAAAATTCACGAGATATTTCAATTCATTCGATATTTTCGATATAAAGACGAATAAAAGATATACTTAGCGAGATGCTACCGCGTTTCTTGAATCGTATATTTTAAAAAAACAATCTTTGTGGTGATACCCATGAGAATCCCACGATTCCAATTCTTAATTGGCCCAGTGCCGTATTGTGTGCGCGGCACACAACAATATTGATCAATTTTTTAATATTATGACACAAATATATCCTCTTACAAATAATTTATAAAATAAATATGCTTTACCAAAATATAAAAAATTATGTACTATTTTCTTTTATTTTTCTTGAATACTTTATTTTAAAACAATTATTTATTATTGTAAGCGCAAGCCCTAGATGTTAAATATATCCCTAGGCACCGTTAAATATATTCATATAAACCCGCCTAAAAGGGGAGCGCGACAGGTAAGGCGCTGCCCCCCTCTACCTATCGATGTACGCGATTTAGGCTGACGAAATCAGAAGAGAATAGTCAGGAATGCGTGAAAGAAGCAAGTCGATATGCGAAGGACTGCGTAGTCGATAAGCATCGAAAGTTCGAGAACGATAAGTAGCGTGAACAAAGGACTGCTCGCGTTACATTTTGGCTCGCGTTACATTTTGTTCAATTTCTTGTACTTCAATTTATTAAACCGGCTTATGTGCCTATCAAAATAAAAAACTCTTTTAACTGAACGCCCGGCGATCTTACATTATTATATGTAAAAATAATAAATATTTAAATAAACTTGTGGATAAAGGAAAAAGCCTTTCTCCTGCACTTCCACCCGGAAAAAACTAACCTAAGCCGACCTCATATCTCAGAGATAAATTATTTATTAAAATAAAACTTCAAATCACAGACATGACTTGGGTTAGGTTAGACTTTTTGAGATAGGAATGCATGAGGAGGGGCTCTGCCCTTCCCCCCTCCCACGCGTTTACTATATAAATTTGACCTCTCAAGCTCAAGATCATTAAAATCTATTTTCTTAAAATGTTATTTTTATGATACTTCAAAATCGCATATTTTAGGAATCAGAAAAGAGCGCAAAATTCAAATCGTGTATTACTTAGGAATGAGCCCTTTATAATATATGTAAAAATGAAAATGATCCGTGCTGTGAAGTTAATGTAAACATTTACCATTTTAAAGTACATAGTTACAGCCACATATTAGAATTTTCATGAAATGACTATAGGAGTCTATCATTAACGAATACAAGATGTGTGGATATGTATTTACATGTATGTTTGCGCGCACATGCGTGCGTGCGTGCGTACGTGTGTGTGTGTGTGTGTGTGTGTGTGTGTGTGTGTGTGTGTGAGTTCTTTTAATATTATTAAAAGTTATAAAATGGCGAAATCATTTATGTAATAAGATGTCATGATATTAATCAATAAAACAAAGATTTTTACGCAAAAATTTTGGTGAATTATAATAATCAATTTTGTGAAATTTTTAAAGCTATTACTTTTCATCTCTTTCTCAAGCTCTTTTTAAATATTCTCTAATATTATTTCTGAAATTTTTTCTACAGGTATCAATTTATGGCAAAAAATTCAGGCACACATTTTTATCATTCACATTTATCGGTGCACATGATAGACGGACAGTATGGATCCCTTATCGTACGTGATCCGCCACAATTGAATCCTTTTAACAATTTGTATGATATGGATCGTCCGGAACACGTAATTGTTATCAGCGATTGGTTTCATGAATTATCGTTAGAACGTTTTCCTGGTCGATATAGAAGAAATCGTGGACAAGTTCCGGAAAATTTCTTAATCAATGGCAGAGGAAATTGGATGGTAAGAACAATCTCATTTCTTTGTAATGTAATAAAGTAACAGTTTGAAAATTCGAGAATTATAATATGTATTTAAAAAGTTTATTCACAACCTCGAATTTGTATAATTGTATAAGCTTATACAATTATAATTGTATAATTGTATAATTGTATAAGCTATAATTGTATAATTGTATAAGATTATACAATTATTAAAAAATTGACAATTACATGTTCGATATAAAAAGCATTGTTGCAGAATATAATTATAACATTTGCAATTGTCATATTAATATTATTTTATGCTAATATTAAGGATCTGCTATATTAAGGATTTGCGTACGATAATGCAACTCTTTTATAATCATTAAGAATTCTAAAGGTTGTTGATATTAAATATATACTTGAAAATAAACGGGCTATAAGAGTTGAACGCAGATGTTTGTGTATCAGATAGCGAAAATTAATTTTTCGCTATGACTTATAATTGTTCACGGTTCACGAAATTTGTTTGGTACGTTATCAAGACTTTATTTAGGAATAACTCTCAATTCGATATTTTAATTCCTATATTCCCCTCTGGCCCCTCTAAAAAGATCTTTTATAATCGGCTTGTCAATCATCTTATTGTTAGAATAAAAATAAATAACGCAGATGAAAATAACTTTGATGAAATTCGTTGGATTTTGTAATTTTCCCCCATAGCAAAAAAAGTCAGTGATATCATAATGATATTGTCTGTGGCGATTAAATATGTCACAATGAAATCACAACGAAGTCACTATGACATTATTGTAATATGAAATAAAATGTTATTGTGAGGCAATTTACACACACACAACAAAATAATCTTTCATATATACATATATATATATATTATATATTATTACATATATATATATATATAATATTACATATATATATATATTATTGTATATAAAGAAATATCTATTTGTTATATGTATAATATATACATATAAGAGTCAATCAGCATGATGTGAAATTATATAGAAATAATAAAATTGTATAGGGAAGGTAGCCCAACAATGAACCATTGGTACACTATGAACCATTGGTACACTATGAACCATTACAATATTTCATAAATGTGACTTTGCCAGATTGTGCTGTTGTCATGCAACAACTCGCATTCTTCAAATGCATGACAACAGCACAATTTGGCAAAGTCACATTTACGAAATATCGCAATGGTTCATAATCTACCAATGGTTCATTGTTGGACTACTCACCTTATAATTATATAATAACTTATACATAATTTTGTATATATTTCTATATAATTTTATATTGTTATATATGATTATACACTCGGCCAAAAAAAAAACGGTACACTTGAAAAGTAGTAAAAAATTGTCAAAGTTCAAGAATTTATAACTCAGCTAATAATTGTGATATCGAGGTGTTTAAAAAACGAAAATGAAGTTTGAAGTTGTAGTTTAAGAAAATTTTAGTGCCGATTACGTGGAATGATCAGTTTTGCAATGACAAATGATAGAATGTGAACCTGCAAAACTGCTGAATAGAAGATCCACTTTCCTGAATTGCACGGCGTGAATCAGTTGACGTAGCTCAATGGGATAAAAAGCACGTGAAAATTTGAACTTTTCTCTTTAAAATCCGCTTTGGCGGAACACGATACGATAATTTTTCACTAAGTTATCGCAATTTGAAAAAAGTCGGTTTTTTAAGGACAAACTGTGATTTAAAATGTGTATCTGCTATCTTTATCAATTCGAATCATTGCAATTCTATTCAAGAATGTTGCATTGAATGCGGAGGTGTCCCGAAGCGAACAAATTGTGCCGGGCATCTCGCGCAAACAAAGTCCGAGTAGGATATTCGCGGGGTTTTCGCCGATAAGAGTTCGGCAATACTTTCTCGGGGATCGGAAGGGATCCATGAGGATTTCCCCGCGTAAAAAAAATTAAAAAGTTAAAAAAATAAAAATGAAAAAAATAAAAAAGTAAAAAAAAGAAAAAATAAATGAAATATATAAAAGTAGTAGATATACTAGGCCGGTTCTAAAACAGGTCCTCCGAGGGTGGTGCGGGGCGCGGGGGTATCTCGGTGGCGCGGGGGTATCTCGGTGGCGCGGGGGCTAACGTCACGCGGGGCGGGGGGATCTCGGTGGGGCGAGGGGGATCTCGTTGGCGCGGGGGCTGACTTCACGCGGGGTGGAGGGGATGTTTCGGCAAAGGAAGGGGAGTTTTCTGAGTGCAATATTTGTAGATGGTATCTTTACGACTTTTTTATGAGGGATCTTAAACATTTTCCCAAAAGGTATAGAACAAACGCCGATGATCGACAATTTTGTACCCTCGTTAGTATAATTTTATTACGGAAGCGCCGATGTCCGGCTGCCCGAACTTGTCAACGGAGCGTTCTAGAATCCATTAAAATTATGTTTTTTTTTTCATTTTATGAACAAAATGTCCATTAAATGTCCATAAAATCATTAGGATATTATGGAAAGAAATGAAGATTTTAGGGCCGATTCTGCGACGAACATGTCAAAACATTATTTATAGGTGCAAATCTAAAAGCGTTGACGTTCAGCAGCTTTGTACCCTCGCGGAAAATCGGTCGTAAACGAGAGCGAAACATCTTCCTTAATATTTTTTAAGGAAGAATGCAACGTATCGGCACCAACGTTCGGCAGTTTTGTACCCTCGCAGAAAATCGGTCGTAAACGAGAGCGAAATCTTTCTTAATATTTTCAAGGAAGAATTGCGATAATTTTGAAAGGAATGGGGGTTGAAACTGGAGAGTGGGTCTCCGCGTCAAAAAGTCTTCAGCATTCGACGAGTTAAAGTGTCTTATGCGAAGTGTCAAAATTGTGCAGTAATGTGTAAAAATGGAAAATAATAATTTCGAGGCAATATTAGACGAGTCGTCTGATGTAGATCACGCGTTGTCGAATGACAGTAATATAGTTATATTAGTGATCAAGTGAAGACCTTACAGATATTGACAACAAGATAGTGTCTAATTCGCAAATCTGTGCATTAAACGGACGTACGAAAGTTTGTGCCATATACTTTTATTATTCTACGGGTGGTGCTCTTGCTTTATGTATTTCGTGTATGATCTCTATTCAAGTTGTCGGGCACATGTATGCTGTTAGAAAGCATGTGATTCAATTACACGACGCAGTGGATGGTCGATACTGTAGCAATTATCAAGAAACATTGTATCAGATATTTCCCTGTGATATGTGTCCAATTTGCACAAATTAAACTTGCATAAACTATTATAGTGAGTATACTTTAGTGATTAATTAAAAACATTCCGTGTGTATCGAAAAATGGTGAACAATATGGAGGAAATCGAAGCATTAGAACGACATCTGTGGAGTCAATTCCTTTGGGTGGATTCGAACAGAGAATGCGCCGAGTAGGGGGATCAATGTGACGTGTATCGGGTTGTTGATGGAAGAGCAAAAACAAATTGAATGTGAACATTTGGAAGATTATTATTATGCGTTGCTTCGCGCTCGAATCGCACGCCTCGAGGGTTTGAAGTACTCGTTACGCAGACTTTTCGAACCTGGTGTCAGTGTACCAGCGATATCGGGAAATAATCCAGTGAGTGCGATCGTGCAAGCGATACAAAGTCGTGAAATCGGTTTAAAAAAATTTTATACAGACCGTCTATACTCACGCTGGGGACTTCATAATTTCTGTGTAACAGAACTCAACCTACCATCACCACAATCACCACCATCACCACAATCACCACCGCCAGATGAACTTTTCGGACTCGTTTCCGAAGATTCTAATGATTGGTAATATATTGTAAGTATATTTAATCTATTTTTATAATATATTAAAATTAATAATAAATTTTTTTTTTTTTGGTTTCAGTAGACTGGAAGATAGAGACCACTGTATAATGGTGACCGTAAGAAGAAGGAGCCGTCACCATCCCCACTTTTAATTTTTTATTTTTTAATTTTATATTTTTAAATTTTATATTCATATATTTTATATTCATTTATATTTTTAAATTCACACACACACACACACACACACACATACACAAACACACACACAAATGTACAATACACATGATACTTATTAAAATTATACACACACAAATGTACAATACACATCATACTTATTAAAATTATTAATATTAAAAGAAAAAAATATATTTATTCTAGAATAAGATGTCCTTCTCCTCTAACCCATCGCGACATTATTTAAATTATTAAAAATTATTATTAAATATTATTAATAGAAAAAATTCTCTCTTGCGAACACCTCACGCTCTCCTAAGCGCTACCTCTCTCGCAGTCCCTAACCTCGCGCTATTTCTCTTTCATATACCTCGCCGCAACATCTCTCTCCTTCACGTTCGCCTCAAGCCCTCTCTTTCTCTCGCGTTCACCTCGCGCTTTCTCTTTCTCTCCTAAGCGTTACCTCTCTCGCAGTCCCCATGGAGGTAAGAAATAACAGGAGGGTGGATATACCCCCCTTGCCTGGCAAGCAGACGTAAGGAGGGAACACTAAGCGCCATATTGGTGTGGCTTATCGAAGCGCGACATTTGAAATAGTGATGAAAGCACACACAAAAAAAGGAAAAATTCATAAATAATATTTATAAATATGATATATATATATATATATATATATATATATATTGTATGTACAATAGTAGTATATATATTGTGCTATACATATAAGGCTTGTTTTCTATTCCTGCACTGGCTGAACTGTGCACACTGGTGCAATAAGTTAGAGTGAGACAAAATATACTTTATTGTCTCATTCTAACTTATTGCATCAGTTCAGGAATAGAAAACAAGCCTATTGTAAGCGAATCTGTATGTATTTAGTAGCATGGGCATTTTGTTTTATAATATTTTATAACTTTCTTATCTTTTTAAAACTAAATTAATGTGAGATCCGATTTATTCGCCAAACATGTTTCTCACTTACTTGGTTCAGTTAGGTTAGATAAGATAAAAAAAAATACAAAACGCCATATTACTGTGGCCAACCAATCACATTTGGTGTTGTTAACCCCCCTACTTAAAAGGCTTTACACTCCCTCCTGTTATTTTTTACCTCCATGGCAGTCCCTAACCTCGCGCTATCTCTCTCTTTCATGTACCTCGCTGCATGTATCTTTCTCCTTCACGTTCGCCTCGCGCTATCTCTATCTTCTCTCGCGCTACCTCTCTCGCGGTCCCTAGCATCACGTTCCCCTTCCCCGCATGACGTTATCCCCCGCAAGGACCGCAACAAGCTTCGTATGAGAGCTGGGACTGCTTACGGGTGGGAGAAAAATGGAGAATGGAAATGCGTGTGAAGAAATTATGTCATGATTTAAACTTAAAATCTCTTTATTCTTCTCTCTTTTACATTTTTTTTCATGCATATTATGGAGTAAAAAACTAAAGCTACCAGCTCGCAATCGATGAGCTGATGTTTAGTGAAGGCGTCGCTAGCGCGTATTATATTTGGTACTTTTTTATTATCCGTTACATTAGACGCGATATTTGAAAATTGTTTAAATTTAACATCGACTGTCTCGGTAATTTTAACCAATCGATCAAAAGATACATCAATGCATGGATCGAGATCGAACATACGGTGTAACGTCGATTCGATCATCATCATGCATACATTTGAAGATTCGAGACTTATGAGTTTGACGTTGTTAATCGTATGAACTCGCATTGTTAGCGGTGCAACGCTTATAAAACTGTGGACATCATTAGAGTCATTCCGAAGAAAATTTTAAAGTATCATCGAATATGAAATTCTTATGCTTTTATTCCATATATTCCTACAATTTTTGAAGATCTTACATTGAAAATTATTGTACGGAATTCACAAATTTGACATAATAACTTTATAAAAGCGTATTTATTTCGTTCTTAAATCGGATTTTTTTCTTTTATGCAAAGAATAATATAAAATCGTAAATCCCCTTACTAATCTTGATCATTGAATACATCTCACCATTTATCTACATTTCCCTTCAAACAGAAATTTATATAAATTTAAAATCATACTATATTATCGTATGCAATTAATTACAACTGCGATTTAGTGCGATTATATATATATTTATAATAAAAATGGGAAACTGTTTATATTTGTTTTATTTGAATATAAATGCATAACGAGAAGACTAGAGGAGACCAGGGCTAGTAGGCTCAGTTCAAAGATATTATAAAATACCTCTTTTGTTATAAAATATATATTTTTTTTGTTTTGAACACACGTTTTAGATTGGTCATCACTCTAATTAAATAAAAATATATTATATAACTAATTTTTATCAGATCTATATTGATGTTTTATTTCTTCTAATATAACAATATTGATATGTGTGCAATTGAAAACTATTAAAATCATCAAAAAACCCCGATCTCTAAAAGTTAATAAATTATATAATTTTTTCCGTGATTCACGTATATGGCACCACTGTGCGACATCTCTCTCGCGCTATCTTTCTCACGATCCCTAGCCTCGCGCTATCTCTCTCTTTTGTATACCTCACGCTCTCTCATGAACGCCTCGCGCTATCTCTCGTAAACGCCTCACGCTCTCTCTCTTCTAAGCGTTCTCATGATCCTTTCCGCAGGTATAAACAAAACAGCGTATGGCGTATAGCATTACGGTGAGCGCTGATGTCCAACCGCTCGAATTTATAAACAGATATTTATTACTACGATTTATCTGAGGGGTCAAGAACGGCTCCCGAGAACGTTGCCGTTCTTGAGCCGTTCGTAGTCGTTTCTGACAAGTTCAAAGCCGTTTCTGAGCCGTTCGTAGTCGTTTCTGACCCGTTCAAAGCCGTTTCTGACCCGTTCGTAGTCGTTTCTGAGTTAGTGTTACAGACTGCGATAAACGAGCGATAAACGTTAAAAATAATAAAGATACTTTTATTAATAATAATGATATAATGATATCTTTAGATGTTAGTTCATCATTCACAAATATTCCTAAAGAGTTGGTTTTAAAAAACGTTGGACTGACATTGCTAAGAACACCAATTTCAATTTAGCTCAATTTTTACATGCAATAGAATTGATTTTAGATTCAACTAGTTTCAGCTTCAATGGTCAGTTTTATGAACAAATATTTGGCAGCCCGATGGGTTCTCTTTTATCACCTATCCTAGCAGATATTGTGATGGATGATTTGGAGACATGTTTAAGTTTGTTAAGTTTCACTGTCCCCATATATTATAGATATGTAGACGACGATTTTGCTATATTGCCACGTACAAAAATAGATGAGATATTAATGACTTTTAATAATTACCACCAACGCTTGAATTTCACATATGAAATTGAAGTCAGTTCTTCCATTAATTTCCTAAATACAACGATCATTCGTTCTGACAATAGACTCATTACTAATATAGGAAACCTACATGTTCCGGAAGATATATAAACTTTTTTTTTCTAACCACCCTTTAAAATATAAAATTAATACTATTTATAATCTGGTTGATCATGTCATTCTACTATCCAATGCCATTTTCCATCATAAAAACATTGAGATGGTGAATGATATCTTACTTAATAATTGTTTCCCTAAATACATCATCAAACGACATATACAAAAAAGAATTAATGTATTAAAAAATCGTAATCACATAATGATTGTGATATGAATCGTGGACAATCTGACAGAACATCATTATTTCATTGCCACATGCTAAAGATGTGAATTATGATCTATGTCGTGTTATGCGTGACATGGGCTTCAACGTCTATAAAATAACAAAAAAAAAAACTAAATACATTGATTAAACGTGGTAAAGATAGTTTACATAATGATCAGAGAACTAATGTTGTATATATTAGATTGCAAAAACTGTAATGCGTCATATATCGGTCAAACAAAAAGGCGCTTACGTACTCGAGTGAAAGAGCATTTTAACAATATAAAATTGGATGAAACCAATCATTCCGTTATAAGTAAACATAAGTTGGAATTCGGACATGAATTTGAGAGATTTGGACAAAACCTAATATATTACATAATGAGAAATATGTGAAAAAGAGAGAAATCGCGGAAATGTTGTATATTAAAAAATTCAATAATACAATCAACCTACAAAAGAACACAGATAGCTTAAATAAAATATATGACAAAATAATAAAGGTCGTTTAGCTTGGTTTCCTATTTTTATATTTCAGTCACTGACAAAGTTTCATACTGATACAATGTTTCTCTCTCTTTAAAATTCAACAAGATGTTAATGATTTGTTTTAACTCAAATTTGTGAAGTGTTTCAATAAGAACGTATGTACTCAAAATTTTATAGCAAATCCATTTATGTATATTACTGTTTTTTGTATTCAAACCGTTATTTTTTAAATTAATTATTATTTCAGTTTATACTTGAAAAGGACTACAACCATATGGTCGAAGCGTCGTAACTTCTATTAAATAAACAAATTTTGTCTAGTTTGGTCGATTAATTTACAACTACCACTTTGATTATTGTACTAGCGATATAAAAACAACTTAAAAAATTTAAAATTTTTATTAATTATTTTATTATTTTAATAATTTTTAAAATTAAAAAGAGATACTCAATAGACCCATAATTCCTCCCTGACAGGTTCGGGAGGATATGATTCCTCGCCGAACAATTTTCTGAGGCAGAAGACGTCATCTCACCAGTAATCCTGTGCCCATTCCACGATCCCCTCCGCGTCGTCCCATAGCTCCCCAATTCCCGCCGATCGCACCACCGATAATTTCGTACTTGTTCCATATGCCGAAGATTAAGGTATCCACCGATTTGGACGGATTCCTCGGTTATCTTCTGAAAGTCGACAAATTTAGTAGATAATATTAATAAACAAATTTATAATATAATAATAAAAACTTACCGGCATTGTGAATATAAGGAACAGAGTCCTCAATAAATTTTCTAGAAGGTGAGTCTTCCAAGATATTATGTCTATTATTTCATGAAATCCTAAAGGACATTCTTGTTAAAAAAAAATTTGGACCTAAAATGTCTCCCGATCCAAAAGGCATTTTGCACTGCACTTAATAACTTAGCTCGACGACACTTAGCGATACTTAGCTCGGCGACTGCTTTAAACTTTGTGATGAACATCGCAGAGACAGACCCTCTCTCCATAAGCTTCAGCCCCAACCCCTCAGATAAATCGTAGTAATAAATATCTGTTTATAAATTCGAGCGGTTGGACATCAGCGCTCACCGTAATGCTATACGCCATACGCTGTTTTGTTTATACCTGCGGAAAGGACCATGAGAACGCTTAGAAGAGAGAGAGCGTGAGGCGTTTACGAGAGATAGCGCGAGGCGTTCATAAGAGAGCGTGAGGTATACAAAAGAGAGAGATAGCGCGAGGCTAGGGATCGTGAGAAAGATAGCGCGAGAGAGATGTCGCACAGTGGTGCCATATACGTGAATCACGGAAAAAATTATTTAATTTATTAACTTTTAGAGATCGGGGTTTTTTGATGATTTTAATAGTTTTCAATTGCACACATATCAATATTGTTATATTAGAAGAAATAAAACATCAATATAGATCTGATAATATATTTTTATTTAATTAGAGTGATGACCAATCTAAAACTGTGTTCAAAAAAAAAAAATATATATTTTATAACAAAAGAGGTATTTTATAATATCTTTAAACTGAGCCTACTAGCCCCGGTCTCCTCTAGTCTTCTCGTTATGCATTTATATTCAAATAAAACAAATATAAACATTTTTCCATTTTTATTATAAATATATATATAATCGCACTAAATCGCAGTTGTAATTAATTGCATACGATAATATAGTATGATTTTAAATTTATATAAATTTCTGTTTGAAGGGAAATGTAGATAAATGGTGAGATTTATTCAATGATCAAGATTAGTAAGGGGATTTACGATTTTATATTATTCTTTGCATAAAAAAAAAATCCGATTTAAGAACGAAATAAATACGCTTTTATAAAGTTATTATGTCAAATTTGTGAATTCCGTACAATAATTTTCAATGTAAGATCTTCAAAAATTGTAGGAATATATGGAATAAAAGCATAAGAATTTCATATTCGATGATACTTTAAAATTTTCTTCGGAATGACTCTAATGATGTCCACAGTTTTATAAGCGTTGTACCGCTAACAATGCGAGTTCATACGATTAACAACGTCAAACTCATAAGTCTCGAATCTTCAAATGTATGCATGATGATGATCGAATCGACGTTACACCGTATGTTCGATCTCGATCCATGCATTGATGTATCTTTTGATCGATTGGTTAAAATTACCGAGACAGTCGATGTTAAATTTAAACAATTTTCAAATATCGCGTCTAATGTAACGGATAATAAAAAAGTACCAAATATAATACGCGCTAGCGACGCCTTCACTAAGCATCAGCTCATCGATTGCGAGCTGGTAGCTTTAGTTTTTTACTCCATAATATGCATGAAAAAAAAATGTAAAAGAGAGAAGAATAAAGAGATTTTAAGTTTAAATCATGACATAATTTCTTCACCCGCATTTCCATTCTCCATTTTTCTCCCACCCGTAAGCAGTCCCAGCTCTCATACGAAGCTTGTTGCGGTCCTTGCGGGGGATAACGTCATGCGGGCAAGGGGAACGTGATGCTAGGGACCGCGAGAGAGGTAGCGCGAGAGAAGATAGAGATAGCGCGAGGCGAACGTGAAGGAGAGAGATGTTGCGGCGAGGTACATGAAAGAGAGAGATAGCGCGAGGTTAGGGACTGCGAGAGAGGTAGCGCTTAGGAGAGAAAGAGAGAGCGCGTGGTGAACGCGAGAGAAAGAGAGGGCGAGAGGTGAACGTGAAGGAGAGTGATGTTGCGGCGAGGTATATGAAAGAGAAATAGCGCGAGGTTATGGACTGCGAGAGAGGTAGCGCTTAGGAGAGCGTGAGGTGTTCGCAAGAAAGAATTTTTTCTATTAATAATATTTAATAATAATTTTTAATAATTTAAATAATGTCGCGATGGGGGATAGGAGAAGGACATCTTATTCTAGAATAAATATATTTTTTTCTTTTAATATTAATAATTTTAATAAGTATCATGTGTATTGTACATTTGTGTGTGTATAATTTTAATAAGTATCACGTGTATTCTACATTTGTGTGTGTGTGTGTGTGTGTGTGTGTTTGTGTGTGTGTGTGTGTGTGTGTGTGTGTGTGTGTGTGTGTGTGTGTGTGTGTGTGTGTGTGTGTGTGTGTGAATTTAAAAATATAAATGAATTTAAAATATATGAATATAAAATTTAAACATATAAAATTAAAAAATAAAATATTAAAAGTGAGAAGGGTGGCGGCTCCTTCTTATGGTCACCATTATACAATGGTCTCTATCTGCCAGTCTACTGAAACCAAAAAAAAATAAAAATTTATTATTAATTTTAATATATTATAAGAATATATTAAATATACTTATAATATTACCAATCATTAAAATCTTCGGGAACGAGTCCGAAAAGTTCATCTGGCGGTGGTGATGGTGGTGATTGTGGTGATGGTAGGTTGAGTTCTGTTACACAGAAATTATGAAGTCCCCAGCGTGAGTATAGACGGTCTGTATAAGATATTTTTAAACCGATTTCACGACTTTGTATCGCTTGCACGATCGCACTCACTGGATTATTTCCCGATATCGCTGGTACACTGACACCAGGTTCGAAAAGTCTGCGTAATGAGTACTTCAAACCCTCGAGGCGTGCGATTCGAGCGCGAAGCAACGCATAATAATAATCTTCCAAATGTTCACATTCAATTTGTTTTTGCTCTTCCATCAACAACCAGATACACTCGTCACATTGATCCTCCCACTCGGCGCATTCTCTTTTCGAATCCAACCAAAGGAATTGACTCCACAGATGTCGTTCTAATGCTTTGATTTCCTCCATATTGTTCCCCATTTTTCGATACACACGGAATGTTTTTAATTAATCACTAAAGTATACTCACTATAATAGTTTATGCAAGTTTATTTTGTGCAAATTGGACACATATCACAGAGAAATATCTGATACAATGCATCTTGATAATTGCTACAGTATCGACCATCCACTGCGTCGTGTAATTGAATCACATGCTTTCTAACAGCATACATGTGCCCGACAACTTGAATAGAGATCATACACGAAATACATAAAGCAAGAGCACCACCCGTAGAATAATAAAAGTATATGGCACAAACTTTCGTACGTCCGTTTAATGCATAGATTTGCGAATTAGACTGTCTTGTCGTCAATATCTGTAAGGTCTTCACTTGATCACTAATATAATTACTGTCATTCGACAACGCGTGATCTTCGTCAGACCACTCGTCTAATATTGCCTCGAAATTATTATTTTCCATTTTTACACATTACTGCACAATTTTGACACTTCGCATAGGACACTTTAACTCGTCGAATGCTGAAGACTTTTTGACGCGGAGACCCACTCTCCATAAGTTTCAACCCCCATTCCTCTCAAAATTATCGCAATTCTTCCTTAAAAATATTAAGGAAGATGTTTCGCTCTCGTTTACGACCGATTTTCTGCGAGGGTACAAAACTGCCGAACGTTGCCGCCGATACGTTGCATTCTTCCTTAAAAAATATTAAGGAAGATGTTTCGCTCTCGTTTACGACCGATTTTCCGCGAGAGTACAAAGTTGCTGAACGTCAACGCTTTTAGATTTGCACCTATAAATAATGTTTTGACATGTTCGTCGCAGCGTCGGCCCTAAAATCTTCATTTCTTTCCTTAATATCCTAATGATTTTATGGACATTTAATGGACATTTTGTTCATAAAATGAAAAAAAAATCATAGTTTTAATGGATTCTAGAACGCTCCGTTGCCAAGTTCGGGCAGTCGGACATCGACGCTTCCGTAATAAAATTATACTAACGAGGGTACAAAATTGTCGATCATCGGCGTTTGTTCTATACCTTTTGGGAAAATGTCTAAGATCCCTCATAAAAAAGTCGTGAAGATACCATCTACAAATATTGCACTCAGAAAACTCCCCCTCCTTTACCGAAACATCCCCTCCACCCCGCGTGACGTCAGTCCCCGCACCACCGAGATACCCCCGCGCTCCGCACCCCCCTCGGAGGACCTGTGTTAGAACTGGCCTAGTATATCTACTAAAAATCATTGTTTGAAATTACATCTGTGTGTCTTTTTTTACTTTTTAATTTGTTTTTATTTTTACTTTTTCACTTTTTTACTTTTTTTTACGTGGGAAATCCTCATAGATCCCTTCCTATCCCCGAGGAAGTAGTGCCGAACTCTTATCGGCGAAAACCCCGCGAATATCCTACTCGGACTTTATTTGCGCGAGATGCCCGGCACAATTTGCTCGCTTCGGGATACCTTCGCATTCAATGCAACATTCTTGAATAGAATTGCAACGATTCGAATTGATAAAGATAGCAGATACACATTTTAAATCACAATTTGTCCTTAAAATTTGACTGTTTTCAAATTGCGATAACTCAGCGAAAAATTATTGTATCGGGTTCAGCCAAAGCGCATTTTAAAGAGAAAAGTTCAAATTTTTACGTGCTTTTTATCCCATTGAGCTACGTTAACTGATTCACGCCGTGCAATTCAAGAAATTGGACCTTCTATTCAGCAGTTTTGCAGGTTTACATTCTGTCATTTGTCATTGTAAAACTGATCATTCCACGTAATCGACACTAAAATTTTCTCAAACTACAAACTTCAAGCTTTATTTTCGTTTTTTAAATACCTCAATATCATAATTATTAGCTGAGTTATAAATTCTTGAACTTTGACAATTTTTTACTACTTTTCAAGTGTACCGTTTTTTTGGCCGAGATATATACAAATTATTATATACATATATATATATATATATATACACACACAATATATATATATATATATATATATATATGTATATATATTATACATAGGATATATATATATTATACATGTGATCATTTTGTGATATATTAGTTATATCATTGTGACATTTTATATTTTATATTATGGTACATATCATACCAGTTGTGATTAATATCATCAATGTAATCTTCTAATAATCTCACAGTGAAATCACAATTTTTCTGTGATATAGTCATTTAGTGACTTTATTGTGAGCGTAGTGTGGTCTCACTGTGACTTCTTTTGTTGTGAGAGTTCCATAGTTTAATATGCTAACAATAAATGCTTACTGTCTCCGTTTGAAAAGCAGATTTAGCCTAATGCAAGATATAACATTGACGGCACGCTATGCAACATATTGTCATAATAGTATTATTATTGTCATAATAGTATTATTTATATTAAAATTTTCGTCACGAACTGGATTTGAAGTTTGACATGCGCGGCAATTAAAATAAAAAATTTTAATATTTTTATTATATTAATGTCTAATCCTTTCTTAGAGAATTCAGAATATTAATCAAACTGTTAGCAACAAGATGCTGCATACATTTAACTAAAGAACGAGACATTTAATCTCATCTGTATTATCAATGTCTGTATCATAAATGTAATGAGATAATACGCCTCTAATAACACTCTACAAACACTCTACAAACGTTTTCACAATTATTTTTTATATTTTATATCTTATTAATTATAAAACTATACTTTTTCTATTTCTAATTTTATATATGTTCTCCAATAATTAAAAAGTTTTTGTAACATTTTATTCAAAACTTTCTACACAACTTTTGCAATTATATTGCTTTATAACACACACGTTAAATCATATACAATATATTTTCGCAGTATATATTAAAATATAATAATATAGTTGATTAAATAAAAAAAACATGCGTGTACTTCATTATTACGAAACACTAGATTTTCATATCACCCATGAAATACAATTGAACAAATGAAAATTTGTTGCACTTCTTTAAAATTCCAATTAATTACAAATAAATTAGCGTTGTACACAATTCATTTATTTACTCTAACTTATCTCCTATCTCATACTAATTCTATGCTAACATAAGTGATTAAATATTTAAATCAAATCTCACATACAGTGTTGTAACAATGCATTTCTTCATCATTACTTGACGATTCGCTGGAAGGCTGTCGATCATCAGACGGGCAAAGAGCAGTGTCATGTGTCCAATTTTTAAACATTTGAAAACACCGTTGAATGATGAAACGGTACACGCACCGAAAAATGTCGCCCGGCGCCGGAGACGCCTGAAGGCTGCCAGAGGGCTTCTGCACACAGGACACGTTGACGCGTCGCCTTCTCACCACGCGTAACGCGTCAACGCGTCCTGTTTGCAGAAGCCCAGATACTGCTGAGCGACGATTCCCCCACCGTATCGACAGCTTTGGACCGAAAGATTTTCTCTCGGTCCCTAGTATAAAAAGATGAATTCTCAGCATATAGAGACTAATCCGACTCAGCTTCCAGCTTTCAGCCAGAACAATTAAACTAATATCCGCCCAGACCTGATCAAGCTGCATTGAGCTATAAATCGGCGTGATGTGCGGTAAAGTCTCAACCTCAGTCGAGAGTTTTCGATTCTTGCGCTCTCCGGCTTTCCGCTATTTACACACCTCATCTCGAAAGCGAACGGGTACTTTGCCTCCGCCGAGTGATTGTCGATTGTCGAGCTCCCATATCTCCAGCTCCCTGCACGCCGGATATCTAATGGGGTAGAAAGTTCTCCGACGAGGCTTCTCGTCCAGCACGCTGCCATCTTAATAGACATCAAAACTGCGACGAAAACATATACCTAAGGTGCCCACAAATGCAGTTTACTGCTGCGCGACGGTTTAAATGTCTGCTTTAATTAGCGGTCATTTCTGATACCATTTAACGGTATTTATACATCGTTTTAAATATCGTCATATACAATACATCGCTTAACGGTATTTGTGTACCACTATTTGTATATCACCGTATATGATACATTATTTATCGGTACTTATTATATTGCTCTAAACACCGACGCTTAGATTAAACTGTATACTTGCCTGTGGTTCCTAACAGTGGCAATTAGACTACACGAAATCTATCGTCCTGAATCAAGATCTATTATTACCAACTGTAATACTTTCGATATCTCGCTTGCATCGCGACTGCACCGCGACATTAAAAGCTCTTCGACTGTATGTATATAATATTATTGTTATACGTGCTACTACTTCGAGCTACCACGCACAAAAAATGCCCAAACACGCGCACCAATCTCAATAATGACCTGCGCCGCGTCCCGCGACAGCGTTCGCGCTTACACATTCTTGTAAATACTATCGATATCTTGCGTGATACTGACATACGTATTCACGCACAACATATATACGCGTATACACATTTTACATATATCCATACATACACGCCTACACTTTGTACATACACGCCTACACTTTGTACATACAAACAAACACACACACACACACACATCTCTACACTTCTTCTAACTACTAATAAACATTATTACACTTTATACGCTTCATACTTTTGCCAACTTTCTCGAGCTCTGATCTCAACTGAGATATATTAATCCGACTTGCGAAAGCGGTACATTATTACTATTCCTATTTAAAACACAACACGCACGCGCGCGCAGATTAATTCTTCCTACTGTCTTAACTTATCAGGAGCTCCGCTTTTTCGATTTTTATATATAATATAGTTAATATTTCTCATCCTCACCCTTCTCTCCGTCACTCTTTCCCTCTTCCACTTCCTTTCTCTCTCCCTCTTTTTGTCTCTCTCTTTCTCCCCCTCTCTCTTCCTCTCTCTCCTCCTCTAATCCTCTTCCTCTCCCTATTACTTTTTCCTTTCTCCCCCCCCTCTCTCTCCCTCTCTGTTGTCTCTCTCATTTCATTATTATAACAGCAAACCAATTTTTTTTCATTAACAGAAATGAAAGATATTGTATTATGCTTTGTTTACCTCGTATGGCACCGGGGTAGAATAGTTCCATGGTATGTTTTGCCTGTCGTAAGAGGCGACTAAAAAAACATGACATAAAGCAGCAGCTCACCAAGTAGAAATCACATAAGATCTGAGTGGCTGTGACACTGCAATGTGGAAGGCAACGGGAAACCACAACATTATGAATTCCTAGTATAGCATATCGAAATTCATAATGATGGCATCTTCTAGAGTAAAATATTCCGGAGGTAAAATAATCCCCCGCTCGGATCTTCGGGTGGGGACTATTTCGGAGGACGTCATCGAAAAGTGCAATATGGAGCTCAATACTGACAATGAATGCAATACTGGGTGCAATATTAAATGCAGCATTTCACGAATCGGAGCGTGAAATGTTAGAAGTATGAAGCAAGTGGGAAAATTAGAGAATTTAAAATTTGAAATGGATAGGATAGGTTAGCATTGGATGTAGTAGGTATTAGTGAGGTGCGTTGGTCAGAGGTAGGGGACTTTTGGAGCGGAAACTTCAGAGTAATACATACAGGGTCGGTAAAGGGAAATTCGGGAGTAGGAATAGTAATGCGTAAAAAGATAGGAAAGAGCGTAGAAAGCTATATACAGCACAGTGACAGAATACTAATGATTAAGCTAAATTCAAGATCAGTAAAAACATTAATAATACAGGTCTATATACCCATGTCAAATTATATTGAGCGGGATGTATAGGCGGTCTATAGGGAAATAGAATATGTGTGTTAGATTATGCAAAAAGACATGAAAATTTAATAATTGTAGATTTTAACGCAGTTGTAGGAAAAGGTAGAAAAGGGGAAGTAGTAGGACCTTTTGGATTAAGCAACAGAAATGATAAAGGAGCTAGATTAATAGAATTCTGTGACAAACATAATCTTACCATCGCGAACACGCTATTTCATCATCACGCCAGAAGACGCTACACTGTAAAACTTCACTAAAAGACTTTTGAAGACATATGTGTGGAGCACGGCATTGTTAGGTTGCGAAATGTGGACTGTGGCGGAAGCAAATAGGAAAAAATTGGAAGCATTCGAAATATGGTGTTACAGGCGTATGATAAAGATACCATGGATAGATAGGGTTAGCAATAGGAAAGTATTAGAAAGAGTGAAGGAAGGAAGAAGTATATGGAATGCGATAAGGAATAGGAGAGATAGTATGGTAGGGGTAGGACATTTGCTAAGACACAAAGGATTAGTTAGTGACATATTAGAAGCGGAGATTGGAATAAAAAGAGGCAGCGGAAGGCCCAGACTAAATTACTACTCGCAAATAGTCAGAGATATGGGGTGCTCCACCTTTAGGGATATGCATGCGATGCCTCAGGATAGGAAAGGATGGAGATACGCGTCCAACCAGTTTTCGGACTAAGAACTCTATGATGATGATGCCTTGTTTAATCGCTTCATAATATTTATAAGTGTTATTTATTTGATATTTTTAAATCTGTCAAATGTTTTCTAATTTCTCACAAAATCATATTTTAAATATGAATTTATGGAATTTATAATACAAATAAAGTATCTTATGTATTTGACTATATAAATACTTAAAAATTCTTAAATAACAAATTATTACAAGTTTTTATATTGACGTTATTAACATATATTTTAAAGGAGGGTGTCTTTGAGTCGATTTCTGCCCATCAGAAGTAACTTTATTAGACCATAAATTTACATTATATAGGTTATCTAATATACAAAAATTATAATTATATCACTGCTAGCCCGTGGAAACATTTTGAAAACCGCCCTGTTATATTGCCCAATAATTCGCTGATATGCGTTCTCTAATGATGTAACTGATCCTGTTTCTAATTTATTTTCCATTCGGTATTACAAAAATTGTTACAAATACAATTCAATATTCTTCTTTTAGAGGTTTTCATACAAATTTAGAAAATAATATGAATGTTAATTGCATGCATAAGTCAGGAAGGTAGAAGTGAAGACGCTGCGTTATTACTTCGTGTATTTATATACAGGGTGTCCCATTTTATAGTTTACAATGCTATATCTCGCAAAGCAATGATTTTATTGAAAAAGGTTTTAAATAAAAGTAGTAGGGTTTCGAGGGGGACATAAGATAGTATGGCACCATTGATTTGACCTTGAATAGTCATTTGAAGGTCATCTTCAATTTCTTAAATGGAACCACCTATTTTTTATTGCATATTCTTGTAGCTTATCTTGAGAGCTTTCCAAAACCCTATAATTGAGTTGTTTTTTATTAAGTACTTTCCGAGTTATGAGACTTGAAGTTTTTGACAGTATTTTGACATAAAATATAAAATATCTTGTGAAACATTTACTTTTCGGTAATCTTACTGTAATACTTTTATGCACAGAATAATAAGACCAATCAATTGGTGTAAAGAAACACATAGTTGTTTTAAAAAAAGTATACGTGTTTTTAAAAAAACTATGCAATTTGCAACATATTTTTTTTAAAGCAACTATTGTGTTTTCTTAACACCAATTGATTGGTTTTATTATTCTGTGCATAAAAGTATTATAGTAAGATTACCAAAAACTGAATGTTTTACAAGATATTTTATATTTTATTACGTACCATAATAATCATTTTTTAAAGTTTGACAAAAAATACAAGTTCTTGCTGACTAAAATTATGAACACAGTGAATAACATTAAACCTATTCAATATTATTTTCCGAATAAAGATGGTTCAGAAGTTAATATCAATTTGGACCCTAAATCGTTTAAAGACCATAAGCATTCCATCACGGACATAAATGAAAAATAGTTCATCAATTTATCTTCTACTAACATTCCAACCAAGATTCAAAGCTTGTTACAGTTGGGTGAAAATTTTAATCTCCCGTCTACGGATAATTTTAAATTAACGAAGGAATTTGTAAAAAACATTGAAAACAACATAAAAACACTCCCTGGTAGGAATAAAATCGACATCAGAAATCAAACCACGCGCATAATAAATAATTTCCCAACATATAAAGCACCGTATAACAAAATTAATACACAGATTTGCCAATTAACACATCAAACAAAAAAATTTTTGAAGGAAAATCCAAATCTGATTTTAACAGTTGCAGACAAAGGGAACGTTACAGTAGCCCTCGACAAAGATAAATATCACGAAAAAATTGACTTTCTACTTAAAGATAAAAACACGTACACTGTGATTGAAAAGAATCCAATTAATAAATTAACAAATAACCTACGCGAGCTGTTGACAAGATGGAGAAATTCAAATTATATTTCAAGTCCAAGATATAGATATCTGTATTGCAGTGATGGTATTTTATACCGAGGGCCTATGACCGAAAATCCATAAACCAGATTGTCCCTTCCGGATAATTGTTTCTTCTTTGGATAGTCCATTATACAATTTATCAAGTTTTATTCACAAAACCATGTATATAAACCTACCAAAATGTATCAGCCACATTTCAAACAGTTTTGATGTAGTTAAAAAATTATCAAATATACATGTTAGCGACAACATGAACTTAATTTCTTTGGATGTAACATCTCTCTTTACAAATATACCCATAGATATTGCAATAGATAGTGTCTCAAATAGATGGCAGTTTTCAGGGACAAATATTCTATCCCAAGGAATGAATTTTTAATAGCGGTCAAACTAATTTTAGATTCAACATACTTTATATTTAATGAGGTAATATACAAACAAACTTTCGGCACACCCATGGGCTCTCCACTTTCACCTATCATTGCTGACATAGTTTTACAAGATCTTGAGAACAAAGCTTTGGAAACATTGAAATTTACTCCTTCGTTTTACATGAGGTATGTAGATGATATCGTACTCACAGCTCCTTCCAACTTCTATAACCATACACTAACAATTTTTAATTCGTTTCATCCGCGGCTCCAATTTACCATGAAGATTGAAGAAGAAGGGAAATTGAACATTTTAGATTTAACGCTAATTTTAAACAACAACGACATTAATTTTGATTGGTTTCATAAGCCGAGCTTTTCAGGGAGATATTTAAATTTTTACTCACAACACCCTTATTGCCATAAGCGAGGGACAATAATCGGCTTGACTGATAGGGCAATTTTTTTATCTCACCCGGTATATCATAAAAAAAATCTGGAATTGTGCATCAAAATACTCTTAAACAATGGTTATCCATTAAATTTTATTTTTGAAACAATAAACAGCCGACTATGCGATATTTTTAATAATAAGGTTAAAAAAGAAAACAAACTTTGTGAGCAGAACGAGGAGCGTAACTCTTTCTTTGTCATACCATATGTTCCTCATGTTTCGGAACAATTCAAAAACATTGCGAAAAAAATTAATTCTAGAATTGCTTTTACCTGCCTTAATAAGATGAATAAATTTATAAAAGTTCAAAAAGACCCTTTAAAAAACAGAAATATGAGTAACATTGTTTATAAAATTGATTGCAATAATTGCAATGCATCTTATATAGGACAAACGGGTAGACAATTACAAACGAGGGTCAAAGAACATCAGAATCATATAAGAAGGAATACTGCAAATCGTTCTGTTATTACAGATCACAGATTAGATTGTGACCATGACTTCAAGTGGGAAGATGTCTTAGTTTTAGACAAAGAACCGAATTTAGAAAAAAGACTCATCTCGGAGATGTTATTTATAAAAAGACAGGATAACGGCTTAAATTCACAGAAGGACACGGAATTATTACCGAACACCTATATGACATTAATTGACAAATTTTCAAAAATATGACGTATGATGAATCTGTATAAGAAAACGTTTGATTTTAATTTTTTCCAAAATAATTTACTTATGTTTATGATATAACTAGAGTTTTTACTTCATGACTTTAACGCTTATTTTCTAAGTGTCACTCTGTTTATTTATTTGTTGTTGATTTGTCTTGTCTTTCTCGAATGTTTTTCATATGTAAGTCATCATTCTGTGGATAATCGTGACAAGGATAAGATGAACGCGTGTCCACCTCCAATCTTGTCATGCACCGTCAAGTGTGTGATAGGTTTGCCGTCTCTTTGTCAACGATACATGTATATCTGTGAGTCATTTATGTTGTTTTTTATAAAGATTTAAGTTGTCGATCGGTAATAATTTGTTCTCAATTCTTAGATCCGACCACATAGTATATTAACTATCCCGTTACAAATTGAATATCCGCGGAAGGAAATCGTGTTATATGGATGAAGAAGATAAGAATCATACCGTTTATCATCAAGATGCGATTACATTTTTTTGCGTCCTCTTACCGCGGTGATCCGTAAATTGATTTATTTTTTCGCCGGTTTTTGTAATTAATATATATTTTTTTATATGTTTTCGTTATAACTTGCGCTGAGGATGGCCCAAAAAAAGGAGCCGAAACGTTCGCCATTTATGTATTGATAATATAAGAATAAAATTCGTTGCGTATTTTATCCACGCCTATGCTCTCATAGCCAAAATCACTTATTGATTTCACTTGTATTTATATTTTATGTCAAAATACTGTAAACTTCAAGTCTCATAACTCGGAAAGTACTTAATAAAAAATAACTCAATTATAGGGTTTTGGAAAGCTCTCAAGGTAAGCTACAAGAATATACAATGAAAAATAGGTGGTTCCATTTAAGAAATTAAAGGTAACCTTTACGTGACCTTTAAATGACTATTCAAGGTCAAATCAATGGCACCATATTATGTCCCCCTCGAAACCCTACAACTTTCATTTGAAACCTTTTTTAGTAAAATCATTGGTTTGCGAGATATAGCACTGTAAACTATAAAATGGGACACCCTGTATATATAAATTGCAAATACTCTATTCTCTAATATTATTTCATTGATTCATTAGTGTTCCTAAAACATATTTACTGACATTCAATTGTAATTTATTCCTATTCCCAGACGTAATCGAGAATGAAGTATTTGCAATTTATAAATACACGAGACAACAACGCGGAGTGTTCACTTCTACCTTCCTGACTTCTGTATATGTAATTATATATATATATATATATATATATATATATATTATCTTCCAAATTCATATGAAAACCTCCAAAGAAGAATAAGAGAAAAAGAAGAATATTGAATTGTATTTGTAACAGTTTTTGTAATATCGAATGGAAAATAAACAGAAACAGGATTAGTTACATCATTAGAGAATGCATATCAGCGAATTATTGAACTATATAACGAGGCGGTTTTCAAAATGTCCTCACGGACTAGTAGTAATATCATTATAATTTTTGTATATTAGATAACCTATATAATGTAAATTTATGGTCTACTAAAGTTACTTCTGATGAACAGAAATCCGATTCAAATTTGACACCCTTTTTTGAATGTATAGAACTGATTTAAGTGTTTAAAACTGTTTTCTATAGGATCCTTCGTCTGGTATAAGCACAAACGTTTCACTTTCAATGTTTATGGTTGAAAAAGGAAAAAGATATAGATTTCGTATGATTAATGCATGCAGTACAGTTTGTTTGGTCGAAATAAGGCTCGAAATGCATTCCGTGCAAATAATAGCCACAGATGGTGAAAATGTAAAACCAGTAAAAGACATAGATGTGATTACTATGGCTACAGGTAATATCTATTTGATATATATATATATATATATATATATATATACAAGGTGGTTCATGTAACAGTCGCCACGATTTTTGAGACATTTTCGCCAGTTTAAAAAAAAGTTTATACTAAATTTTTAAAATATTGTATATTTTAAAAAAGTGAAAATTAATCTGCTTTACGCAAACTATAACATGCAATAAAAAAATTTTTTTTATAAACAAATCAATGTCACCTTGTACAATGTTATTTTATGTTACATTTCAATTCAAGGCGGAAGGTGGAATGCAATTTGAACATTTACTTTAATTTTTTTGTTATTACTTTTGTTTACTATTTACGTTTCTACTGAACTTCCTCGATAGCGAAGAATAACGCTGTAGTAGCTTTAAAATGATTAATTTTGAATTAAAATGTAACATTGTATGCACTCATTGAATTTATTTTGCTCTACATTACTATTAAAAAACACACAATAATTCCATTTAAAAAAATCAAGTCAATTTTGCTTTTTTATAAAAAAAAGTGTTTTCGGCTTATTATTGCAATTTGTTGATGGTTACAAACTAATAAATTTTTGATTTATGATATTTTTTGTCAGGTTATTCTAAGTGCCCTAAAAATCATGGCGATCGTTACGAGAATCACCTTTATAAGATTATGTGAAATTAAAGTGTCAAATATCTCCTAAACTATTCACTTTTTGACCATCCTACCCTTACAATTTTTTATGCAAAATATTGTGATTTATATAAAAAAATATAATGGTTCCATTTAAAAAATTCAAGGTGACATTGATTTGTTTATAATATTTTTTTCAGTTTTTTTAATTGCATGTTATAGCTTGCGTAAAGCAGATTAATTTTTACTGTATAAATTTTTTTTTAAACTGGCGGAAATGTCTCAAAAAGCATGACCGTTACGTGAACCACCCTGTAATATAAAAAGTATATAACACACACACGCACACACACGCGCGCGCACACAGTGTGTGTGCATATATACAATACATACAAATATATATACAGGGTGTTTCCGGGTTAAATAGCCAAACTTAAAATATGAATTCAGAACCTCAAAACAAATAAAAATTCTATCTGGAAGTTTGCTCGCAAATGCTTCGTTGAAGAGATATTGACTTTTGAAGTTATTGAACTATAGGAATGTATAATGTCGAAATAATTTAGGTTTATCCTCTTTATTGCTTTACAGTAATCAATTTAATTTAATTATTAATTTGTTGTTATTTTGTTCAAAATAATGACCTCCAGTCCGGAGACAAGCATTACATCTATCAATAAGAGAGCGAGTGGCTGACTGACATTGTACGTTTGAAATTTCTTTGCACGCTTGTACTATTCTCCGTTTTAATGATTGATGATCATTAACAGGCACTTCATATTAGCGAGCAGCGTTAGCGGTTCCATCACAAAACCCATATTACATACACCATATCGGCATATTCACTATTCGAATACGTATGAGGCATGATTATAGTAGATTATTTCATGAAAGTATTGAACTAAAAATTATGGATAAAGTTCCGAAAACCGATTACCTCCGATTTCGATAAAATTTTGTGAAAAGCTTCCTTTTAGCTTAAAATGAATGCCAGTAAAGGAAATTTTGGCGACTCCTACAAAAAAGTCATTTTTTAACAAAACATATAATCTAACCCAAACCTATATCCCAGGGATGAATCAGAACTTTGCTTCATCTTGTAAAGTACACGCGTGAACAAATATAGACCTCGTTTGGCGCTGAAAGCGAGGGGCGATAGGGATGAACCTCGCTTTGCGTGAAAAGTTGCAAACCCATGTCGAATTTCGCAAATATAAACCTTATTTCGCGCTGAAAGCAGGGGGTGATGAGGGTGGACCTTGTTTTGCTTGGAAAGTTGCAAACCCATGTGGAACCTCGTTTTGCGTGGAAAAGTGTATGCGTGGATACAGTGGGTTCCGCCTTCCTGCGGGGGGCTCCACTACCAAAAAACTAGACACATAGGTTTTGGTTGAACCTCGCTTTGCGTGGAAGGATGATTTAATTCTTAATAATAATTTAATAAACCATAAACAAAACTTGAAACTTTTCGGTGTATATTCAGAACAGTAACTTTAACATATTTTGTCAAAGTCAAGACAATCTCTCTCTCCTATTTACCTTATTATATTTTTTACTATTTTTTGTTAAAAAGTGACTTTTTTGTAGGAGTCGCCAAAATTCTCTTTACAGGCATTCATTTTAAGCTAAAAGGAAGCTTTTCACAAAATTTTATCCAAATTGGAGGTAGTCGGTTTTCGGAACTACACCCAAAATTATTTGGTACAAATTGATGGAGCTTTGTTTACAGTGCAAAGACTGTTGTATTTACACACAAGTTTGTCAATGACGTTCGATCTTCAAAAAAAAAAATTATTTCGACATTATTCATTCTTATAGTTCTATAACTTTAAAAGTCAATATCTCTTCAACGAAGAGTTTGCGAGCAAACTTCCAAATAAAATTTTTGTTTGTTTTGATGTTCCGAATTCATATTTTAAGTTTGGCCATTTAACCCGGAAACACCCTGTATACATATACATATATGTACATGTATGCGCGTGTCGCGTGTCGACATGTGTGCGTGTGTATTACTTTTTCTACTATGTACACGAATTTGTTCCAAGAAACGACAATGAGCAGATCTCTGGAGCGTGAGAAACTTTTGTTTGAGTGTACTGAAAACATTGGTATAGTTTGGTGCGGAAGCGACTTCATAGTTATAAGTACGCTCCTTGCGACTATGAAGCGATGTTTTTTAGCGTGCCCAACTGCGAGATGCGGGCAGTCATTGGTCATCCAATTTTTGATTGCAAAACATAAAAGTGCAACGGATGTCCTTCGCCAATTAACATAAGTTTAATGCATGAGCATTCAAATAATTCGTCGTTGGCGCTAAAAATTTTTGAAAGGGAGGACAGATGTGCATGACGAGCAGCAGAGTGAGAAGCCTGTTATCGCTACTGATTTAGACCATTTAAATGCTCATGCATTTTTTCTTATAAACTTCTGCTAATTGGTAATGTATATCCGTTGCACTTTTATTTTTTACAGTAAAAAATTGGATGACTCACATTTTTTAGCGTATCCAAAGGGATACACTAGAAAAATCGCTCCATAGTTGCAAGGAGCATACTTACAACTACAAAGTCGCTTCCGCACCAAACTGTTCCAATGTTTTTATCACATCCAAACAAAAGTTTCTAACGCCCCAGAAATCTACTCATTGTCATTTCTTGGGAAAAATAATTAGAGAAACTTACTTTTGGACTAATCTTCGTATTATTTCTAATTATGTAGGTGAACGTGTTGATTTTATTTTAAATGCAAATCAAACTTTGGGTTATTACTGGATACACGTACGAGGACTTGGAGAATGTACAGAAAGAGAAATATATCAATTAGCAATTCTTGCCTATGAAGGCAGTTCTGTATCATCATTATCATTGTATCCAGGATATTTTTTCGGTACATCCACAAATGTTGTAAGTACTGTACATATAGAATTTTACAAGTTTCAAAGTTCATGAAAAAGTAAATGAGATTAAAATGTCTATTCTTTTATCTCAAAAACATTTAGAAAATTTTAATAATTTAGAATCTGAAAAAATATAAGTTATATTTTCTATTTTTTATATGATAATTGTTTGTCACATATAAAATAATGACTCGTATCTCATTGCTCTTTTGTCAACAGATTCATAGCATTGATTATAAAGAAATAAAGATAAATTAAACAGCAGCATAAAGCTGAAAACTTAATCTTATATTTACCGTATATTCATAACATACGCACCTTTAATTAATACTGTATTATATTAATACATGTATTTATATACAGAAATAAAAAATGTATCTAAATCCCTGAATATCTCGAAATATTTTAGAAAAAAATATTTTAAATTAAAGTTGAGAGTTGCCAACATACTCATGCGATTCAAACACCGTTCAAGGCTGTCGCCGGATGCTAGTGGTTGGTTTCCGGTTGCGCTTACGCTACTGTCTTTCTATTCTAACTCAACCTTACTTTTTCTATTGTTTTTTTCGCAAAGTCAATCTGTACGTTCGTCAAGGTACACAATTAAAGTTTTTTCTAATCTTAAACGGGATCTCACGCATTATTATTTATATCCACGCCACTCAGCAACAGTTGTTTAGTACTAATAGGTATTTAAGTATTTAGTCATCACTTTAGTTTAACTTTGGTGCATACCCTCGTCATTTTGACGTCATATTCTGGTCATTTTGTGACCAAAAATCACGTGTTAAATGACGTATTTATGACCGAAAAGTGACGGATTAATGTCACAGATAATTGACGTCATTATTGCCCGTTTCCTCCAACGTGATTCAGTTCAGCGTTCCACTGAACGGCGTTCAACTTTGATCGCAGTTTAATATTCGATCAACTTGTTTTGCTTTCCACCAACTTTACTTACATTATGATCAACTAAACGTATACCTTTGCGTGCTAACTCAAACTATATTTGTCGAATAATGTGATTGGTGCATATAGTTAGGGGGGAAATTTTGTTTAATTTGCTACAAATAGCTTTTGTGAATTTTTTTTCTTAAAACAATTTAATGGATCTTTTTGAAACTTTTATAGTATTTTCTTAAATTTTTAAAAAAGTAAAAAAAGGTAATTTAAAAATTTCTTATATATTTGTAGACTTCTAATTGATAAAATAAATAAATAAGTAAAAGAAATCACGGAAAAAATTGATAAAAATTAAATTATAAAATAAGATTAAATAAAAATATTTAAATACACACACATTTCAGATTATATTTAATAAAAAATTATTATTTTAAGCTTTAAATGATTAGTTGATTAGTTGTGATAAAAATGTGTTAAAAAATATTTGTAATTTTAACAAGTAAATATAAGTTGTAAAGTAAAAGAAATGGACAGTAATTAATAATTATTTTGTGAAGAAATGACAATATAGTATTAATGAAATGCACGTAGAAATTTTCAGTATTAATGAAATGCACGTAGAAATTTTCTAATAAAAATCAAAATATGTTAAAAAATGGTTCTTAACGAAATTGCTTATTTGATCTGAGGCTGCTTGATTGTTCACATGAAAAGGTATTTTCTTTCGATTGCATTAATAAACCAATTGTCATGTTTATTTTGCTGCGAGAAGAAGAGAAAAATTAATCCAAATATAATATTAAAATCAGCATTTATAGACGGATCTAACATTGAAAATTGTCTTAAAGTTTACTATAAGAATCCGAATAAGAAGTGGTAAAAAGTACCCCCGTGCGAAATTATTTAAATTTAAAAGTATTTGTGCAATACTTCTAAACCAAAAAGAAAAGTTTTTTAACAGTTCATTACCCTCCATCCTTTCTCTTTCCTACATAGCAAAAACATGTTTCTCTTACTTTAATTTTTTAAACGTATTTATTCTTATTCTTGATATAAGTTTATAAGTAAAAATTCTTGATATAAAAAATATGTTAATAAGAAAAAATGTTATTTGTTAAAAAAACATTTTTTTAAAAATTGTTTTACTAAATTGCTTAAATTTAAAAAAATTTCTAAAATTAAAAAATTCAATTTTTACAAGGTGACGTCTTGAAAAAGTTCTGGAATATTTCTTTCAAAAAATGATAATTTATGTAGGATGTTTAGATTATAAGGTCGATCGATGTATATTGACCGCCAAATTTCGTACACATATACAATAACTGTCGAATCATCTCATATTGTGTTTTCTTTTATTTTTAGTTTTGTATAGCATAGTAACATTAGAACGGTCACGAAGAATTAATCGGTCGAAGAAAGCGTTAGCGAAAAGACGAAAAGAACAAAACCGCTGAGCGCCGCGAAAATTATCTGTGAATCTTGTCCGGTTCTGAAACCAATTTATTTTATATTATTTTGTATATCTTACACTATTTTATATTCTACGAGTATATATAATAAAACATTATTACACTACATATTTTGGGGGGTTCCTGCCGGGATCGGGCGTGACAGATTCGGAAACGTTGCGAGGAAAAGAAGACGACATGAATCTTCGAATTTTTGAGACTGCCTTGTGCGATGACGGTTGCGGGATGAGAGGACGACGTTTCGAGCTTTCGAGATCATTCTTCGAACAGCGAGCGGTTGTGAGAAGACGTTTAGAAGTTTCGAAATTGTTCGACGGCCACTTTGCAGCCTAGATAGCAGATCTCGCAACAATGTAGTGCATAAAATTAATTGCATTGACTGCGGTGCCTCTTATGTCGGTCAAACAAAACGACAATTACAAACGAGAATAAAAGAACATCGATCGGATATTAACAGGGCTACATCCCCATCTGTTATTTCCAGTCATCGTTTAAAGCACACAATCACGATTTCGACTGGGACAATGTGAAAATTTTAGACGAAGAACCATCATATTACAAGAAGATTATCTCCAAAATGGTGCATATAAGGAGTCAGTTTTCGGGCTTAAATAAACAAAGTGACACGGACTCATTATCTGATGAATATACCGCTTTCTTAAACTTTCCCTCTACTTCCCTCTCCCTCCTTGTTTTTCTTCCTACTCCTAACATCCTTTTATTTCCATATATGCATATCTTTAACGTCTTTCAAATTATGTGTCTTTTGTTCGCTGGTAATAACAACTTCCCAACAAACGTCTCACATGTTCTACAAATAGTAATTTTTGAAGGATTCTCAGGAAATAATTCTGTATGTATTAGAATCTTTTTTCTTATTTGGAGATAACTTTTTCACTTTTCTAACTTAATTAATTTCATTACAGTCTATTACTCAAACGATTATGGGGATGTTTTGACAATTCGTTACCGATTACTTTTACGACCGCGGGCTTAGAATATTAAAGTATTTTATTTGAATGACAGCTGGTTTATAATATTTTTGCGTTTCAGTCACTTAACTTAATTATGCAGTGCGAATTATGTTTTAGTTTATTACTACCAACTAGTTTGTATTTACGTACAGGTTTTATTTATTTGCGGTACACTGAAGATGATCTAATGTAGATCGAAACGTTTGCTGATTTTAATTAAATAAATTAATTTTGAGCACCAACTTACTGCTACGGCTCATTGCCCTTTTTATTAGATTAATTATTAATTAATAATAATTATAATTAATAATTATAAGTATATTTTAGATGTAAAAATCCACTCTTAGCCAATATATACGCGTTTCTATTAAAAAAGATTTCTTATCTTTAAATAAATAATTGTATAATAAAATAATATTTTAATTTATAAATATTTTTGAAGATTTTATTCTTTTTATTTTCTATTTTGTACTATATAATGTACGATGTACATATTGTTGCTTAACGGAAACCGCGAGAAGGTGGTGATTTCTTCCGTCAAAAAATTTAAAATATATATTGGGAAATGTCAACATTATTAAAAAAAAAATAATAATAATAAAATAATAAAATAAAAATAAATAAAAACTAAATTAAATAAAAGAAATTAAAAAATTAATAAAATATATAAAATAAATAAAATAAACAAAATAAATAAAAAAAATATATAAAAAATTAATAAAATAAATAAAAATAATAAAAAATCAATTAATTATATATATATATATATACATATATATATACATATATATATATATATATATAATTGGGGTAAGACAGGGGTGTCCTATGAGCCCTCTCCTATTTAATCTGGTACTGGCAGACGTGGGGAGGTGATGAGGAAGGGGGTTTGGGGGGGAGTGAAATTGGAAGAGGAAAAAGTGCATTATCTGGCGTATGCAGATGATATGGTTCTGTTAGCGGAGAATGAGGAAAGAATGAAGCACATGTTAGGGAAACTAGAGGGATATTTGGATAGGAAGAAGCTGGAAATTAATGTTGGAAAGACTAAGGTAATGAGGTTCAGAAAGGGAGGGGGAAGGATGAAGAGTGTGAAATGGAGATGGAAGGGGAAGCTTTTGGAAGAGGTGAAGGAGTTTACCTACCTGGGATACAGATTGAAGAAGAACGGGGGGCAGGAAGCGCACGTAAAGGACAGAGTAAGGAAGGCGGGGGCGATAATAAGACAGGTATGGGGGATAGATAAAAGGAGGTTTGCGGGAGATTGGAAAAGAAGAATATGGCTGTGTGAAAGGCTGGTAGGGACGGTAATGGAGTTCGGGGCAGAAATATGGGGCTGGAAGGAGAGGAAGGAAGTGGAACCGATGCAGGAAAGGTGGGTTAAGTGGACGTTAGGAGTGGACTGGTGTACGCCAGGATACATGGTGAGGGAGGAGGTAGGGAAGGATAAATTTAGAATGGGGGCAGGAAAGAGAGCAGTAGGGTTCGAAAGGAAATTGGAAGAGGGGAGGGGTGGAAGTTTGGCAAGGAAATGTTTTGAGGAGTTGAAAAGAAGGATAGGGGAAGGAAGGGATCTATCAAAGTGGGAAGAGGAAAGGAAAACGTTTTTTGAAAACAGGGGAAAGAAGTGAGGGAGATGGAGGAAAGGAGAAGGAGAGGAAAGGAAGTGTATGAAGGGTGAGAGCAACGGGACAGGGAATTGCAAAGGGAAAAGAGATGGGAACAGATTAGGAAGTCGAGTTACAATAAATGGTATAGAGAAATAAAGGAGGAAGGAATGCCGGCGTACCTAAGGAAAGGATGGGGTGAAAACAGATGGAGAAGGGTGATTAGATTCAGGCTGAACATTGAGATGAGAGGAGCAAGGTATTGGGAAGAAGAGGAAAAAAGGATGTGTAGGATTTGTGGGGGAGGAGAAGAGAAATGGGAACATGTATTGGAAGAGTGTATGGAGGGGGGAGGAGATAGGAAACTGGTGGGAGAGAGTGAGGGAGATTTTGGAGCAGGAAGGGGGAGGAGAAGGGTGGATGAGGGAGCTTGAGGGGAAAAGGGAAAAGGGAGGGTAAGGGAGGGGAGGAAAGGTAGAGGAAGGGTAGAGGAGGATGACGGAAAGGTAGAAGGATGAATGTAGAGTGGAAAGAGTGTGTGATGGAATCGGAAGCCGTAGGGTAAGTTAGGGATAGTTATCTCTCTCTCTTGATAGGTTAAACAGTTAGATAAGTTAGTAATAAGATAGCGGTAAGGCGGTAAAGCGGTAGATGTAAGTTAATTTAAGTAAGCAGCGATCTCATAGTGTAAAAAGGCGGACTTATATTATAGAAATGTGAAAGGTTAAGTTTGCTATCGAGAGAATTGGAGCTGAATGGTTATAAATGTACTGTTTGTGAGGGGTTAGGTACGCTCCTCTGAAAAGCGCCTTCAATCCCCAAGGGGAAGAATAAATATATCTATATATATAATTAACAAAAAGTCAATTGCTTCCCAATATAGTTGAACATATAAATATGTTCCGTGTGTGTGTATATATATGTATACATATATGCATACATATATATTATATATTATATATTATATACATACATGCATATAATTTTATACATATACAGGGTGTTTCCGGATTAAATGGCCAAATTTAAAATATGAATTCAGGGCCTCAAAACAAACAAAATTTTATGTGGAAGTTTGCTCGCAAACGCTTCGTTGAAGAGATATTGACTTTTAAAGTTTAGAATTATAGGAATAAATAATATCGAAATATCTCTTTTTCTGTTTTGAAGATCGAAGGTCATTGACAAGCTTGTGTGTAAACACAACCAGTGCCGTAGCTGAGGTCATTGGCGCCCAGGGCAAGATTCTGATTTTGCGCCCACAAAAACTCTTCATGGGATAGTACATATATTGAAATAAAACAATTACAGTAATTACCTATATTATTTATTTAGGAACAGTTATCTTAAATAAAATCAGTCACTATTATAAAAAAATAACAATCACTATTATAAAAAAATAACAATCACTATTATAAAAAATTTCATGAAAAAAGACTAAAAATTATAAAATTATTTTCCTAGATTTTTTATTAGTCATTTTATTTATTATTTGGTCATAATTAATTTTTTCAGCAATGTTGTATTCTATAGACAATATTGCTAGATTTGTTAGTCGCTCCTGTTCAATTAGTGATCGCAAATAATTTTTTATTAATTTTAATTTACTGAACGATCGTTCACAACTGGCAGAAGTTATGGGTAACGTCAGCGCCAAACGGAGAGATATTCTTATATTTGGATAACTGGACGCCAACCCGTATTCTTCAAAACAGTTGAGTAGTGTTAGAAAATCTGCACTTTTTAAATCGGACAGTAAGGAATTGGCTTGATGTTTAAAGCTTTCAATCTCCAAACATAGTTCATTGGCATCTAAATCTTCTTTGTATTATAATGCCAAATCTGCTGCTGATTTTTTAAATTCTTTAAAGCCGCGTCTACACATGTGTCGTATCACCGTATCGTATCATGATCGCGTATCGTGATCAGCTAAGTGTGGACGGGGCGCCGGGTGATCCACTTGGAGTCGGTATTTGACCGAAACATCAAAAAAATGATACGTGATACGGATACAGTCAGTGTGGACGCATTATCCCGATCTTACTTCGACTGCCTCAATCTGATAATGTATTTAGGAAAGTAATGATTCCAAACATCGATGATTTATCCTTATTACAAATTGTTTTTATTTCCAAAATATAAACACAAAAGAAAACGTCTAGACTTGCCGAGAGATATATTCCATTATTTATTATTATATCTTTAGCTGCTAAATTCGTTAAATTTCTGACAACATCATTGTTATCAAAACAACCGAAGATTTATTATATTTCTATCTAAATAATGAAGAAAAATGTAGCTAGCAGCAGCTAAATGTATAGAGCGAGACATTTTCTCCACAGCAGGCAACGTGATACGGACGTTCTAGGTGGAAAACTAAATAACAGATCCAGATACAGGATACGGATACGGGTTTAAAACTAGATCTTAGCGTATCATCATAAAGCGTATCCGTATCATGATAAGATACGATCATGATACGCGATCATGATACGATACGATGATACGACACATGTGTGGACGCGGTTTATAATGGGAGTTTCCTGAAGAGAAAGTCCTGTCAAAAAACCAAAATCAAATGCTACGCTTGATAGACTTTGGAACCTCCATTCCATTTGCTGAATCAACGTCTAAGACACGATAAAGCTGAATTTTGAAATTTTGAAACGGGATTAATGTAGTGGCATCATCCTTGACTTTTTCGTCGAACATTGGCTTGACTTTACATGAACCCCGATCAAGTTTAAGGAATGAGCTGCACATGGTAAAAACCTTGCATATTCATTCTGTTGCAGGATCCGAGCTTGAACACCGCGATATTTACCAGCCATATTAGCACCGTTATCGTATGACTGTCCTCTAAAATCTGATACTCTTAAGTTATCTTTGCTTAATTTATTTAGAATTTCTTCTGCATGTCCACTTCCGGTTTTTTCGCCTGTTTCTATAAAATCAATGAAACTTTCTTTAACAGTACATTTTCTATCATTAATTAGTACATAGCGCACAATTTGGGCCATTTGTTCTCTGTGATATCTTGAATACAATCAAATGAGATGCTGTAATATTTTGCTTTTAAGATTCTTGAAATAATTTCATTTCTAACAGCTGAGCCCAGTAAAGTAATCAATTCATTTTGAATAGTTGACGAGAAGTACGAAATAGATCCTTTTGTAATGGAAGATATTTGTGCAGCAATTTGTAGATTATGTTTGTTTAGAAGTTCTAAGACACTTAGGAAAATATTTGATTTACGATTCTATTTCTTCAACACTACCTCTGAGTGCTAGATTATTTTTTGCACAAAACAGTACAATATCCAATATCACCTTCAGGATGTATCTCCACCTCTCTTTTTCTGTTAAAATCATACGTTGCAAATCATCATCTATCGCCTGCCCTTTTTTTAAACGCATTTCAAATTTCTTCCAAGAGACGTAACATCTACGATGTTCTACTGAGTTTTCATGTTCACCAATCCTCGGATTTAGATGTTTCCAATCACGAAAACCCTGTTCGGGTTTTGAAAAAACCGTTCCTTTCTTGACAAATAATAGACAAGGAAAACAAAAAAGGGATTTGTTGTTTTCACTATATATAAGTCATTTTCGTTCAATTTTCTCATTGTTTGATAATGATTTTTGAAACCAATCGGATGAAAAAACTCGTCCATCATCAGATATTGATAATGTAAAATCAGTCTTTTCCTTGATCCGGTCCATTTTTGACTAGACATCTAAATTTATCATCTATCTTTGGCCATAATTTTGGATTGTTATAATTTATAGTTGTTGGCTTGTCAATACAAGTAATCTCATCAAGAGTAGAAGAACCAACTACGTTTTTTTAGTTCGTTATCATCATTCGGTGTGGGAACAATACCTGAAAGATTTGTCGTGGAAACAATACCTGAAAGTTTTGTCATAAATACTTCATCCACGACGAGCCGAGCGAGACTCGGACTGACGCGACGCGACTCGGCTCGTCGAAGTTCGGCGCCTTGGATAATCAACTTAATAAATATAAAAAATTGATCAGAATTTAAATAGACTATAACTTAATGAAAAAAAATTTTTTTTCGTTGCTTCTTTTATTATTTCAAGTCTATACGGACAGATAGGCCGAACAAATTTATTTTACCTACGAAACCCAAAAATCCGTCACGCGGGCGATCACGCGCTGTGAAACTCAATTGGTATCAAAATCAGTACAAAATCTTACAAAAAAATATTATAGGATCAAACGCACATACCATCATCTTCTTTTACAGCTGAAGTACTGGCTCCATCATGTTGATCAGTATCTTTTATAGTCATAGACTCGAGAATTGAACACTCGTCAATATCTTGAGTAACTTTTTCTATTATAGATGAGAACGTCATCCCGGGTTGTGACCCACTAACAGTAGTATTACTCGAAGTCGATATCCATTTGTTTATTCTATCGGCTAATGTCTTCTGTTTGTCTTTACGCGCTTTTCTGATCTTTCGAAATTCTGCACCGGAAGGCTTTTTTGGTGCTGGCATTCTAAATAGAATAAATTTGATTAAACTGAACAACCTATCAGTATCATTTAATTGCAAATAAATTAGTAATATAATTTAAAAATTAATTAGTACAACTTGTACTGAAATTAACTTACCTGTGGCGAGAGATAACGTTAGAATGGATAAGTACACAAAAATCACCTTTTTTTTGTATTGCAGGGGAAATCTCCTGGATCCGCGGGGACGGAGCCCAGGGTTATGTGGGACTGGAGGCGCTGTAAATACGCCTCCGACCCATTAAAACCCCTGCGGTGGCTATCTTGGGCAGTGGTTGGAACCCTCCGGGAACGGGCAATTGCAATACTTCCGGAGGGTCCCTGCCTACCCTGACCCGTGGGTTCAGCCGGATGTGGTGGACTGCGAACCCCGCTCCTCTCTTTGTTTTGAGAGGAGCTCTTCCCTTGTTGCGGCGCGGAGGGACCACACCCCCACGCCGCGCCCTCTCGGGAGGGAGTTGATGTACCTTCCCGGGGGCGGGACGAGGGTTCGAGTCCCCCGCTCGAACCCCCGCCCCCTCCCTCGCCCCTTCTATGTAAGGGGAAAGGCTAGCCTCCTTTATCTATCTATGGGGTCCGACCCCCCCCCCCCACCGGTCACCGCCTCGGCGAGGGCCCCTTCCTCGCCCAGGCAACCATGTAGGGTCGTCCCTCTCCTCTCGGGATTCGGGGGTAAGGGCGCGTCTTCCCCGCCTCCCCCGTCTCTCCCTCTCTCTCTCGGCCGTCTCCTTCTGCAACATGACTTTATTGCAGAAGGAGACGACCGCCCTCCAATTTTCCTCGCTCTCGACCATCTGTCTTACGACGGCCGGGAGTGAGAGGTCCTCCCCAATCTTTTCTGTGAGGACACGGCGCTCCTCTGCCCACACTGGACAATGTTCCAGCGTGTGCTGCGCCGTGTCCTCCAATTCCTTACAGTGATGACAACGCGCCGTGCTCTCCTTTCCAATTTTACACAGGTACTCTCCGAAGCACCCATGCCCGGAGAGCACCTGTGTCAGGTGGAACGACAGTTTAGTGTCGCGAGGCCTGTCCATCCAATCTTCTAGGACCCACGGCCCCGACGACCCTCGATTCCGATGCTGTCGGAGGAATAGAAGTCAAATACTCCTTCCACTTCTCCGCCTGTCGCCGGGCCTGAAGCCTCACGACACCCCGGGTTTTATCTGTTACGGGTACCCCCAGCCCACAGAGCCCTTTGACTCGCTCGTGCACCCTCTGGTGTGCACGAGCCACGAGCTCCATGGGCGGGAGACCCGCCAACACCGAGGCCACTACATGCGACACCGTTTTATACCCGTGGATGACACGGATGGCCACCCTACGCTGGATGCGCTGAAGCACGTTTCTTATGTGTCTGGTGGCCACCGCCCCGCCCGCCCACACCGGTGCCCCGTATAAGGCCACCGAATTGACGGTGTTCGCATACAGTCTGCGCATACGATCATCCGGCCCACCCAGGTTTGGCAGCAGCCGGCTCAGGGCCGCCGCCATCCTGTCCATTTTAGGGACCAGACGATCGATGTGGTCGCGGAAGCTCCACCTAGCGTCCAGCTGGAGACCCAAGTATTTCATGGTGGTCCCCAGCCGGACGGGAGCGTCCCCGTGGAGGCCATCGTGGAAGAAGATGGCCTCCGTCTTTTTGGGAGCCACCCGTAGGCCCATGTTCTTTATGGAATGCACGACGCGTGCCACTGCAAGGTTCGCCGTCCTAATAGCCTCCCCCCAGTCTTCTCCCCCGGCCAGAAGAAATGTGTCGTCTGCTACGCAGACGACACTGCAGCCGGGGGGAGGGCAGTCCGTATGACGCGGTCGTACGCGATGTCCCATAGTAGGGGGCCTAATACTGACCCCTGCGGGACACCGCAGTACATCTCCCTTCGGCGTTGGGTATCGCTCTTGTCGCGGTACCCTAGGCCCCTGTTCCAGAAGTAGGACTTCACCACCTCCACGAGGTATTGAGGGACGTCATGATATATCAAGGCGTCCCTCACCTTGCCCCAGGGGAGGGTGTTGAAAGCGTTAGTGATATCAAGCGATACCGCCACCAACACCCCGCTCTCCTCCATAGCGGACTCCGCGAGGGAACGGACGCGAAGGGTCGCGTCCGTTGCAGATCTCCCCTCACACACAAAAATCACCTAAAAATCTAACAACCTTTTATATCACCATCAATCATCAACTTTACGTAACCAATGTGTATAGTATAGTACTTATTCTTGAAATAATTAAATACACATCGTAGTACCGGCTCTAGGGGAAGTCCCGTCGTCAGTTCAATCATTTTACACGAGAGTTTGTTATGCGCGCTTCTATTCTTCGTTTCCAAGGCGCCCCGCACCGTCGCCCCCACCTCGTGCTCGCGATTACTTAGCGCGCTTTTTCTCTGTGCGCGGTAAATTTGAATTTACGCTTTTTATTATTTATTATTAAAATTTATATTCTTTACTCTATATTAAAGCTGGATTTTCATGAGCCAACCGATCATTTGAGCGACAAAAAGATCATGTGACCAAAAATAAAGATACTTATTCGTCATTTTTGTTCTTATGATCTTTTTTTGTTGCTCAAACGATCGATTTCAGCGGTTCGAAAATTCAGCTTTAGAATCGCTAATTGCGCCCCCCTCGGGTCTGCGTCCCTGGCGCGGGCCCCTGTTGCCCTCCTACGGTGCTGAACACAACAGTTTTTGCACTGTAATCAAAGCTCCATCCATTCGTACCAAATAATTTTCCAAAAAAATTTGAGACGTACAATGTCAGTCAGCCACTCGCTCTCTTATTGATAGGTGTAATGCTTGCCTTTGGGCTGGAGGTCATCATTTTGAACAAAATATTTAATAATTAAATTAAATTGATTATTATAAAGCAATAAAGAGGATAAACCTAAATTATTTCGGCATTCATTCCTATAGTTCTATAACTTCAAAAATCAATATCTCTTCAACGAAGCGTTTGCGAGCAAACTTCCAGATAAAATTTTTGTTTGTTTTGAGATCCTGAATTCATATTTTAAGTTTGGCCATTTAACCCGGAAACCGGACCTGTATATTGTATATTAATACACACAATATTTTTACATGCTTATCCTTTATAAGCATGATGTCTTTTAGATAAAATGTAATAATAATGTTAATAGAAAGGCGTATATATTGGCTAAGAGTGGATTTTTTCATCTAAAATATACTTATAATTATTAATCATAATTATTATTAATTATAATTATTATTAATTAATTGTTTTTAATTAAAATTTTAAATTATGAGTAAATTATTTATATTATATAAATTTATAATATATATTTTCTTTTTATTAATATTATTTTATAATATTAAATATATTTCTTATATTTTATATTTTCTTCTTTTCACATATTGCATTGCATCCGACTTGCCATCGCCAATATTTCAAATTCGCTCGAAATTCCTAACTCTAATAGAGAAAAAAAGATATATATTTGTCCTCTTCTATGTTCAAAGCCGCCACCCGCTGAGTCTAATTATACGTGCGAGTGTTCTCATTCTTTCAGTGCGCTTTGCGCTTCCAGGCTATCCCTTCCCCTCTTCTCCACTGGCTGCAAAATGGCTGTCGCGTCTGCAAATTTTCAGCTCTGCTTCTGGCATGTCCGAACCTGGCAATTTTACAATGATCAAATTGAAAGAGAAGCTGAGATCGCGTGGATTATCAACGGCAGGATTGAAGATGGGACTCATTAAGCATCTTATGGAGGCGGATCCAACGGGTTCCTGGATGTCAGACAAGATTGAACATGGCGAGAGCGGCGGTGACGCTTGTGGTGATGCTGGAGTTAAGGTCGAAACGCGAGAGGTCACCTCGCGACGACGAGAAAGCGGACCTTACAGACGCGGAAAAGAACTTGCTGGAAGTAATAACGACGCATGCGCTGAAACTGAGACGCCGGAGAATGCATGCATCGACGGAAGCTGGAGCTTTAACACGAGGTTGAGCTGGCTCGATAGCGAGATAGCAATGCTACGCGAGCAGCGGCAACGGGATTCTCTCAGCGAGAGAGCAGAATCAATAACTGGCGTTAGAGGAGAAGTGATCCCTCGTATGCAACTGCGAATGAATCTGAATGATCTCACGACGATAAGAGATTTATTGAGCAACTTTGACAGCGTTTCCGGCGACTTTGACACGTGGGAAAAACAAGTGAGGAGGTTTGTCAGCAGTATTGCCAACTTTGAGACGAGCAGCACGCCAAGTCATAGTGGTGGGGGTAGAGTGGAAGTAGGTGATCAAACCTATCCCCACCACTATGACTTAACGTGCTGCTGGTGGCCGCCACCTGCCCCCACTCTATCTCCACCACTACGATTTGGCGTGCTGCTAGTCTCAAAGTTGGCAACACTGCTTTGGAAGCATATCATTTGGAGGACGATCACGCCAAAATTTTGATTAATATGAAGCTGAAGAAGAAGGCGTTCAAGTGGTTTTATTCAAGGCCGGAATACGTAAGCATGTCATTTGAGTCAATCTTAGAAAAATTGAGATCGATGTTTTAGCGTCGCGAAAGCAAATTGACAATGCGTAAAAAATTTTAAAGTCGCGTCTGGAGGAGAGAGGAAACGTTCCGTGAGTATTTACACGATAAAATAATTATGGGTAATCGTGTGCCAGTTGACGTGAACAAATTACTTGAGCATGTCATAAACGGCATCCCGGATGTAGCGCTGCGCGACCAGGCGCGCATACAAGGATTCACCTCAACCGATTCACTCCTGAAAGCGTTTGAAAAGATATCGTTACAGAATTGCAATGTTACCAGCTCAATTCGGCAGAATAAGCGAGACGGCGGATCGACGAAAGATGATCGGCGATAGAGGAAAGACAGCAGGTGTTAAGCGTTGTTTTAATTGCGGCGCACGGGAACATCTCAGCACGAATTGCCCGACCAAAGATCTGAGGACAAAATGTTTCGAATGCGGTAAATATGGATACATATTGCGTCGAAGTGTCCGAAAAAAGCGGCAAATGGAAAAAAAACTGTTGCCTCAATTTTACAGGTATTATGTAAAAAATATATGAAGGACGTATCGATAGACGGTCGAGTAATCTCTGCATTGATAGATACAGGAAGCGATATCTCGATAATGCGGGCAAGCGAATACGCGATGTTGGGGTCATCGAAATTGCGCGCGTCTGAGACAGAATTTTGTGGAGTAGGCGGATATCGTGCGACGGCTTCTGGGGAATTTCGGACGCGGATTACGATCGATGATTATGAATATTAGATATTTATTCGAGTTGTCCCTGATAATATTTTACAGTACGGATTGCTTCTCGGTGCAGACTTTTTAAATACAGTTGAAGTTAATTTTAAAATAGATTTAATTTTGATTAGACCGATTTACGAAGAAACCGTCGATAGTGAGACACATTCGGAAATATTTACAATCGATGTCAGATATGAGTGCGATAGATGTATGTAACGTAAAGGACGCCGAACACAGACGCGTCATAACAAACTTAGTCAAGTATTATAAGCCGGTTAAAGTGCGAGAGAAATAAGGATGATAATAATATTAAAGGATGACGAACCGATATATCAGAAGGCGAGACGCTTGTCACAGTCGGAGAGAGTCATCATATCAACGTGCAAATCGACGAGTGGGAGAAGCAAGAGGTAGTCCGACCATCTACTTCTGACTTTGCGAGTCCGGTTATTCTTGTAAAGAAGGATGGGTCCAGTAGGCTTTGCGTGAATTATCGGATGCTTAATAAAAAATAATTAAAGATCGATACCCACTTCCTTTGATCAAAGATCAATTAGATAGACTACAAGACGTGAGAGTTTTTAGCCTTGACTTAAAAAACGGCTTCTTTCACGTGCGTATTGACGATGCTAGCGTAAAATATACATCATTTGTCGTGCCTGATAGCCAATATGAATTTCTCAGAGTCCCGTTGCGCCTGTGTAACTCTCTGTCAGTTTTCCAAAGATTCATCAACAAAGCTTTTAAGGATTTAGTAAAGCAAAAAATTGTTTTAATTTACATGGACGATTTGATCGTGTTGTCTAAAAACAAAAACGACGGGTTAAAAAATCTTGAAATTGTATTAAATGTTGCTAGTCAAGCTGGATTGACGATCAATTGGAAGAAATGTAAATTTTACAGCGAAAAGTGGAATTTCTTGGATATGTAATTGAACCCGGAGCGATACGTCCGTCTGAACAAAAGATCGAAGCGGTCATGCGTTTTCCCGAACCGCAAGACAAGTGCAAGCCTTTTTGGGTTTAAGTGGTTATTTTCGCAAATTTATACTTAAATATAGTCTAATTGCGCGACTATTATCAAATCTTCTAGTAAGATCTAATATAAAGTTTCACTTCGATATGGCCGAGAGAGACGCGTTTAGATGGCTAGGGTTAGATTAGGTTAGGTTAGATTGAAAACTATATTGAGCGAACAATCGGTGTAAAACTTGTATCGAGTAGGCACGGAAACGGAGCTGCATACGGATGCATTCATGTTATGGAGTGATCCTTTTACAAAGAAATAGTGAGGATCAATTGTTACATCTTGTGTACTAGGCAAGCGGAAAGATTACTCCGGTGGAAGAAAAATACACGAGCTACGAATTGAAAGTTCTTGCAATAATTAAAGCGCTCAAGCGGATTTATTAGGAATTGATTTTAAAATAGTGACAGACTGCCGAGCGTTTACCCTGACGATGTTAAAAAAGGATCATTACGTGCGAGTACCTAGGTAGACTCTGCTGTTAGAGGAATGCGATATGTGTTCGATATGTTATAGAGCACAGACTGGGTAAAAATATGATTCACGTTGACGCTCTTAGCAAAAGTCCTTTACCATGTTATTTAGTAGTAAGCGAATGTGAGGAAGGGCGCGATTAAGAAAAACGCAAAAAGAAGATAACAAATTAAATCTTTGATGCGGTTGAACGTGCAGAACCGAACGATTGTGTGGTGCAAAACGGAATTTTATTCGAGGCGCGTTTGTAAAGTAAGGTTCATTTTGAAATAAAAAAAATCTTAACATATAAAAATAATTTATTATAGCCAAAAAACTTCTACAAGCTTACTTTAATTTTCCACATAATCATCAGTCATTGTTTTCCACCCATTTTTGATATCGTTTCACAGCCTATTCCATTGTTTTAAAAGTCTGCCGCCAGTATCTTGAACCAGCGCCTCGTATAAAGACGTTGGCGGCGATGTTCACGTGATTGTTCCGAAGGCTATGCGGCGGCAGATGATACGAAAGGCTCATGAACAAGGACATTTCGGAGTAGGCAAAACGGAAGCACTGCCTGCTGAGGAGAAATTATTGGATTCCTGGTTTACATACGGAGGTCGAGAGGGTTATAGAAAGTTGCGTTGCCTGCATCTTAGTGGAGCAGAAGCATGTTAAACCCGAAAGCTTCCTGAGCCCGATTAAAAAAGCCAGTATACCACTAAATACGCTTTATATAGATTATCTGGGTTCGTTGCCCTCGACCAAGAAGAACTACGTACATATTTTTGTTGTGATGGATGGATTCTCAAAATTTGCTTGGCTGTATGCGACCAGGTTAACGAGCGCAATGGATGCGATTGAGCGATTGAGGAGACAATCGTATGTATTCGGCAACCCGAGAAGGATTGTGTCCGACAGAGGGTCCGCATTCACGCCGAGGGAATTCGAAGAGTATTGTCGCTCGGAGGGCATTAGTCATCAGCTGATTACAGTAGGAATATTGCAAGCGGATGACCAAGTCGAACGAGTGAATTGCACCCTCATATTAATGTTGACATAATTATTGGCACCAAAATCGTGCATGGTATAAATATTTAGACATTGCGCAATTATATTTAAATTCGACGCTGCACAGAAGTATTGGAATGTCACATTTTCGTGTGCTGTTGGGTATAGATCCGCGTATTCGAGATAATCCTGATATTAAAAAACTTCTGCAAACGAGTCAATTAGTTCCTTTAATGACGATCGAGAAAAATTGCGAGAGCAGGCCCAGAAGAATATCGAAACGATCCAAAGAGAAAATAAAGTTAATTATGACAAGAAGAGAAAAAAGCCGTGTATCTATCGCGAAGGAGATCCCGGACTCAAATATGCACACAAATATCTTAAACCATACGAGATAATCAAAGTTCTACGCAACCACCGCTATGTCATGCGCAAAGTTGGAGAACATGAAGGACCAACACATCAACATTCAAACATTTACGGTGGCGGACTACATGAAATCTTGGATTGACGACGATGACGATGTTAAAGACACGTCAGAGAGCGAAGACGAGGAGAGAGCAAGCAAGCGGTCGGGACGACCACCCGGTCAGGCCGAATGTAGGATGTTTAAATTATAAGATCTATCAATGTATATTGACCGCTTTTCGTACACGTATACAATAATCGTCGAATCATCTCATATTGTGTCTTCTTTTATTTTAATTTTTGTATAGCATAGTAACATGAGAACGGTCGCGAAGAGTCAATCAGTCGAAGAAAGCATTAGCGAAAAGACGAAAAGAACAAGGTGCGTTGAGCGCAGCGAGAATTATCTATGAATCTTGTCCGGTTCCGAAACCTATTTATTTTATATTATTTTGAATCTTACATTATTTTATTCTAATAATATATTATTACACTACATTTATGCAATTTATTCAGAATTTTCCGATTAGTGCAAAATATTAAAAAAAAATAAACTAACGATTTTTACCCATGTTAAAAACTATATTTACATAACGCTATTATTCACATAAAATGCATATAAATTTAAACTTATACATTGAATTTAGCAGGGATCGGCAAAAATGCTAGTTTTGGCAATATTTTCAGTTCAATAATAAAAAATAAAAAAATTTTTGTTGGCTTATTATTAATATCATTAATGTTAATAATAAGCCAAAAAGTATTAATAATTTTTCAAAAATTAATAATTATCGAAAAGACATTATTAATTCTTAGAAAAATTAGGTATAAATCAATAAAATGTTATCAATTTTAAAAAAATCTGTAATATTAAGAGACCAAAGTTTTTTTTCTTAAATAATGAGTAATGCATTCAAAAAATTTCTAATTATTTAAAAAATGAGTAATTAATCGAAAAAATTTTCCGCAATTGTCAAGAAATTAAAATTTTTGACTAATAAAAAATAAATTTTTGATTATTTACATATTAATTTATAAAATTATTTTTACTTTTAATTAGTACTCTGCGTTGATACCACTGCTT
>NW_028141164.1:16703267-17100451 GCF_030444845.1 Prenolepis imparis
AGCATGACGCGTATCAATTTTGACATAAGTGTATAACTTTAAGAAACTATGTAAGTGCAAATTAATTATTTCATTTGTTAATCCCTCATTAATGATATAAAATCTTGCTGTACAGATCACTTGATAAGGACCAAATATAGAGGTCGAAACGTTGTGATTTTCTTAATAAATATACTGCCAGTTTGGTCGAGAGATAAGGTGTCCATTAATTAATTCAATAAAGATTTAATTCGTTGCTTTTGCTAAATTTTTGAATAATTAAAAAATGAAAAATGCGAATTATTTTTTTGCCGATCCCTGCAATCTAGTTATAAATATTTTGAACTTATTTTATAAATAATTTTATAAACTTATTGAAATATGTTATAATAAATATAAGCGATGGAAAGTTTATAATGTATGCATTAAAATAGATAGTTATATTAATGAACAGTTATATTAATAATATATTAATAACAATTATATTAATAATTCATAACTAGATTTTGTTACGTCCGGACTCAGGTAAGGAAGAGTCGGAGGGAGAACGTAACTACTTATTTCTCAAACAAACGCCGAACGGTGCGTCTGCTCGAGCCGAAATGAACGTGACTGGGCCCAAATATGTCAACGACCACAAGTATCGCTCTTACGCTATTTAAGGGTCGTTCGCTCGGTGGTCCCTTTTCGGCAAGAGAATTTAATCTCTTTTGCTCGGAATGGGATCCTGTGTAATCTTGGATTACGGAAAATGAGTGGAACGGGTTTGTCAATTAACAGAGTCCATTTACATTATAATTATAAATTTATTTTAATAACGCAGCAAAAAAAATTTTATACATAATGATAACATCCGATTTATTCGCTAATGGAAGTGAGTGTGTGTGGATCGCGAGCGATACATATAAGTACGGAGGTCTGCAACCGGGACAGAGAGGGGAAAAAGTTATAATTTAAAATCTAGGGTCCCGATTAGTCATTACAATAATTTTTTAGAATAAATAATAGATATATAAAATTGTGTACGTGAGTGAGTGAGTGAGTGAGTGAGGGTCATGGGAGTTTGATAATTTTGGTCGCGGAGGGGGCAAGGAAGACTTGGAGTATGTCGACCGGGAATCCTACGGAATTGGGGTGGATGGGAGTGAACATGGGGATGAGGGTGCCGGGGAGACTTCCCGCTACAATTTTGTTGAATTGTTCTTCGTCGGGATCGTCTGGCCTGCAGGTATAAAGACCTTCTGGGAGAGGGAGATCTAAAATTGGGAAGTTAGAAAGGAGCCATCGGTAAAACTTGTCTTCATTCTCGAAAGGAATTCGTCCTCTATGCCCCTTGATGAAGGCATAGGCGTTGGAGTAATAAAAAGAGATCTCAACCGATTGCTAGCAATTGCAACCTTAGCCGTACTCTATATTAGGTGGGGAGGGGGAAGGGGAACAATTGAGACAAGGAGGAAACGGGATACGCGGTGGTTCGAACGGAGAAGGAAACGGAATGCGCGATAGTTCTGGCGAGGAAATCGGAGAGTAATGGGGGATATCAAAGATGGGTGTGTCAAAATTCTATTGCCGATGTACTTGTTAATGATGTTAATGTGATCGGTAGTTGAACGCTCTAATTTCTCGCGTATAGGTCTTGCAATTGCCTATCGTCCGGGATCAAATCGGTCGTAGCCCGAGCCACTTCTCATCTCAGGCGTCGATTTCAATGATTTCGCGACCGTTTTAAGACTCTTCAAGAATGCCGCGGGGTTTCCACTAAATAATGATAATAATAAGAAGCGAATCTTCAAGGGAGTTCCTGGATATAATGTATATATATATTTAATAATTTATTTATAATATTTATTTGATATAGATTTCGAGAAGTTCGCACCTCTATAATTGGATTAGTGAGTATGGAGAGGGAAGTGGGGGAAAGCTTACACTACAGTTATGCAGTAAACCTGAAGGTGAGGAGGAGAAACCGCGAGGCATCTGCCTCAATCGCGCTGCAGTTATGCAGGAAACCCGACGGAGAAGGGAAGGGGAAAGTAACTCATTAAATAATAAATTAAAAAATGTGGTTTATCCAGGAACTCCTTTAAGTATACTGATAGAAAATACATACGGAGGGACTTACATTTTATGGAGAGCAATGGCAACTGCGTTGGTAGATTCGAGGTCTTGGATTTTCGGGCTTGCACTGTTTGCTTGCACCAGACGCACTTAATGATGATGGTCACGCTCAACCGACGTTTTAAGCCGAGAATTAAACTTACGCCCGAAGGTTTTGGAAAGAAGTATACGCGCACTAGCACTCGGTGCAATTGAGCGAATCAAAAGAAGTGTCGCTCCGCAGAAAAGTTCGCGTTTATATCCCGGTTTTTTGGTTCACGTTCTCCGTTCCGACCTTTTAACAAAATCCTGCGAATAGAAACTCGTAATTGCATTTTTTAATATTTTTCCTTTCCGCTTCTATGGAGTACGTTGCAAGAATCTACGAATCGGAAGTTTTTTGCAGGCGTCTACGAATCAGAGCTCGCTTCCTAAAAACGGGGGTATCTCGAGATCTTCCTAATATCGGGGACGATGCTTATTGTTAGTTTTTCTCGGCAGTTATCGCGATTTGGCGTTTTATTAGTGCCGACTTTCATTGGATTGGCGCTTTATTACCCTTCCCGTGAGTCTTAGGTCTTGTTTACAGAAAAGCGATGCGTGTGGCGTCTTTTAATCTCTATATTTTTTGCCGTTTATTGTGAGAACATCCGCTGCGGTGCCGTTTCGCTCGGCACGTTTTTATTTTTTGTTAATTTACTTTTCTAGTTTTTCCCTAAAGATAGATTTGCCTGTTCGCCACGTTCTCATCTTTGCGCCTTACCGTTATGTGTTTTTAGATTGTTCGCGAGGGTTTCGACGAGAATCCGCTTTCGACACTTTTCCGCCTCGACCTTGTATTTTACCGATTTACAACATTTATCTGTTGCTCGCGATATCTGCAGCTGTGCCGTTTCGTTGGGCACGTTTTTGTATTTTATTATATGTATTCTTCCTAGATTATTATTTCCTTTTTCCAACAATAAACCTCGCCCTGGTCGTGGGAAAAAAAAAGAATCGTGGAGTCTACAGGACGTAGCACTCTTATATTCCAGGATTATAATTCTAAACAGAGTGATTCAGCAAATACAATAGGTGTATAAAGCATATTTTTTAAAGAATATCATATATTTTTTTATTGCAACAATTTTTATTTTAATCAGCTTCAAACAAAAAAAAGTAGATAAAAAATATAGAGTACAAAAATTTATTATTATGTCAGAGGAATAAAATTACTTACGTAAGACAGATTTTTTTCTTGTTATTAGCTGCTACATTAGGTTGTACAAAAGTTTATACCCTGTACAACATATCTGTGTGACTGTTTAAGCCGATCTGTTTGCAGCAATTTAATTTTATTTAAAAGATCACGACCATCATTTACCTGCAATATTAAAATTGTTTATTGTGCATCAGCTGTTAAATCAGGCATAATAAGATATCGTTGTTAAACAAACTGAACAGATTTATAAAAGTACAAAAAGACAAGAATAACCTGCCATCTAACTCGAATGTGATTTATAACATAAATTGCAAAGATTGTGATGCGTCTTATGTTGGCCAAACAAAAAGACAATTACGCACTAGATTGAAAAAACATGTTAATAATATCAAATTAGACTTTTCAAAGCACTCAGTGATTTCTGAGCATATATTGAACCAACAACAGACGTTTGATTGGGAAAAAGTTAAAATTCTAGATATCGAGAATAATTTCCAAAAAAGACTCATTTCTGAGATTCATATCAAATAACAAAAAAAACGATATTAACTTAAATAAAGACACTGAATTGTTGAATGAAGTTTATTTTGATATTCTCGAAGAGTTGGTCAACATTTGCTCTCATTGTAATCTAGTAATGAAAAATCTTATTAGTTCGAACAATATATTTCATTAAAACTATAATAGCTAAATCTTTCTTTATAAGAAATTGTACACAAACAAAATGAATTATACTTGCTCCCCGTGCCTCGATTTTGCCTTATAACTTAAAAAGTGCTTAATGAAAAGGTACTTAATTATAGAGTTTTAGAAAGCTCTCGATGTAAGCTAGAAGAATATGTAATGAAAAGTAGGTAGTTCCATTTAAAAAATTGAAGGTGACCTACACGTGACCTTCAAGCAAATATTCAAGGTCAAACTAATGGCACCATCTTATGTCCTCCTCGAAACCATACAACTTTTGTCTGAAACATTTTTTTCTACAATCAAAAATAAAAAAGTTATTTGGGGTGGGACATTAAAATGGGACACCCTGTATAATTATATAATTATCACAATTCCATACAAGATATTGAAAAAAAGGTACAATATTTTAAGGGGATTTAGTATGCCCAAAAACAAGTTGAAAAGTTTTAATAAACATAGGGCGATAAATGAGTCGTTCTTGAGATATTTGCAATATCATAGATATTGCATAGATATGGAAGGAAATCATTTTGAGTTCCTTTAACATAAGATAAAATACTAGCTGTTATTTTCTTGAATAAATAAAAATAAAAATAAGAAAGTAGTTTAAATCTCATGATTAACATAATATCTATAATTATTTGTTAATTTTTATTTTCATCTCCATCCAAATAATTGCTCGTTTAGTTGGCCTATAATTTCGAATTTTGCGTTTACAATATACGAGCCTATTTATAAAATTTTGGTTAAAAATAAGAATTTAAAGAAAAAAATAAGAATTATAAAAATAAAAAAAATATATAAAAAAATTAAAATATCTTAAAAACGGTTTATTTCTGGACCCATTTTTTATTAAGACTTTTCAACTTGTTTTTGGGCATACTAAATTCCCTTAAAATATTTTATCCTTTTTCATACTGTATAATTAATATTAATTAATTGTAAGATATATTTTACATTACATATTATGTTTATGAAAGGATATTGACTTGATTTTGTTAACATTTCAGTTTAATTCACCAAATTCTACAAAATGTGGGAATAACCTATGTGTGAGTCAGTTAACCAAAATCTACTCCAAATATGAAGAGCCAATATCGTTAAATCAGCAACCCGATGAAATAATTATAATGTCTTTTAATTTTTTTAACTACAGTGACCAGTTATTTAACTCCAAAAATGAAAAATATGAAAACTTCTTTGGTAAATATTTTAATTATATTTAATAATATATTATTTATATGAAATATATTTAATAATATTTTAATAATTTTAAATTGTTACTGTAAACTAGAGAACAACAAAAGATCACAACATTTTTCTTAAAATCTATTTTAGTCACTTTTTTATCGTCTACGAAATGCTGATAATTTTGCTGAAAATAACCTAACATAAAACCTAACTATTATTTATTAATTATAATAATGTTTTTAGTAATACTATCATTTTTAATGTGTGAGATAAGAGATATATTTAATGCTTTTAATATTATTTTTACAATTTTTTGTTTCTTTTAACAGTTTTTATATATTTTTTCAAAATATGTATTATGATTTTAGTACACACAATATGTATATGTATTTTGATTTCAGTACACACAATATCATTAAAAAAGAAAAATAATTAGACATAGCAATTAATATATATACGTGGAAAAATATACATGGAGCACACCATCAGATTCTGTGGCCAATTTGGAAACGATTTTTTCTCAGCGAAAATGTCGAAGAAGGTCATTATTTTTTGCATGTTTTCAATTTTTGCCATCTTGTAACTAAGCCTTAAAATTCTATTGAAATAAACTTTACCTGAAATTAACTGAAGAGTATAGTATTGTTAACATTTTGACTCTATGAAGTTTAGTTTGTGAGAAATCTCTTCTTTTTCAATCATTGATAACTTGAAAATTATTGATGCCTCTATTTTTTCACTGAGGAAAAATCGTCTCCAAATTGGCCAGAGAAGTTGATGGTGTGCTCTGTATATGTTTGTTCAGTTACGTTCTGCATATACAGGGTGTCTGGAAAGGTAAGGTCAATTGAATAGGAAGTGAAAGAGGAGCATAAGTAGAACACATAATGTAAATAAAATTTTTTCGTATTCGCTATGGTTTAGAAAATACAACGCTTTATAGGGGTGCATAAAAAGTGTTGAAACTCCTTAATATTTCGAAAAGTACGCATTTTCGAGAAAAATGTTTTATACAAAAATGGTAGAGTTTTAAGTGAAGCATTACACAGAAAAATTAGTATGACCTTGAATAGTTCTCAAGGTCACGTAAAGATAAACTGGAAGAATATATCAATAATTAAAGATTGAAATCATTAAAAAAGTAAAAAGGTAAAAAGGAAAAGAAAACATACTTTCGTGTAGAATATAAAGCTCACAAATCAATCATCATAAATGTCCATTATTAAAAGACTTATTTGTCAAATTTGAAAGAAAGAAACTGTCATATTGTTTCACATATTCGTCAATACTGAGTGAAAAGGACGGTAAACCGGAGTTAGACGACCTTTATTATTTTGTCGTAGATATTATTCAAGCTGTCTGTGTCCTTTTGTAAATTGATAGTATTATTGAATTTTTTAATAAAAAACATTTCATCAATTTCTCTCTTTCTCACATGTTTTTCATTATGTAATATGCTAGGTGTTGTCCAATCGAATTCGTGTCCAGATTTTAATCTATGTTTGCTAATGACAGAATGACAAGTCGCGTGCAATTTTATGTTGTTACTCTGTTCTTTTATACGAGTACATAAATGCCTTTTCGTTTGGCCGATATAGGAAGCAGTACAATCTTTGCAATCTAATTTGTAAACAACATTGATTCTACGTCCTTAGGTAATCTATCTTTGCCTCTTTTTATTAGTGCATCTAACTTTTTAGGTATTTTGTAGACGACAGTAAGGCCATTATCGCTTAATAACTGACCGATATTTTCGCTCACATCTTTAATATATGTCATGGTAGCGAGATATAAGGAGTCTTGTCACAACGTACATTATTCACATCACAATTATCATGGTTGTCTTTATTGCGACTTTTTAAATTATTAATTCTTTTACTAACATGTCGTTTGATAATGTGTTTTGGGAAACCGTTATTAAGTAAAATATCACGTACAGTGTCAATATTCTGATGAAAACGGACGATGAAAACGGTCAGCGAATAAAAGTATAGCATAATCAACAAGACTATAAATAGTGTTAATTTTATATTTGATAGGATGATTAGAAAAAAAGTTTATATATCTACCGGACCATGTAGGCTTCCTATACCAATTAGTCATGAGTCTGCTGCCATTACGGATGACAGTGGTGTGTTTAAAAAATTAATAGAAGAATTGACTTCAACTTCGTGAGTGAAACTCAAACGTTGGTGATAACTATTAAAAGTCGTTAACATCTCATCCAATTTCGTAAAAGGCACTATGGCGAAAATGTCGTCTACATATCTATAATAAACAGGAACGGTAAAACTCAACGAACTTATACAATGTGTCTCTAAGTCATCCATCACCATATCAGCTAAAATACCTTTTTACATTTTTAATGATTTCAATCGTTAATTATTGATATATTCTTCCAGTTTATTGTCACTTGATAAGGACCACAACCACATGGTCGAAACGTCGTGATTTTCAAATAAATATATTTCTTGCTAGTTTGGTCAACTAAATTAGTTACCTTTTATTTTTTCTTTGACTAGCGACTCAAAAGTATTTTAATTATGATATATTATATTATTAAATATATATATATATATATTTATATACATATACATATACATATATAATATATATATTATATAGAGAGGAAGATGGCCGCGGAGGTAGTGACAGGCGGAAAGTAGTGCTCCGTGTTGGGACGTGAAAAAGGTGGTTTGTTGGGTGAGATGGAGGAGAAGGAAATAAGAGACGGATAGAGGAATACAGGAGGAGTTGAGTGAGGTGATGGTGAGCGTGAGAACGAAGTAGAAAGGATTTTATGGAAGGTGGAATAATACGGAGCAACGGGAAGAAAGGACGAGGAGACGTGACGTGGCAGAGGAGATGAGAGAGAGGGCGCTGGACAGTAAGGAGAGGCTTAAGTGAGAGAAAGGGTAGATGGAGAGGGCGCCACGGAGGTTGCGGCAAGTAGAGAGTGGTTCGAGCGGTTCAGATGGAGACGGCGAAGGAAGGTGGATACAGGAGTGGAAGTGGAAAGAGGGCGCCACCGGTATGATCGACACGTGCAGGGTCGATAGCGATCCAGCTGACAAATGTTTTGGAAGATTGGAAGAAGGTTAGAGAGCAGGTGGAAAGTGAGAGATAATGGAGATTAAGAAGAAAGGACGCTGATAGAGCCGGAAGTGGAAAAGAGGAAGAGATCTGAAGAAAAGTTAAGAGACGGTAGAAGAGAGGATACGGTGTTGGAGAGAGAGAAAGTCGGAAGATGGAATGGATGAAAGAGGGAGTGAGAGAGATAAAGGAGATGAGAGTGATAATGGAAAAGATGCTGAAGGTGATGGAGAAGAAGTCGGAGAGAGAGACTGAGGAGGAGGAAAGGAGAAGAAGAGTAGAGAAAAGGCTAGAGTGACTGGAGATGATGGAGAGGTTATGGAGGAAGAACGTGGAAGGGGATGAGAGATTGGAAGAGGAAAGGAAGAAAGAGAGGAAGGAGTGTAAAAAGAATGAGTCGGAGAGCGGAGAAGACAGGAGGTGGAGGGAAGCGGTAAGAGGAGAACGGATAAAAGAAGAGAAATGTGAGAAGAGGACGGAAGGGGGGGGAGAAAAGAAGAAGACAGAGGAAGAATTGGAAGAGAGCGGACGGAAGATGACAGGGATGAAGCAGTGCAGCGGAGGGAAGAGGGGAGAGAGAGAGGACAAAACGGAGGTAGAGGCGTAAGAGCGGAATCGGAGGAAGCAGAAGGTTAAAAGAGAGAAGAGGAGAAAGGGGGGAGGTTTTAAGGGTAAGAGGGCATGGGAAAATGAAGGGGGAAAAGGGAAGGAAGACTGGAAAGGGGGGTAGGGAAGGGTGGAGTAGAATGATTGTAAGGTCGCCTAAGGCTAGGATACAGGGGAATGATGTATTTATGTGTGTGTTTGTCCGAAGAAGTTTCTGTTGAGATGAGAGATGCAATGGAAGGAGGGAAAGGAAGGGACGCAGGAGAGGAGACAAGACAAGGCAAAGAGAGACGAGGTGAAAAGAGAGGAACAGGAGAAATGGGAGAAGAAAGGAGGTGGAGCGGGGAGGAACGAGAATGAGGATAATGGCTATGATATCCTGTGTGAAAGTATTGTATATGATAAAGGAAGAAAGGAGGATGTAAGGGGTTTGGAGCTTCCCTAAAAAGCTTCTAGGTAAACCTCTAGGGGAAGCCGAATAAATATGACTATGACTATATATATATATTATATATATTATTTATATTTATATATATTTGTATATATTTATAAATATTTATTAATTTTTGCTCGCTCTTTATTCCTTCTCGTTCTTACTTTCAATGACATTATAATATACATGCATATTGAGTGTGTTGCGATTCTTATCTATAAACAAAATAATGATCCATGTGGCAACAGCGCACGTGAAAATTATTTGAGAAATAATAACTGCTATTTTTTGCTCCACTATATCTACAACGCACGCACACATACGTACGAATCGTAGTCCAAGTTATACTCTTATATTAGACTTCTAATTCAAATTTGGAGGGTAACAGTGCTTTCTTTCGTGCGCCTCAATTCCAGGAAACCTTTTTATTCATACAAAATGTATATTTATTATATAAAGCACGTATTATGAGGAGTTGACAGCTCGTCTGCAATTCGAGATGTCATATCGAGATAAAAGGAGGTAACGAAAACTGTAATTTCATAATTATTTCTCATTTTTCATATGAAATCGAAGTTTGCTAAGATCATTGATGTATGTATTGCAATCGTATAGAGAAGGATTTTTAATTCTGTCAAATCAATGCGACGAGAGACTCAAAGAACGAAAATAATGCTTCATCGGTAAGAAAACAGACGCGAGGGATCTCCTTAATGAAAAGAAATCGTACGATCATGAACCAAAATTAATTTGAAAATTCTTAAATTATTAAAAAGTAAACATAAAATGATATAAAAAGGCCAACTAACGAGCAAATATCTAGATGTTGTTGAACGATTATTTATTAAATATTAACATTAAAGATATTTAAAATAAATTAACAAAAATAAAATTCAACCGTTTCGACTGTACGCAGTCTTCTTCAGTGTTGTCATTTAATATTTATGACCGTATAATTTCTGAACATTTTGATAATGCGAACGATTACATTGCTAAGATTTATTGACATGTTGCGAATAGAGTAAGTTATAAAAATTAAAGGTGGAAAACTCTTCTAATTCCATCGTTTAAAGGCATGGAATTGTCCTAGTTCCCGATGGTATGTGTGATTCTCTATATGGAATGAACAACTCTTTATAAGCTAACCTTACATATTTTATATAAATTAAAATTAAAATTAAATTTCTTACTGTAATATATGCCCATAGATGAGTTTATGACCATCCGTGACATTGATTGTCTGTGACACATCTCACCTCCAACACAATCATGAAAAACAGCCACAAATTTATATTTATATACCATATGATATGTACAAATTATTCTTTTCTTATTGATTATTTTGTTTTGTTTGTTTATTTCAAAGGTTAGCTATTTTATCCAGTATATCTGAATATGATTCGTTGAGTAACTCTGTGTCTTTTTTTAAATTTATACCGTTTTTTTGTTCCTTTATGTGCAGCATTTCAGAAATCATTCTTTTATGATAATTTGTTTCGTAATCTAAAATTTTAACATTATCCCAATCAAAATTGTATTGTTCTTTGATTCTATGTTCTGATATAACAGAGTGTCTCTTCGAATCCATTCTGATATTATTTTTATGTTCTTTTGTTCTAGTCTGTAATTGTCTCTTTGTTTGGCCAACGTATGTTGCATTACAGTCGTTGCAGTTAATCTTGTAAACTACACTGGAATTATGTGAATGTTGATTTTTGTCTTTATGGGTTTTTATAATTTTGTTCAGTTTGTTTAAACATCGAAAACCAATTATCACATTGGTTTTTTTTAAATGAAGAGACAATCATTTCTGAGACATTATTAATATAAGGGATAACTAAAAGTTTTCTTGTTTCTTCTTCCTTTGTTGAGTTATTAGTGTGTGATACTTTGTTTTTATGTCTGTTTAACATTCTCCCATTGGAAATGAGATGCTTAATTCGGTGATTAATTTTATTAAAAATCAAATCAAGAGGATAACCATTGCTCAAAAGTATATCGACAATCAATTCAAGGTTTTTGTTATAATATTGTGGATGTGATAAAAGCAAACACCTGTCTGTTAAGTTATAAATTATTCCAATTTTATGGCAATGAGGATGATTAGAAAAATATGATAATAATCTGCCTGAAAACGTATCTTTCTGATACCAGTCCATGTGAATTGTATTGTTATACGCTTTAATTGAGAGGTCTAGAAATTTTAAGCAACGATCCCTCTCTTGTTCAACGGTAAATTTTAATCTATCATGATAGTCATTAAATGCTTTAACAATTCTGTCGATGTCATTCGCTGGAGTAGTCAAAATTATATCATCAACATACCGATAATAAAATGTGAATCTTTTGTCTATACAACCAAAAATTGTCTCCTCTAGATCTTGCATGACTAGATCAGCTATTATCGGTGATAGTGGAGACCCCATAGGTTCCATAGGTTTGTTTATAAAGTATGTTATTGAATATAAAATATGTCGACGTTAAAATAAACCTAATAATCTGTATGAATTTTGTCTGTGGTATCTTTGTAAATTTGTTTATGTAACTCATTTATTAATAAATAATCGTTCAACAACATCTAGATATTTGCTCGTTAGTTGGCCTTTTTATATCATTTTATGTTTATTTTTTAAGAAATACAAAAGCGCTACTAAATTGTACAATTGTGAATTGTTTAATACACGCTGGCCTTATAATGCGTCAATACAAATTTAAATATGAAAATCATCCTTTTAATTTTAATTTTTTACACAGAACCTTTGGAAGTAATATAGTACACTTATTAAAACTCTGGGTAGATGCGAATTATACGTTGATCAGAATCAAATCTAAGATTTTTAATGACATGTAAAAACCAAGATATTGTCCCGACACACCTAAATAATTTTTGCAAAGTTAGATTTATACTGAATCATCATAGATCACTCAAAAAACTAGATGGATTGATTTGCCATTTCAGGTTCAACATAATAAATATAGAAATTTTTGATCTACATAGACAAATTGAGTTTCTATACAAAAAAATTTTCAAGCTTACACAATCATTAACTGGCATGATACTTACATATATTTGGGGGAAAATATTTAGCCATCACATATCATCCTTTCAAAAATATCATGAAAAATTACAAATGACTCATAAAAAGAAATTCAATTGGTTAGTGAACAAAAAATTAGCTACTTATACAAACAACATAAAACCAATTAAGTTATATTGTAATTTACATAAAGAAACATCACAACCAGTCAATTTTTCACAAATACTTCCCATAACAACCACTAACCATTAACATACACATAGAAGCAAAAAAATTTATTAAAGAAACAAACATTCCTGTGTTATCAACTAACAAAAAATGGTTTATCAACCTTTCAAACAAAAACATTCCAACCAGGGTATCCAATCTACTGCAGTTAGGGAGTAATTTTGGCCTTCCCATTATTGATAAAAAAGAAGCGATCCATGAATTCGTTAAGGATATAGAGAGTAATGGTAAACGTAACAACATAATTAACTTGACAACAATCCGCAATATTGCCATCCCGCAATTTTCAAAGTTTTTAAAAATCAATCATAAAAAAGACCAATTACATCATAAGTTACTTCTAATGGAAAAAGCAATGATCAAATTTTGCCATAACAACCCTAATATAATATTTACACGCGCTGACAAAGGCAACGTCACGGTGGCTATGAACAAAACAGATTATGTCAATAAAGTTGAGAACCTCTTGAATGATAAAAACACATATTCAATTATTAAAAAAAAAACCATGCTCAAAAATAGAAAAAGAACTGAATAACACATTGAAAATATGGACGAATAAAGGTTACATTAATAAAAAAGAATACTATAAATTATTCTCGAGCGATTCTCTCCTACCTAAAGCATATGGATTGCTGAAAATGCACAAGGAAAACACACCTTTCAGAATCATAGTTTCCTCAATCAACACAGCACTATATTCATTAGCGTCCTTCATACATAAAATATTACATTCCAGTCTTCCAACGGCAAAGAGTCACATTAACAGTAGTTTTGAAATGTGCAACAATCTATCTGGAAAAAAGATCAATGATGATGAAGTAATGGTCTCGCTGGACGTGGTCTCACTTTTCACTAATGTCCCTGTGGATCTGGCAATTGAAAGTATTAACAAAAGATGGAGTTACATAAACAAATTTACGAAGATACCACAGACATAATTCATACAGATTATTAGGTTTATTTTAACGTCGACATATTTTATATTCAATAACATAATTTATAAACAAATCTATGGAACCCCTATGGGGTCTCCACTATCACCGATAATAGCTGATCTAGTCATGCAAGATCTAGAGGAGACAATTTTTGGTTGTATAGACAAAAGATTCACATTTTATTATCGGTATGTTGATGATATAATTTTGACTACTCCAGCGAATGATATTGACAGAATTGTTAAAGCATTTAATGACTATCATGATAGATTAAAATTTACTGTTGAACAAGAGAGGGATCGTTGCTTAAAATTTCTAGACCTCTCAATTAAAGCGTATAACAATACAATTCACATGGACTAGTATCAAAAAGATACGTTTCCAGGCAGATTATTATCATATTTTTCTAATCATCCTCATTGCCAAAAAGTTGGAATAATTTATAACTTAACAGACAGGTGTTTGCTTTTATCACATCCACAATATTATAACAAAAACCTTGAATTGGTTGCCGATATACTTTTGAGCAATGGTTATCCTCTTGATTTGATTTTTAATAAAATTAATCACCGAATTAAGCATCTCATTTCCAATGGGAGAATGTTAAACAGACATAAAAACAAAGCACACTAATAACTCAACATCGGAAGAAGAAACAAGAAAACTTTTAATTATCCCTTATATTAATAATGTCTCAGAAATGATTGTCTCTTCAATTAAAAAAACCAATGTGATAATTGGTTTTCGATGTTTAAACAAACTGAACAAAATTATAAAAACCCATAAAGACAAAAATCAACATTCACATAATTCCAGTGTAGTTTACAAGATTAACTGCAACGACTGTAATGCAACATACGTTGGCCAAACAAAGAGACAATTACAGACTAGAACAAAAGAACATAAAAATAATATCAGAATGGATTCGAAGAGACACTCTGTTATATCAGAACATAGAATCAAAGAACAATACAATTTTGATTGGGATAATGTTAAAATTTTAGATTACGAAACAAATTATCATAAAAGAATGATTTCTGAAATGCTGCACATAAAGGAACAAAAAAACGGTATAAATTTAAAAAAAGACACAGAGTTACTCAGCGAATCATATTCAGATATACTGGATAAAATAGCTAACCTTTGAAATAAACAAACAAAACAAAATAGTCAATAAGAAAAGAATAACTTGTACATATCATATGGTATATGAATATAAATTTGTGGCTGTTTCTCATGATTGTGTTGGAGGTGAGATGTGTCACAGACAATCAATGTCACGGATGGTCATAAACTCATCTATGGGCATATATTACAGTAAGAAATTTAATTTTAATTTTAATTTATATAAAATATGTAAGGTTAGCTTATAAAGAGTTGTTCATTCCATATAGAGAATCACACATACCATCGGGAACTAGGACAATTCCACGCCTTTAAACGATGGAATTAGAAGAGTTTTCCACCTTTAATTTTTATAACTTACTCTATTCGCAACACGTCAATAAATCTTAGCAATGTAATCGTTCGCATTATCAAAATGTTCAGAAATTATACGGTCATAAATATTAAATGACAACACTGAAGAAGACTGCGTACAGTCGAAACGTTTGAATTTTATTTTTGTTAATTTATTTTAAATATCTTTAATGTTAATATTTAATAAATAATCGTTCAACAACATCTAGATATTTGCTCGTTAGTTGGCCTTTTTATATCATTTTATGTTTATTTTTTAAGAAATACAAGAGCGCTACTAAATTGTACAATTGTGAATTGTTAAATTATTCTTAAATTATATTTTCAGATGCCATTGAATTTATTTAGAAATAAATTTTCTTATAACCGCAAAAAAATGTTAAAAATGGCAAAAAGCGCCATTTTTGCTCCTTTCAATTTACTCAAAATCGTGACGTGCTAGGTAAATTCTGACAACGGCATCGTGTTTAGCGCGAAAAAGTCCTCAGAAAATGTTCTATCGCACTTCGGAAAGAATTTTGTGTACCACTGTGTAATGGTACTACATTTGTTTTTTACTATCAATAATCTGGCAGGTATGAAAATTTTCCTAAAGTAACTTATCTGAATTTCACCAATAGAAATCACAATACTACCATCATATTTTTAATTTTATACTTGAAAATTGTAACAAAATGTTTTTAAATGCTTCCTGATATAGATTGTGTGGCAATATCGACATGCCAGCTCCAAAATCTACCTCTATTAAAATAGGTTTATTATTAATTTTAATGTTGATTTTTAATGGTTCAATTATTGATTGGTTGCTCTCACTAGCGGATCCTGACGACGATAATGGGGGGGGGGGGGTTTCTGCAAAATTATTCGATTAATATTTTTGGTTTCATGCTTAGCTTTTACTCCAGGATCAACGACGAGGACGTGATGAAACTTCTGATCCCATTTTTTCTTTATTTTACTTTTTATTTTTTTTTGTTTTTAATTTTTAAATTTTTTTAAAATTTAAAAAATTTTTTATTTTTTACATACTTTTTAAAATGTCTATATACTTATTTATTTTTTCTTTATTATTTAAATAAATCCCCTCAAGTTCTGTTTAGACAATTCATCTAAAACTTCTTCAACAGACGGTGTCAAATCCCTATATACGAGGGCATTTCGATAAGTCAGTGACTTTTACAAGATATGGCACTCAAATCGCAATCTAATTTTATTTCTGATATTTACCATCTTATTTAAGTATACACACCAAGTTTCAAGCAGATCTGTCAAATAGAAATTTTTTGACAGCGTTCTAAAGCGGATAAGTTTGTGTTTTTTGCTAAAATGGAAAAAAGTGAATTTCGTGTGCTAATAAAACATTACTTTTTGCGTGGAAAAACCATTAAGGAAACTGAAGAAAAGCTAAAAAAGTATTATGGGGACTCTGCTCCGTCGCATGGAATGGTTCACAAGTGGTTCACTGAATTTCGTTGTGCTTTTTGGTCGATTGTGAGCAAGCGCGGCTTGCTCACACCCATCTGGCCGACAGCTTCTTCATGCCCAAATGTTTATGCAAGATATTAAAAACACGTTCGTTTGAGATGTTTACCATCTTGGCTATCTCGCGTATCTTCACTCGACGGTCGTCCAATACAATATCATGGATTTTATTGACTTCAGTTTAATTGTTTCTTCAGTTGTGACCTCATTCGGACGTCCCGGGCGCTCAGCATCATTCGTGCTTGTACGACCACAACGAAATTCAGTGAACCACTTGTGAACCATTCCATGCGGAGCAGAGTCCCCATAATACTTTTTTAGCTTTTCAGTTTCCTTAATGGTTTTTCCACGCAAAAAGTAATGTTTTATTAGCACACGAAATTCACTTTTTTCCATTTTAGCAAAAAACACAAACTTATCCGCTTTAGAACGCTGTCAAAAAATTTCTATTTGACAGATCTACTTGAAACTTGGTGTGTATACTTAAATAAGATGCTAAATATCAGAAATAAAATTAGATTGCGATTTGAGTGCCATATCTTGTAAGAGTCACTGACTTATCGAACTGCCCTCGTAGATTCATGAGTACCAATCCATTTAAGCGGTTCTCCGAAGTTGTGCTTTGCAAATAAGTTTTCAAACGTCTTAACATTGAAAATGATCTCTCATTTTCGCAAGTCGAGACGGGTAAAGTAGCAAAAATACGCAAAATGGTAAAAATATTTTCGCAAATAATTACACATATTTAAGGCATCCTCTACATTTTTTAATGGACGTTTCAACATTTCTACTCTTTTTTGCCAAATTTCATACTCATTCATTAATCCTTCTATGTTGCATTGCAAATCAGATTCATATGTTTTAAAAATATTTTCCAAGAGATGCAAATTATGCTGGTCTAAAGGCGAAGGTTCTAATAGAAACTGAAAACTGGATAAAACTCTTCATGACTGAGGAATCTTTCGTTCATTTGCATAATGAAATGGTCGAGAAAATTTATAAATATATTTGATTTGTAATAGGTTATCGGATTAGTTGAATTTTGGACAAGTCTGGGAAGTTTTATTTCTATTTCATGCTTTTCTGCATATGCATTAGCTTTTTCATATAAAATTTCGAATTCAACGTCGGCATTTTTTCGAATTTCGCTAACTCTTTGAGTTATAATTTTTGCATATGAAATCGCCTCGCATAAATCGATTTTACGATTTTGTAAATATTTACAAAGATTACTTGAAAAATTAAAAATTCGATTAACTGTTAGAAGAGTTATTATAAATTCCATGATTTTTATAGATGTTAACAAGCAAAATGCGGTAGAAGATGTCTCAGAACAGTTCCAAGTAGAACTTATTTTTTCCAATGTGATCAATATGTAATCAAAAAGCTCAAAAAAAATGGAGACGGAATCATGCCTTTCTGACCATCTTGTTGCGCACAGTTGTTTCAAATTAAAATATGTAGATTTTCGGTTTAAATCAGCTTTGATTTGCTCTTGTAATAGCGAGTTTCGTTTCGGAGAATTAAAAAAGGAGCACATTTTGCTAATAATTCCCATGCAATGTTTAATTTCTTTCATTTTACAAGAATCAGAAATTGCTAAATTTAGAACATGTACTGTGCAGTGCACATACTTTGCCAAAGGATATTTGTTTAAAATATGCGTTTTAACTCCATTAAAATTTCCACTCATGGAAGCAGCTCTGTCATATCCCTGTCCTCGAATTTTTATTAGATCAAGGCCTAATTCCGTCACAGCTTTTAAAAGGCTATTAGCTAACCCTACTCCCGTTAAGTCGTGAATAGTGTAGAATTGTAAAAAAAGTTCTTCAATATGCATTGTTTGATTGTTAAATATTCGAACGCATAAAGACATTTGTTCTTGCGTCGCTATATCCGTAGTTTCATCCATTAAAACCGAAAAAATATCTTTTATCTTCAAAATCAACTTTTTCAAAATAAGTGAATTGCAGATTTCAATTATTTTATTTTGTGTGACTTTAGAAATGTACAAAATAGTTTTGTTTTGAGTTTGAAATAAGTGACACAATTCCTCATCGTCTCTAATCTTAAATCTTAAAAGTGCTCTAAAATTTCCGTCATTCTGTTCCGGATCTATTTGTGGATCAATTCTACCGTCATCTCGATGACCTCTTAAAGCTAAGCCCTGTCGTCCACAATGTAGAATTGTCTCTATTATCGGTTTGAAATATTTTCGATTTCTTTTTATTTCTTCTTTTCTTTGTTTATTAATTTGAATGGATACTGTTTCTTGTTTTTTTTTTGACAACCAGGAAAGCAGATTTAAAATCAAGCAAGGCTTTCTTATGATACTGTAAATTCTGATGATATTTAAAGTTCTCAAGACTCTTTTTCCAATTGCGAAAAGGCTCTTTCACCAATTGTTTTAGATCTTGGCTTCCTTTTCCAACAGTGTCAGGCCCAAAAATAACACAATACTTGCAAAATGCTGCATCTTTTGCCTTAGAGTAAGAAAGCCATTTAAATTTATGAAGCCATGAGTATTGAAATCTTAAATTACGCAACTGTGGATTTTTTGGAAAAATAAAATCTTTAGGAACATTAGGAACATAAACATTGCTCAAAGCGTCCACCTTTCGAAATATATCCAGTTTTTTCCCAAGAAATACAGCTATATCGTTCTCTTCAGAAAATACCGAAACAGAAGCAGAGATTAAAGTTGATAGAGAGGGGGAAGACAAATAGGAAGCTGAAGTTGATGGAGAGGGAGAAGGCAAACAGGAAGCTGAAGTTGACGGAGAAGGAGAAGGAAAATCAGAAGTTGAAGATAAAGAGGACTCTGAAGCTAAATTTTCATTTTGTTTTGATTTTTTCTTTAAAAAATCGACAATCGTCGTATTTCGTTTCATTTTTTACACGACTTAGCCAATCGGCTGTCTAAAATGTAAATAAAAATGAGTTATATACTTTTTAAGAAGCTTTAATATCACAAACGGATATGCCGGAAAATAAATTTTGTAGCCACAAAAAAATTTTTTTTTTTTGTTTGACTAACAATGAATAATGGATTTTCTACGAAGCCTTTAATGCTATCGGACGTACTACAACTTGCGCCTCTTCGCTTTCCTTTCCGCGATCTTCTTTTCGTTGACGCGCTAGAGTACTAAACTGTATGGTAGGGATGGGAGCTGGGAGGCGTGTACAGAGTCGGAGAAAGCAAGCGCACAGAGTGGGAGAACGGACCCTTGAGAACTTGAGTCACGGGCGTTCGCGTCGATAGGCCTGTTTTTGTTTTTTTGCTTTTTTTTTTACTTACATTTTTTTAACAGATTCAGCAAAACTAATTTCTATTAATTTGCGAGGGGGAAGTTTTAACCTCCCCCCCCCCAGGATCCGCTAATGGTTGCTCTGCAGATTAAACATTTCAGTGACTTCCTCTTCTGAAATTTCTGACTTTTGTGAGCGTTTCATCAATTAATTCGTGGAAACTTGTGCCTTTTTGCATATATTTACTATGTGACCCATTTCGTTTTTAAAGTTTTTGCATTTGTATTTTGTGTACCTGCAATTAGAAAAATTATGATTAATATTATCATAACATTTGGGTTGATTTGCTGGTGAAGAAGTAAATTGTCAATTTGTCCGGATTCTAACGAGGCTAAGAATACGATTAAATCTAAAAAAACTATTTTTTCTGTGTATTCGCAGAAACTTGAATACGAGATAGTCTGGCCTAATGTAATGGCAAGCAAAAAATAGTTATGTAACAATATGATTCACAATCAGTCAAAAAAGTACTACAGTAAAAAGTATAAAAAAATTATAAAACTTTAAATGCTTATAACGCAGCTAATAATTATGATATAGAGTGCTTCAAAAATGAAAATGAACTTTGAAGTCTATATTTTGAGAAAATTTTAATGTTGATTACGTTGGATGATCAGTTTTACAATGACAGACATAGTGAGAACCTGCAGAATTGATTAATAAAAGATCCAGTTTTCTAAGTTGCACGAAGTGAATCAGTTGACTCAAGTTAACTTAATGGGATAAAAAGCGCGTGAAAGTTCAAATTCTTCCTTTCCCTTCAAAATGCGCTTTAGCGGGACTCGATATAATAATTTTTCGCTGAGTTATGTGCTATCAATTTGAAAAAAAATAGATTTTATAATGAAATACATTTTAAATCACAATTTATCATTTCAAAAAATATAAATGACCTTCAAATGATTTTGAAAAGCGTTATTCAGAAAAAAGTCAGTAGTGCCATCTTCTGTCACTCTTCAAATCAAACAATTTCTATCTTAAACATTTTGTTGTACAATCAAAAATAAAAAAGTTTTTGGGGGTGATCGATTAAAATTAGACATCCTGTATACATATTTTTCTGCTTGATTTGTTTAATTACCTAACTAAATATGTCGTTCAGTTACTTGATAATTACCAGATTTGACAAAATATTTAACCAGAGGAGAATTTTAATCCATTTGCAATCGTTCAAGCTAGCTTTTTTAACTCTTCCTGATGATATCTTTTGGGTGATACTGATCGCAGTATACAATATAACAAATACATATGTGCTTAAATGGGTGTTATATAGATATTATTCTCTCCTATTCTTTCTCTATAATTTTTTAAAATACTTTTTTAATGTTTCTTTAATACTTCTTTAATATTTTTTAAATATTTCGTTTCTTCTTATTTAGCAAGACGACAAAACGGTAAGCATTTTGTTTACGAGCAAAACATTTGGACAAATTTGCTTAAAGAAAGTGTTGTATTTAAAATAGTTACTTCAAAAAAATAACTCTGCACTATTCTTATAAAAAATGGCTTTTAATGAATTTGGCTGCAGTGAGCTGCAATGACAGAATGTTAGATTTGAGCCGCTATAACTCAAAAACTTCATTATTATTTTTTGTTGTGGCTATGGAGATTTTTTATCAGAACGATATAAAATACAAAATATCACAAGTACAGCCACGTTGAAAGCCACTTTCCCATAAAAATAATGCGGAATTCTTTGAACATACTTTTTCATATACTGATATATTCAAAAAGTTTAAATAATATTCAGAGATTTGCTGGCCATTTTATTTTACATGCTAACAAAACTAAATGTTATTTAAATAAATATTTTCTTCTTTAATATAGATAAATAAATGCAAATTCTTTCGACTAACTTATTATCCAGGGACCTGAATGCATATGATTATTATGTCTGATTTATGTTAAATATTATATAATATTTAATTTTTATTATGTAGCAATATTCATTAATAATATTAAAATTCTTCATTAATATGTAAAAAATTATAAATATATATAATTTTCTACAAAATAAAAATTAGATTTACAAGTTTCATTTTATATCCTATAATAAATTTTTACTTTTTAGTTTCACCAACTGGATCTCATCTACTCAGCTACGTTGCCAACATTTCATATCAAAATCCACCAGGACCTTTTATTTCACAGAATAATGGATATCAATTTAAGTGTGGAGATCCTTCTGTGCCATTTACATGCACAGAGCCATGTACTTGCGCTCACGTTTATCACATCCCACTTGGAGCACTCGTGGATGTTATGATTTACGATGAAAGTATGTACCTAAAAAAGATATCAAAAATGTAAAAGTAAGATGCTAATATATTTTTATCTTTACTTAAAATAGTTTTTCACAAAAATGAAATCTTTAGACAAAAAAATGAACTTTTTACAAAAATAAACTCATCAACCAAAATAAGTAATTCTTTATAAAAATTGTATTATTTAAAAAAAGAAATATAAATTAAGACCTGAAAAAACTGAAATCGTAAAAATATATATAACTGTTGAGGTATTTAAGAGACACGGCAGTGTCTTGCGCCAAATCCACGCGCAGCAACCGCGAGGCAGCCCGTGTATCTATACGCGAGTCGGACAGTATTGAGAGTATCATAGATTTCATATACGCAATAACGGCTTAAACGATTGAGTTCTTACTACGTTCAATCGATAGATTGAGTACGAATTATATAATAAGTGTCTTTATTTTTGCTCTATGTGCTTTATAAACGGAGATATTATAATATAAAATTTGTTTTTATAAAAGAATTGATTTAAGTTTTGGTCGTCGCCGACCTGCTCAATGCGCATGTGCGAGTAAATGTTCAGTTCGAGCATTCGTTGCAAGCATGAAGTAAGAGAGGAGAGTAAAGCATGCGGCACGCGATGCTATTTTATCTGCTGGATTACTTGCGTGCGCCTGTGCTGGCAATCTTGCTCTTTGCTAGGCTGGAAATTGTGTGCCTGCTGGTCACGCTGCTGACTGATTTGCTGGATTTCGGTGATAGAACAGGTGCTATTTTTCTTGCTATAATCCTGCGCTGTCAATCAAGATGCTGACAGATTGACAGATTGTCAGTCTCAAATTTGGGTTAGGGTTAGGTTGCAAAATACATGTCAAAAAACATTCACAGTGACATATAACCACGATCATATAAACAATGATATTGCATATAACGATAATAGGGTTATCGTCACTTGAAATTTTTTTGGTTTATTGAAATGATCTTCCTAAAACCAGCACGAAAGTAGGCATCGTCTGAAGCCAAGCGAGCAACACGGTCAGCAGCACTGCCAGCACTGCTACCCACACGGTAGCAAGCACGCAAATCCAGTTAGATAAAATAGCATCGTGTGCACGCTTTAGCTACATAGATTGAAGGTGGTTACAAAAAATGTTCCGTGTGTGGCCAGGTTTGCCGAGCAGAATAACTTGGACCATTTCGTCGTCATCTTGAATATTCATATATATATATATATATATATATATATATATATATATATATGTATATATAATGTTACGTGCGCACATGAGATGAAAAGATTAGAAATGAATTGCAGAAAAGTTACAGTAAGATTGTATTTTTTTATTTTGTAAAGTAAACATCTTTAAATATTTCATATAACATAAACAGTTTTATATATTTCATATAACACACATAAACATTTTTTAAATATTTAATATGAAACTGTTTTAAAAACACTTAAGAAATATATATTATATTATTTTAATATAAATTCTAAAATAATAAACAAGTTATTTTTAAGTTATTTTACGCCTTTATGCTTTAGTTTTTATTTGTATCACAGTTTTAATTGCATTTGTTTCTTTAATTTGAGGATTTATATTTGTAATATTGGGAACACTCAACTGAACTAATTTTGAACTTTTTCTTTTATTTTTTCTCTTTCAATATTACTTTTATTCGACTGCTTCACTAAAAAGAACATACGTGTTACTAAATAAAAACGGATAATATTCTTGGAAAAAGGATAATCTCTCCCTAAATTCATAATTATGTTTTTCACAACCGATGAGAGAGAGAGAAAGAGAGAGAGAGAGAGAGAGAGAGAGAGAGAGAGAGAGAGAGAGAGAGAGAGAGGTACAGGATTTTTTTCTTCGTCAATCAATTCCATTATTTCAAATAATGTGTTATCATTAACTTTTCCACATTTTGTTGCCCCTATTGCTCCTTTTTCTAGACTTGATAGTAAATTAAATAAAGCCACTGAAGGATTTATTAAATATCCTTTTGTTTTTATTTCAATTAATTTATGTCTTTCTGGTATTGCATCATTTGGTTGTAAAATTAATGTTTTCAAACATTCTTCGCAATTAACATTTTGACTATTATTTATATTCTTAAAGAATCTGTTTCCTTTCCTTGCCACATATCCAGCAATGTATATGAGAATGTAATCTGAAGTAGTACATATGGACGAATCATGATCATACACACATTAAGAATTGATGGGGCATATGTCAACATTTCAGTATTTTTTTCTCTGTCCAGAATAATATTTATCTGACCTATCAATTGTTCTTCTCTTTCTTTTATATCTTTTATATCTTTAATATTTATAAGAACGTCCATTAATTCCCCAGTAGATACATTACAACCTATTGGGTTTTTTTTCTAAAGAGTATATTGAGATCAATCTGTACATTTGTATGAATAACTGAGAATCAGGATCGTTAGAACCACAACAATTTTGTATTATCTCAAAAAATTCTATAAAAATAATTATAAATTATTATATATTATATATTACGAATTTTATTAACATTTTGAAGAAACATTTTTAAAAAATAGATATACCTCCAAATTGTTTTATTTTAATCTATATGTCATTAAGTATTCAAATCTACACTTATGAATCAAAAGAACAAATCTCAAGAGTAGCTTTCAGAGAAATTTTTAAACCGTAACAAGTTTGCTCAGTTATAAAATTATAATTCATTTTTTCAGCTTCTTATTCCCATTGAACTAAAAAATTTTAAAAGTCTTCGATATCCTGCTGTTACGTCCAGACTCAAGGAAGGAAGAGTCGAAAGGAAGGACGTAACTAAATTTATTTTCGAACGACGGCAGACTATCCGTCTGTTCGACCCGAACGACCGGAAGGGTCGCTCTTACTCTATTTAAAGGGCCGTTCGCTCGGTGGTCCCTTTTCGGCAAGAGAATTTAATCTCTTTTACGCAGGATGGGACCTTGTGCGATCTTGGTTTACGGGAATGAGTGGGAACGGGCTTGTTAATAAATGAAAATTATTTGTGTTGAAATTTATAAATTTATTCTTAATATAGAGACGAAAGAGATTATATACATAGTAATATAATCGACGGACTTAGTTGCTAATGAAAGTGTGAGTGTATGGGTCGCGGGTGATACATTAGTACGGAGGGCGTCAATCGAGACAGAAAGGGGAAAGAGTTATTGTTTAAATTTTAGGGTCCCGATTGGTAATACAATTATTTTTATCTAACATGGATATCTATGTATACATCGAAAATTTATTAGATATGCTAGTGTGCTCCTGAGTCCATCTTTCTAGTGTCTCGCGAGTTAGATGGAGGTCATCGCGCAGTGCCGCAGTAGCCCGAGCCAATTCTCGTCTCAACCGACGGTTTCGACGGTTTCGCGCTGATTTAGCTGCCGCTCGCGAGGGTCGTTTGCGGAGTTCGTTCACTATGGGAACGAACGAAATAAGGAATAATTGATAAGGGGGATTTATCAAGAATATTTCTCGGAAATTCTTAGATCAAGGGATAATGAAAAACATTTTTATATAAATGTTTCCTCATTTATTTCTCTGTTCTTTAAATTAAATAAAGTTGTAAAGAAGAGAGGTGGGAAAAGAACTCACGGATTACTTTACTAAAGCAAAGAATCCTGAGTGATTTTGGGAAAGGGGAGAAATCACGGATTACTTCGCTAACACAAAGAATCCTGAGTGATTTTGGGAAAAGGGGAGAAAGAGGAGAGTTAATGGGATTCTAAGATAATTTTCAGAGAAGTAAATGATTGCTCTTCAAATTAGATAATTGAAAGATCCGAGAGTTATTCCTTTTAAAATAAAGAAAATAAAAAAAAATAAAATAAAATAAAATTAGGAATTTAAGAGGGTCACTTACTACTTATTGAGTGCGTAGGTAGGTGTTAACTATTCTGATTATCCCAGATGTGAATCTGGCTAAGGACTCCTCCGTGAGGATGGTGTTCCACTCACGGTTGTTCACTCGCGAAAATTGTCGTAATCGGTGAGCACTGAGCACACGATGATCTCACAAGTGTCACTGCGAATGCTCACGAGTTCGAGATTCGAACAATTTACGGACTCGAAGGATGGTGGTATAACTTTTCGCGAATGATCCGCGTGCGTAGGTTTGAGAAAAAGATTGAGATTCTCTGAGAGATGTCGCGGGTATATATACCTTCTTGCTCCTCCTTCCCGTTAGTTTGTTAATATTTCCTGACGAATAGGGAATTTTTCAATAACGCCCTTTCAGTCCCGGAGGCGTCTCTTGACTTTAAAAGTTTACTGGGATTGGTCAGGGCTTTTGTTTAGGACCCTAGGTTTTGACCAATGGAGAATTTGTTGAGGTTTATATTTTTATTATCCTATTCTCTCGAGATTATCTCGGTGATCTGTCAGGCGGCATTTGTTTGGATTCGGTTATCGTTGTTAGTCTGGTAAAATTTTATTCGTTTTCAAGTAGAAGTTTTCTTCTAAATTTTTATTGATTTTCAAGTGGAGATTTCCTTCTAAAAAGTTTTTATTATTTTTTAAGTAAAATTTTCCTTTAAAAGAAAGATTTTTATTGCTTTTCAAGCGCGAGTTGTCAACTAGTCAAAGCGAGAATTTCGGACACCGCGAGTTACATCTGGTATGTATCTCTCCTTTTTTTTTATTTTTACGATTAACCGTCTCCGGTCAGCTGCTTCGCCTGCCAGATCATAGTCTTATTCCCACGCCTGTGATTTTTCAATCATCGCCTTGCGTTCTTTGAAAGAAAAGAATCGTGGAGTCCACAGGACGTAACACTGCAAAGTTTAAACATATTAATATAATTACAAAAAGAACGTTGTTAATAAAATTAAAAGTTGATTAAAATTTTATTTAATTTAACAATAAATGTCACAATTATTACATTATAAAGTTACTTGCAATGTTTACATTTATATGATTACCTTATACATTTGATTATCTGATCGTAACGAATTCTTAAGAGTGCGACTATTCATGGCAGTGATTAATGCACAGACTCTTTTGCAGAATTTGATTGATCCATCAGCGTCATTAAGATCATAATGAATATTTGCCTCTTTGAATATTTGCATGGTAGGTGCCACACTGAAAAACTAATAAAAATCACATAAGTACATTTAAATGTGACTAATAATGTCTTTATCAACGCAATCAAATTATGCATAATGAGAAATAGATACTTAATCTACATACACGAAATGCCATTGCAACATTCATTTTCTGATAATACTTGGGTTTGATATGGTGTTCATACAAATGAGAACTAGATTTTAAATTGTAAACGTGAGGATTTTCGGTGGCAAGTATTGCATACCAATATTTTTAAAAAACTACACCATCCGGAGTCTAGATATATAATAATATAAAAAAATAATATAAATAATAATAATAATAATAATAATAACAATATAATAATAATATAAATAACATACTTATATTATATTCTTATAATATAAATTGTATCGCCCGCGTCCGTCAATTAATGAACGGCGGCGGACCACATTGAGAGGAACGGAGCGGGTGAGCGGACGGGTGGTTGTTCTCCAAGAAGGAGCACACGTGGCGGTTTCGAAAAGAGAAAACACGATTATAATGCACTCACGTCTTTATTATTGCACGTGTGGTCACAACTAAAATATTAACTTAGAACTTCGTGAGATATCGATAACTGACGGTAAGCCAAGGTACGGAAAAGACCGAAAAGCTTCGCGCATATAAATCCTTTAGATAGCCTCGAGGCAAAGGGCTAACACTCAAAGTAGCTCCGGATTGCGACTCAAACCAGTAGATAACGAGCACCCGTGGTATGCCTCGCTGCCGGCCCCCGCCTCACCCCCGCTCTCAGGCTACTCGGTCCGCCCGATCGCGGGAGGGGTGCGAGGGGTAGACAATCTAACACACAGGTGCTCGAGTAAATACCGCTGTCGCAGATCGGGCAAATTCTTCGACTTAGAGCCGAACATAAATTTTTAAACTCACCCAAATTCTTGCATATCGATCAAATTGAGAAAAATAATTTCGAAGACATTTTATCAAATGTGGAAAATCAGAAATAAACCACAAGCGTCTTTCTGTGTCTACAATATGCTGTATACTAATGCATTCTTCTGTTACTCCAAATATGTTCCACATAGATCGATTCCATGATGCTCTATCTGACACTATAGCATCTATTTTAAGTCCAGATTGTTTTGTTAGAATAATGCATTCCACAATAATTTTATGCAAAATTGATGCACTTGTGTTGCCAACACTCAAAAAGCAAGCCAAAAATTGAACCCATGTTCCTTTAAAAGGCTGAAACATAAGAACCAATGAATGGTCTGCTCTCTTTTTCTTTTGTCCTTCCGGAGTTGACCTAAGTCCTAAGTCAATAAAACTTTCAACTTTTAAGTTTATGCGATTAAAATATAAAATTTTTGATAATTTCATCTCATCTACCATTAAAACACCTATAAAAAGTTATTTCAGCTATTAAAATATTAGGTGTTTGTATGATTTGATAATTTTTATTTATTAATAATAAATAAAATAACATAATATTTTAATCAAAACATTGGCCGTTTCTATTGACAACTTTTTGTCACTTTTCGGACAATAATTTAATTCCACGTCGATAAAATGACTCATCTTTTGAAGCAATCCATTGCTTGATCCATTTTTGCACTTTTTTAGCATTTTGAAATCGTGTATTGGATAGACCGCGTTGCATCGATTTAAATAGATAAAAATCAGTTGGGGCAATGTCTGGAGAGTACGCTGATAGAACTTCCCAATCCAATTCGAACAACGTCTCTTTAGTTGCAACAGCAACATGCGGTCTGGTTTTATCATGGAGTAGGATGATTCCATTTTCAATCGCGTTAAATATGAAGTTATATTTGGAATTATGATTTATTAGCCATCAATTCTAATTAAATATAGTCAACATTTAAAAACAAGAAAGCAACTTAAAAGAAAATAATTATTAAGTGACTGCAATCTAATCTAACGCTCCATTTATTTGTAACCTTACGAACTTTTGCAAACACCTAATATATATAACATTTATACACTATTATGTAATTAATTACGATCCTTCTATAGTTAATTAAATGATCTAGAAAGCAATATTTCATAATAAAAAACGTTTTTATATGTTTAAAAAATTGATTTTTGTAAATCAAATATATCAAATACACTCGTCAACAAAATTAACGCATATGTATTTTAAGTCAAAATTTCGCATAATTTCAAATAAGCATAACTCCGCTAAAAATGATCGGATTTGAAAATTTTTTTTTTCACTGTCAAGCTTGAAGTCTCTACTTTAAAAACCATTCGTCAGATTTTTAATTTATCCTTCTCCCCCGTACGCCACTGCTTCAAAAGTAAGAACGTGTTTTGTCTCAAAAAAATTGCGTACTTTGACGCACTCCACGGGGTGGAATAAATTTTTTTCGCAAATCTTATCATAACTATCGTAAAATGTGGCTTTTTTACTACAAATTAAAAAAAAAAGCAAAGTTCGTACGATTTTTTTTCGCGGAGTTATTACATATGAAAGTTACCCATACATTTTTTCCATTTAATGACTCCAAACCCTCTCTGCTGTGTGTGTGTATGTGTGCGTGCGTGCGTGCGTATGCGTGCGTGCGTATGGTTAGGAGAGCGAAATGTAGGAATGTTCTCATTCAAAATTGTGTGTTCCCGCCTCGTCTTCAAATTACTTCTTCTATACGTTCACGCATATTAATGCATGCTCTAATTGTTGTTTAAGGAATTTGAGCCCAAATTTACACGCACGCAGGCACGCGTGGGCGCACACACATACACACACACATACACACACACACTATGTGCCAAATCCAACCAGCAACCTCGTGGTGCGTGTCGGGTAATACTAATGCTGGCGGTAAATGGAAAAAATGTATGGGTAACTTTCATATGTAATAACTCCGCGAAAAAAAATCGTACGAACTTTGCTATTTTTTTAAATTTGTAGTAAAAAGTCCACATTTTACGATAGTTATGATAAGATTTGCGAAAAAAATTTATTTCATCCCGTGGAGTGCGACAAAGTACGCAATTTTTTAGAGACAAAACACGTCCTTACTTTTGAAGCAGTAGCGTACGGGGGAGGAGGATAAATTAAAAATCTGACGAATGGTTTTTAAAGTAAAGACTTCAAGCTTGACAGTAAAAAAAAATTTTTTCAAATCCTATCATTTTTAGCGGAGTTATGCTTATTTGAAATTATGCGAAATTTTGACTTAAAATACATATGCGTTAATTTTGTTGACGAGTGTACATATGTATAGAGTGTCCCAGAATGATGGGGACTAAATTCGTGTGCAGGTAGAACGGACCAAACTGAATCAAAAAGTCCTGTATCATTTTGCGATTTTCGAAATATTTAATGAGAAATAAATTCAAGAAAATTAGCCAATTCGCGCGACGATAAGCGCGCAGCGAGAAGAGACAGCCCACTCGGGGGTCCAGAGTTAGTGCTACTCGTATGTTACTGCATGCACCCATTGTTTTTTGTAAAGCGCTCCTCCACGCTTCATTGCGCGCCTAGCAACCGTGTAACATTATACTGTTTCTTTTCGCCACATGCTTAGTAACGACATAAAACTGGGCTGTAAAAAACTTCTCTAAAAAATAATGTCATTTTAACTTTATTCTAACTTTATTTTGTCAATTGACAAAAACTTATGTTGTAAAATTAATATTTGTTAAAACTCTTATGTTGTAAAATTAATATTTCTCAAAAAAGAATGATATCAAAAAATTGCGCCAAATAAATAAAAAATACAAAAAATTAAAAATTAAAAACTTATGCAAAAATAAAAATTAATACAAAATTTAAAAAAATAAACAAATTTTAGTTAAAAAAACTTGGCGCTGCTAAATTGAACAATATGCTAATAATATTAACGTACTCATTTATGTTTCTCAGTTAATTGTTCCATTAATATTTTAGTTATTAAAAGTTATTACGTATGCTTAAAATAAATTAATTATTTGTTATTAATGTAATGTTTATATAAAATAAATTATTTTAAGATACTTTGTTACTTTAAGTTACTTTAAGATACATTGAAATATATAAATTAATTAAATATTATGCTAATGATAAACGTACTCAATACATTTACGTTGCAAACATTTTGTATATTTTAAATTAAATAAGAAGTTAGAAAACACTTTCTTACATGGCGCAATAACTTGGCCCTTTTTTTTATCTCTTTTTTTAAAATTATATAATAACAGTAAAATTGTGACTATAAAGTAGATTTATTTATCAAATCAATATATATCTAATAGTGAAAAACTTCTGAATAATAATGACGAGAACACCGCGCGCAAGTAAGTAATAACTGCATATAAAAAAAAGAAATCTAGCAGGACATGCAAGAGCGGCCTCTATGTTCATTCTTTCTCTAGACACACCAGAGCGCGCCAATCTCAACAATAACCAAGTTTAAAATTCTAACAAAAATAAAATTATAGTGAATTAAGAGTGAATATTAAAAAAATCAAAATAAAATGGGCTAATTTAGAGCCTGATATGGTAATTGATACACAAATAAATATTTCTTTGTAAAAAATTTCTTTTATTCATGAATGTTTAAAAATATTATTTATTTATGAATGTTTTGGTTTTATTTTTGGACCTCAGCACTCAGCATCAAAATACAAAAAATAATATAAAAAATATAAAACAATATTGAAAAAAAATATCAAAAATACAAAAATTTAAAGTTTAATTGCATGTAATACAATCTATTTCAGATTTATTGTTTTAATTTATTATTGATTTGTATTTACATATTATCATATAAGTATAGTATTAAGTTTAAGTATAATTAATATCAGTTCAAGTATAGTACAAGAATAATAAAATCAACTTTAAATAAATAAAAACATTAAAAAACCACAATAAAATAAAAAAACAAAAAAACATAAAATACAAAAAAAATTTTAAAAAGATTAAAATTGCATGAAAAGTTTAAAAAAAATTTATTTTTCTATAAAAGACATGTAAAGTCGATACTCGCATATATCGAAGTTTATTGTTATCGCTTTTCCGCAATGCTCATTGGCTGTCTCGATTCGCGTTGTGCGTTATATTCCTAGCTTCGAGCTGTCATCGCGAGGGTTAACATTTTGACAGTTGTTCAAAATAAAATTATATAAAATCATTACATGAAATCGGACAGTGGCGCGTGCACAGCGCACGCTTGTGTTGTCCAGTATTTATAAATATGTACTTTCCCAGATAGCAAAATGTTAGCAGCATGTCGGCAGTATGACAGCAGATCTAATCATGACTTTACAGCAGATTCCTATCCACTGTGTCCGCAATTGATGATATTCTGCTAGCATAGTTAGTAAGCAAAATCTGACAGCAGATTGGCAGCAGAAACCGAACAGATCTGCACATATAGTTTGATGGCAGATTGGCGGCAGAAACCGAACAGATCTGTCAAACGCAATCTAATAGCAGATTGGCGGCAGAAATCGAGCAGGATCTGCACAATTCCTTGCCATTTGAATATATAAATATAATAAAATTCAATATTTTTCGATGAATATAACAGATGCATAAGACGTGTTATCCGCTACTTATAATTTTTTTTTTCATAAGTATGATATTTAATGTATAACATATTATATTGTATGTAGTTATATCTCACATAGCAATTTTAAATGTTCAATTTAATCTATTAATTAAATTAATAAAATAAATTGTAAAAATAATTAAATTTATATAATTTATCAAATTTAAGATATAATTTATATGAGAATTAAATTCTGCTTTATGCTTTAAATAGAAAGTAAATGGATAATTTTTCATGTATATCCTATTGATTCTAATAAGTTTAATATTCTCATGTTAGACTTGTCAGATATCAAAAATTAAACTGATAGAAAAATATACTTTTGACCTTTTATTAATAGCCACGACTTGCAGACTTTATATCTATTTTTAACAGAAATTTGATTGCGAGAAAATACATCACATAGCGGTAGGTGAAGGAACTATTAAATAACTGCAAAATGCAGATCCTGTTGTCAATTTGCCATCAGATTGTGCGCGCGCAAATCTTGCTCGATTTCTGCTGTCAATCTGACACCAAACTGCGTTGCGCAAATCCTGCTCGGTTTCTACTACCAATCTGCTATGATAATTCTATACAAATCCTGCTTGATTTCTGCTACTGACTTGCTGCCAAATTATGTCAGCAGATTTTATAACATTTCTGCCAACGTTCTGCTATCATTATCTGATATAACAAGTTTTGTATAAAATCTGCAGTTTTTTTGCTGGCAAAAATATATAGCACATAGTTTTAATACATGCTCTTGACAGATTTGGCTATCTGGGTTATTAGTTTAACAATAAGTACAGTATAAGAATAATGAAACCATAACTTTATATAAATAAAAACATACAGATAACCATAATAAATAAAAATACACATAAAAACATAAAAAAATTTATACAAATATAAGTGATAGGGCCTTAAGAGCCGAACGCGGATGTTGATGCGTATTCCAACGAAATTTAATTTTTCGCTGGAATTAAATTAATTGTGCATAGGGCACGAATTTTACTACTTGGTATACTGCCAAGTCTATATGGAATAATTTCATACTTGAGATTTTTATTCTATACATCCCCTCTAACCCCCCTAAAGAATTAAATGCGAGAGAAAAATATAGATCCGAAAGTCGCTGAATCGGGAATCGAACCCGAGACCTTTCGCTTGCCGGGCGACTGCTCTTCCATCTGAGCTATTCAGATCCTTTCGATTCTATATTTTTCTCTGCTTTTTAAATACATACTTTAAATAATGCCTTTTCGGCCGGCGTAAATAAACAATAAGAATTACTATTAAGGCTCTTCCGTAATAAATACAAATATAAGTGATAGGGCCTTAAGAGCGTTCGGCTCTTAAGGCCCTATCACTTATATTTGTATTTATTACGGAAGAGCCTTAATAGTAATTCTTATTGTTTATTTACGCCGGCCGAAAAGGCATTATTTAAAGTATGTATTTAAAAAGCAGAGAAAAATATAGAATCGAAAGGATCTGATAGGGCCTTAAGAGCGTTCGGCTCTTAAGGCCCTATCACTTATATTTGTATTTATTACGGAAGAGCCTTAATAGTAATTCTTATTGTTTATTTACGCCGGCCGAAAAGGCATTATTTAAAGTATGTATTTAAAAAGCAGAGAAAAATATAGAATCGAAAGGATCTGAATAGCTCAGATGGAAGAGCAGTCGCCCGGCAAGCGAAAGGTCTCGGGTTCGATTCCCGATTCAGCGACTTTCGGATCTATATTTTTCTCTCGCATTTAATTCTTTAGGGGGGTTAGAGGGGATGTATAGAATAAAAATCTCAAGTATGAGATTATTCCATACAAGACTTGGCAGTATACCAAGTAGTAAAATTCGTGCCCTATGCACAATTAATTTAATTCCAGCGAAAAATTAAATTTCGTTGGAATACGCATCAACATCCGCGTTCGGCTCTTAAGGCTCTATCACTTATATTTGTATTTATTACGGAAGAGCCTTAATAGTAATTCTTAAAAAAATTTAACTTAAAAATGACATTTATTTCATTTATTATAGAATTGTTATTGACTCATATTTGCCTATCCTCACAAATCCGTAACCACTACCGAGCGCACGAGGAACAAACGCCAGCTAAATGCTATATAAGAGTCTAGTCAGATCGGTTATAGATTATAGATTATGGATCTTATATTTATACCCCGTTAGCAGGAATCGTATGAAGATTGTAAGATCACAACTAATGGGATTAAGATCTGCCCTAGGTTATAGAAAATCTACTCCCACTAATATCATTATAGAATCCAAGATCATGACAATCAAGGATAGAGCTAGTTAACTGGCAAGAAATATCATAACTAAAATATTATTATACGGTTCTATCCACCAGAAAAGCATTAAACGACTATGCACGCGAGGAAAATAAATAACGATTTAGAATACTTTGGAAAACAAGAACTATTTTGCCGGATGCATGATAGGACTGCAACAACTTGACACATATTATTAAAAAATAAATAAGATGTTTTTATAATCGGCCAATAGAGCCAAGCGCGAAAATTAATTTTAATTTTTCGCAACAGTATCTCTTGGTTTTGAGATTACTGAGTTCCATTGATTAATTAACCTCGAAACTTACAACGGAAAGTTCGAGGTTAATTAATCAATGGAACTCAGTAATCTCAAAACCAAGAGATACTATTGCGAAAAATTAAAATTAATTTTTGCTCTTGGCTCTATTGGCCGATTATAAAAACATCTTATTTATTTATTAATATAGAGAGCCGATTAAAAATATTTTCTTAAAGTACATATTATTAAACTTTAACCGGACTTTGAAGTTTTTTCCACAAGTTACTGGGCAATAACAGATGTCATAATAACAGAAGAAGAATTAGATAAAGGATTTCCAGCAGAATATAATAAGGATTAACTTATTTCAGCATTGTAAAACAAGTTTGAACTTGATAAACATAATATATACTGATGATTCTAAAATAAGGATAATCCTTCTGTAGGCAGCGCCTTTTACATAGATAATGAAGAAATGGTTCATAGTATGAGCGTACATAAGTACAAAGTAAATTTTTTAGCAGAGGCATATGCAGTAGCAAATGCCTTTCTTCAGTTGAAGGAGACGAAAAATAGAAAAAATATATTGATTCTTCCTGTGGAGGAGGGAAGATGGTGACTCGAATAACAGACGGAAGTGTGCTCCGATTTTATGGGTGAAAAGTGACGATGACAGGTAGACTGAAGATCGAGAAGGATAGATTAGGTGGTGGAAAAGGAGAGGATAAAGGTAAAGTAAAAGAGAAGCTGGGAGTGGAGTGTAAGAGAAAGATAAGATAAGTAAAGCTGGCGGAGCAAAAGAGAAAACAGGAGCGAGAGAAAAGCTAGCAACAGGAGAGGAAGAGAGAAGTCGGTAAAGAAGTACGGATAAGATAGAAAATTACGCAGAGGTTGATGAAGTGAGAGTGAACACTGGAGGGGGGCGCCATCAGGATTAAAATGATCGACACATGACGAATCATGCGGACGATCGAAGTAGGCAAGATTCATGGTCGAGAGAGAGTGTGTGTTTCTGGAGGAAAATAGTTGAAAGAGACGGAGGAAGACGGTAATCGGCGCGGAGGCGGCGAGAAACGAGGAAGTAAAGGTGAGAAGAGAGTGAGAAGAAGAGAACAAAAGAGAAGGAGTGAGAGGGTGAAAGTAAGAGGGAGGATAAATAGAGAAAGAGAAGAGGAGGACAAAGTTAGGAAGAGAAAGAAGAATGGAAGGAAGAAAAGGGAGAGAAAGAGGAAAAAGAAAAAAGTGGTTTTTTTACGCGGAAATTCTCATGGACACCCTCCGACCGACGGAAAAGGGTCAAAGGATAGTGCCAAACTTTTACCGGCGAAAACCCCGTCAGTATCCTACTCTGTTTGCACAGAGTGCCCAACACGATTTACATCGCTTCGGGACACTCCGATTTCAATGCAACATTTTTAAACAGAATTGCAGCGGCCCAAATTGATAAAGGTAGTAAACACATTTTAAATCATAATTTATCGTTAAAAAAGTGACTTTTTTCAGATTGAGATAACTCATTGTAAGTGTCAGAAAAAAATTAATTTGTTTAGTCTTTTTCACTGAAATTTGACAAAATCAACGTTATCCAAAGCGTACCACTTGAAGATCGGATTTATGCTTCATTGTATGTGTTGTGACGACTTTTTTTGAAAGTGAATGCCATACATTAACAAAAAAAAGAGGGGAATAGAGTAATCCGCGCTTAGGAACGAGAGTGATGGGAGTTCCAGCGGAAGAGTTCCAGCGGCCGTACTTAACGCGAAAAGATCCGAAATTTGGTACTAGACACGATCTTTCACGCGACAATTCGCCAAATTACAAAAACGTCACTGATCTTGACTGAAAATAAATCCCGCTATGGATCGATCAGCTTACCTAATGGCAGAGGGGCAGGGTGGAGTTGCACCAAAATTGCGTTAAAAGATTGCAGTAATCGCGATAACAGTTATGACAATCACAATGAATAAGACTCGAGACTTAAAAAATACGCAACATAAAGTGAACAAATATTAAGGAATTTATTATAAAAAAATAAAGAAAATAGAAAGATTAACAATGAACAAGAATTAAAGCATTTAAGGAAAACAATACCAAAATAAGGTAAGACTTCACTCTCGACAATAATTCTTAAACCCGAAGTTCAGCGATCCGTAATTCAGACAATTATTCTTTGACTCGGATGTAATGCCAATTTACCTCACTAAATATAAGATTGATAACCGCGAATTGGACAAAAATTTTCGCGATAATGAAATATGCGATTTACGTGAGCGAAAAATCGAAAACAATAACGAGTTGCGAGACAGAAATTCTAGACTCCTGGTTTCTTTCGGATCCCTCATGGTGGAATGCAATAACTCTGGTTTCTCCAAAAGTGTGCGCTCTGGATAAGCCGCCACTAGAGTCCCTATAATCAGAGTCTGGACAACTGCTAGTTTTTGGCAAAATTCTGCGAGAAAGAGTGAAATATACGCCATCTTACTCTAACCTAACGCATTAAGTTAGAGTAAGATGGCGTATATTTCTTTCTTTTTCTCGCAGAATTTTGCCAAGGCTTGCAGTTGGCCAGACTCTGATTATAGGGACTCTAGCCACCACAATATGAATCAGGATCTATCATGGACGTAGAGAATATCTGAACGGAGCTTTTGCCAGAAGAGTTGAAACCTAAAGATTGAGGGGAATGAAAATACCACGGATATCAAGAACCAAGATGGCAATAAAGGCTAATGTTACAGTGCACGGCTATTTTCACGTTGCAGAATGGATTAAATTATTACACTCGAATAAATCATTAAACGACGAATTTAATATATTATACTTGTAACGAGAGTGCCCCCCGTTACCCGGCAGTGCATCTTCCCGGAAGGCTGCGTCCGGCAAATATCGGCCGGACAAAGCAGCAGACGCTGCACGCCTATTATATTATATTATATCATATTATAAATACGGAATAATAGCGCGACCGTTAAACCGCGTGCGATTTTCCGCAATTCCGCAACGACCGGCAGCCAAATCCACCCGAATCACGCCAAATACGGCCCCAGAGCCGTATAAAATCAGGCCCGGGGAGAAGAACACACTCCGTCTCCGGATTCAATCCCGTCCAGAGCCAGCACGGCGCCTTGACTAAACCATCCGAAAGCGAGTACGAGCAAAAAGAAAGAGGTCAGGAGTACCCAGCCTCCATCGGGAGTTCCCGCACGCTCCGTATCGCGAATCCCGTCAATCCGAGCCGAGAAAGAAAAGGGGGTCAGGCGTGCCCAGCCTCCGCCGAGAGTTTTCGGTACCTCGCGACATTCCATCCTTCCAAACAGTACCGGTCAAATATCCGAAAGTGTGGCGTGCCCGCTTTTTACGGGGGTTCCCGTAACCGACACTTCCCCGGTACCACGAAAATCCCGATGTACTAGCGGCCGCGATACACCCCGACTAATCTACCGAAACAGCGGCTTTAAGATTTAAAGCACAAGGCCGGCGCGACGCGCAAGAAACATCAACAAGTATCGGCGCGAGGGCAATAACCCGCGGTACGCGCCAACGCCCAATAACATAAACACGCGTCTCAGTTGTTCTCACGCGGAACCAAAATATCGAAGCGTTTTGCGAACGAAATAGCGACGGCTCGCAAATTAACTAACAATTGTAAACCGCATACCGCTCCGCCGTTAATTACGCACACCTGTGTACACCCGAACTGTTCAATACGTGCACATAATGCCGCGTTCCCACGAGGCGTGAACCACGAACGTGAATCACGCTGTCGTGCTCACTTTAGTTTCTTTCACGCTTATTGGAAAGCGTGAACTGTTCACATAGAATTTTTAATTCACGACTCACGACAGTGTAAATCGAATCGTCGCCATAAATAGGATAGTTGCTGAAGGCTGTCAGGTTATGTGCTCTATTTTAGCTCATCAAATTATTCACTTATTTGGAACTGAACAAAAGAAATGTAGAAAAAGGCGATGGTGGGTTAGACAGTGGATATTGCAACGTTCAATTTTGGGAGGTTCTATATTCATACAAGAAGAACTTCAAAATCATTTTTCCGATGATTTTAAAAATTTATTACGAATGACAGAAACACAATTTACATATTTATTAGAACGTATTCAACTTCTTATAAGTAAACATGATACCAATATGAGACAAGCAATAAGTGCCAAAATAAAATTAGCAGTAACCTTGCGTTACTTAGCAACAGGAGATTCTTTTAAAAGTTTAGAATTTTTTTTCCGTGTTCCAAAAAACACAATAAGTAAATTTATTCCGTATACTTGTGATGCCATTTATACTTGCTTAAAGGAGTTTATCGAAGTAAGTAAAAAATTAATCATTAATTATTATATTTTTATATTACAAAAATAAAGATATAAAGGCTCAATTTGAATAATAATACGCAATAATCAAAAGCGATATGGGCCGCTTGGATAGTGTACACAATATCAAATAACAAAATGTGTGTAAAAATAGTCCATATTAATATATAAAATAAAACTACATATATAAAGGAAATTAATACATTAGGGCTCGAGTTAAGAAGCGTATTCAGCCCTTTTTTGGGCCATCTTCAGCGCAGAAAGATACAAAACATATACAAAAATATATATATATAAATTATTATAAATTAAACATTGAAGTAAACAGTGGTCATCAAAGTCAAACTTTAAACAAGAGTGTATATCGCTTTACAAATGTTGAATCCGAAAGGAGCATAAATCGTCAAATGCTTCAAAAATCGATCCGAGGAGATAACTCAACCTTATTACTTACTCCCCAGTTGATAAGCCAGGAAGTAAACGGTAGAGAATCCGGCAAGTAAGCAGTCATGATGTTAGACCAAATTTCTCCTCTGGTAGAAAAAATTGAGAAAACAAAAATGCATAACTACGTGACACATGATGAATCCAACGGATCAATGATTCAGAAAGGAAAAAAAGAATAAATTAATTAATTAAAAAATTACTCAAGGAAAGTAGGACATATGGAGCACTAACGTCGCGCACACACCGATAGAAATGAAATAACGACGATTTTTAAGATTATCCTGTCTCTGTTATGAAAAGGCATTGACCTGTATGTTTTCAAACACGGTCGTTGACATTCGATGAGTATCAATACGCCGCAGAACCAGCACATAAACATATATAATCTTCAAGTCGGCGCAAGATAAGAACGCAAAGTTTTTATGAACATAGTTCAATATGATCTTTTTTGTGTATTTTATATGTTAGGGAGTTTATCGAGCGCAGAAATATATGTCCGGTGCAAGCCCTCTGTATCCGTTTGTAAATCAAGATCGTTTCTTTGTCTTTTAATGAACAGCATTTCGGAAATTAATCGCTTGTTTAAAAATTTTTCATTATCAAGAACCTGAACGTTATTCCAGTCAAAATCGTGTTGTAAACCTAATCTGTGTTTAGTAATTACAGAATTAACTGTTGTATTTTGACGTATGTCAAATGACTATTGGTTTGACTATTGGTTTGATGCTATTAATGTACGTGGATGCCTTTTTTTCTTTTAACCAATTGAACTTATTTTTGTGAGCCAGAAATAATCTGTTATCATAATTATTGAAAGAAGTTGTGTGATGTTTATATAATTGGTGCCAAATGTGTATAGGTATGATGTTGTTTAGTTTGTATGTGAGTTGTAGGATCTCGCGATGCATTGCTTCTATTTGCCTGTGTAAATAAAATATTTTTATATTTATCGCCTCTCGTTTGAAATTATAGAGCAGACCATCTAGCTTTTTTAATGACCTATGGTGTTATAGTATGAATTGTATTTTACAAAAATTATTTAAATGTGTAAGAACAATGTCGTAACTTCTACAATTTTTCAAAAATTTTAATTTTGATCTGGTTTTCAATAACGTATAATTCACGTCTGTCCATCGTTTCAAACAATTAATTGTGTTCAGACCAAATGCTCGATTATTATCACAATTTTTTGATAAAAACATAGACATGATCATTAACATATTACTGAACAATGGTTACCCTCTTGAATTAATTTTTAATACAATCAACCGCAGATTAAGATATCTAGTAAACAACAAATCATTATTAAGGACACTAAAAAGTGCAACAGTACAAGTTAGTAACTCAGATGTAAAACAAACAAAAAAATTTTTTGTAATCCCATATATTAATAGAATCTCTGAAATGATTGTCTCTTCGATTAATAAAATGAATCTACTGGTAGGATACCGCTGTTTAAATAAGCTAAACAAAATCATCAAGACACAAAAAGATAGAAATCAAAAGCCTTCAAATTCTAATGTCATATATAAGATCAATTGTAAAGATTGCGATGCTTCTTATGTAGGTCAAACGAAGAGACAATTACAAACAAGAATAAAAGAACATAAGAACAATATCAGATTAGACTCGAAAAGACATTCGGTAATTTCGGAACATATTAATAAAGAACAACATAATTTTAATTGGGACACAATCAAAATTTTAGATACTGAAACTAACTATCATAAAAGACTCATCTCTGAGATGTTACACATTAAAGAACAAAAAAATGGATTAAATTTAAACAAAGTCACCGAATTACTTAGCGACTCATACTCTGATATCCTTGGAAAACTATCAACCATGTAATACACAAACATCTAGATAAACATGTTATTAATAACGTCAAAATAATATTCTTGTACATAAACACACATAAAACAATAGAGTTCAAACATCTGATGAAATAAGTAATCGATTTATATTCATACAAATAACTTTTTAAACAGACGACGCATAAGTAAGTGACATTATTCATTAAGTTGAAAAAATTTTATAGAGTTGGTTTTTTCACACAGTGGCCTTAACACGCTGCATAATCTACAAGAACAATTTCTCGCATTCTACCGACGAATTTGTCTTAAAAAAACGCGCTCCTCTTCTTTCATCTTATGGTATGAGATATGGCGATATCCTGTTATCGTGTCAACCAACAACGAATTAACTATATGGCAAACGTCAATATTCATAGTTTATCAACGCTCAAGATTTTAATTGTTACCACCGTTTTTAATGTTAATTTTAATTTTAATTATAAGTACTGAGGAAGACTGCGTACAGTCGTAACGTATACCCCCAATTTGTTGTAAGAATTTCAATAAACATAACTTTTTAATAACTATTAACTTGCTCGTTTAGTTGGCCCATTACATTATTATCAATTGTTATATCAATACCCGAGCGTACTATCCAATCCTTTCTTTTTTGTTAATATATTCTTATAACAAAGTCTGCGATGTAAGCAATCACTCTTATTGTACATTTGGAGAAAGTTATACTATCGGGCACATAAAGATGTAAATTTTCGATGCTATCTTCATAATTGGTGTCAAAATCTAGTCGGGATTGTATTCCCTAACTGCTAATCATGAACCAGCTTTGCACGTACGTAATTGTGAAAGATAGTTGTAGCAATTTTGTAATTTTTCTAAAATGATTGAACTATTGCCTTTGTGCAATGGTTGTTTGAATCTAAATTGTTTCATATTTCTCAAATTCAAAATATCGAACAAATAATTTATTATACGTATGAATATTCATCGGGTCCATTTTTGCAAATTTAGAAGTTGTAAATCTGTTTTACAGAGCTCTAGCGCATTAGCTACTGATTAGAAGCACTGAAAACTTGCACTGCAAGTTTAACTTTTATTTTTTGTTTATAATATTGTATATGAAACGTTCTTAATTTGTTACCTAAATGCAAACCTCTCTTAACTTGTATATCATTGAGTATTGGGAGATAATCCGATTGGATAATATTACTGTTACGTTTTGCGGATTTTACGATTCCTTTCTTTTCCCCGATTAAAGTAAAGCGTCTTTATTATTATATAAAAAAAGAAACTAATTATAAGAATAGAGAGCATGAGAGATAACGATCACGAAATAATAGGATGGAGGGCTAACGAAAACGATAACAATGTCGAGATTAGAAGTTACTCACATGACGGAAGCAAGGATCGATCAAAATCAAGCTCGTAACAGTGAATCACCTTTGGAAGTTACACATATGACGAAAGCAAGAGTTGATCAAATCAAACTCGTGATCAAAAATCACAAGAGATACGAGAGTAAAGGTCGGAAACAGTCAAGCTCATGACGGTGAATTACATTTGGAAGTTACACACATGACGGAAGCAAGAATTGATCAAAATCTAACTCGTGACAGTGAATTTCAACGGAAAACGATAACGGAGTCGAAATTTGGAAACTATACACATGACACGTCGCCTATAGAAACAAAAGTTAAAAAATAATATTTATGCCAACAAATTATAGGACGCCCTTTGGTCAGAAACCGCCCTTCAGATAATAGAATGGAGCAAATGAACTGTATAAAAACGAAGAGGTTTACTGTAGAAGAGAACAGTCGAACAGTCAATCCGTCAATACATCAATCAGTTCGAAATTCTACGCTCAGCAAAAATGTTTCTCTTAAGCAAATTATAAAGTGCAGTAAATGAACACCGATCGCCGTTCTATCTGCGCCGTGGATCGTCTTCTCCAGAACTTCTCGAGGCTCCGTTACCCAGCCATTGCTCATTCTCGCTTACTCTCTTGCTCTGTTATATGTTGCACTCAATAAGTATAGTGAGTAAAGAAATTTATTCTTGTGCACATGCATATAATATACATAATTATACACGTATTTACATGATTGTTCGAATTGCTCTACTTTTTTTTACCGTAAAGAATATAATTATTCCAAAAATATGTATATACGTGGTGTGTCCGGAAAGTAATGAGAATGATTTTTTTATGCTCGTCAGAAGGGCTGCGTAAGAATAGTGGGGGTCAAAGTAGTTGAAGGGGGATCTCAGGTATATGGTTAAACCCTCCTCAGTTGAGCCCGAGTCTTACAAATAATCGGTATGTTACAGAAGTGCACCCTTGCTTTTCACTCTCGTCACGAAAATCAGAGGAGCGTCGAGCAGCCTTAAGCAATTAAATTTTGCGTAAAATTTGGAAAAACAGCTTCAGAAACATTAGAGATGCTGAAGACAGCATATAGGGAAGCTGCTTGGCCGAATTCATTTTCTCTGCAAATATTGTTTTCCCGGAATGTCCACTCACTCCTGTGAAGGTCGGCTCCGATGTTGTTGACAATTGTTGTCATTTGATTTTGTTTTTCGCGCTAAGAGTAATCCACGCTTATACAACTGCAGTTTTCCGAAAGGGGGCGTTTACACAAAAATTAAATCATACCAACCTCCTTTTTGTCTCTCACTCAATAAAAGTTTTTATACGTCATAGCATGTGAACGAAGCGAATTACTTATTTTTCCTTAAAATAACGCGAGTATTACAATAACAATCGTTTTTACCTCGTTAACTGATGCCTCTTATTAATGTTTTCCTTCAACGAGGACGATAATAATTCCACTCGATAAGAGAGAAAGAGAGAGAGAGAGAGAGAGAGAGAGAGAGAGAGAGAGAGAGAGAGAGAGAGAGAGAGAGAGAGAGAGAGAGAGAGAGAGAGAGAGAGAGAGAGAGAGAGAGAGAGAGAGAAAGAGAGGCTCCCGACAATATAAAATAAAATAAAATTCGAATTAGTTTATCGTAATTAACTATCGTGCTCGGTATCTCTGGGAATGACGGTACGGCTCTCGCAATCTCTCGCGCGACGCGGCCGCTCAACCTTTGCCCCATAATCAGGTGAGGTGGATGTGTGTCGGGACGGCAACATCAACGTGTATATATGTGTGTGTTTTTATAGAGAAACAGCAATAAACAGCAATGAATTTAAATATCCATAATTAACAATTAATTAATTACTTAAATTAACAATTGAGATATCTCCCATTCTTTACAAGATGCGTTTTTCTTATCTCTTCTAACTGCTACAAAGTTGGGTTGAGGAATGTTGTTAGAACAGATAAGAAAAAGTGCCTTATATAAAAATGAATAAATGCATTTATATTACGCAAGCTTGATCTACGATACGCACAATGTGCAAAATTTTTATGTGAGAGATACTGCAATTGTTAATTTAATAAATTAATTACTGTTATTTAAATTTATTGTTGTTTGATATCTCTATGCAAACACACACAAATATACACACACAATAAAACGTAAATCTGATCGTCAATGTGATACGCTTTGGATAACGTTAACGCCGGCGGTATTTTTTAAAATTTCAATGAAAAGAAACTAAACAAAATTTTTTTGTTCTTGCTGATACTTACTTAGTAAAGATCAATGTACATGTGTTACTGCAGTGAAAATCAATTTTTTTAACATTATCAAATTTTTCTATGGTTTTGAACTTTATTTACCACTGAATTAAGCAATTTCACAATTTTTGTACGTTTTACCTTAAAAAACCATAGTGACCATCACGAAAAGAAGATTCATAGCTATTTGGCAAAATTTTTTTTAATGCAGGGTAGTACTTAAGAAAGATAAAAAACGTGAAAAATAAATTTTTTTAAATAACTAATAGAATTAATAAATTGCTCTTCAATTCTCAAAAATATATGAGAAAATAAATGGCTATAACAAGAAAGCGAGGTATTTATTTTATATTAGAAAAAATTTTTTGATTATTCAAAAATGTTAGACAAATTGCGTACGTTTCCAATTTTATGACCCATCTTCAGTGCTAAATAATAATTTATCTAAAAACGGTTGACTATAATAAGTCATGCGGTAAAACTATATAAAATATAAAAAAGCAGAATAAATAAATATCAATAATAGACAAACTATACCGGTCAAAGACATACAGTCATAAAAAGTTACATTGTGATGTAGTAAATAAAAATAAGAAGAAAGTAATTATAGTCCAGTCAAAATACGATTAGACCTAGAAAAAATTGCAACACAAGGTTTTATTACGGCATTGTGTTCAGTAAAATATACTGAACAACATATCCAATTTCCGCCATTTTCCGCTATCACTAAATATGTTTTTTATTAACAATTTATAAACAAATTCGTTTTTCTCCACAAATACGATGAATTTCGAAATTTTTGTAGAGATCAAAGTTGTAGAACAGACAAATAACTACAAAAAATGTTGTTATGAGTTTTTCGAAATATCTCATATTATTTGAGATATTTGCAACGGAAGCTCAAAACATTATAGCGCTGCGCGCTTACGGCCAGCATTAGCCAGATAAATTAGCATCTGTTTCCAGGGTGGCCACAAGGAGGCTGTTGGCTCGATTTTTACCCCATTTTTTGTTTTTGTTTTTAATTTTTTTAAATTTTTGTTTAAAATTTTTTTTTAATAAAAAAAATTTTTTTGTTTTGTTTTTTTGTTAAATAATTAATAATTTTCTGTGTCTTCCTGTAATCCCGAATTACCGCAGCTTACCCCCATACATTCTGTACATGCTGTCGTACACGGAATCCATTTTTTCTGCAAGTACATCTTAAACTTTGATACCCTTTCTTGCAATTACAACGGATAACTTTAAGAATTTTATCTGGAACTGGTTTAGTATCTGTTGTAATCGGTATTAATTTGTTGCCATCACAGCTCCATCCCCAAGTTTCTGCTTTTAATTCCGAAGACTTCGATTTCCATATCATAATTTGATAATAAACTCGGAAATAGTGGAATTTCGCCGATGTTGGAGTAGGGGGTAACCTTTCAGGCGACACGAAGCAAGTCGATGTGGTTATTTTAGAGAGAAACATTCTGAGCCGTAAAGAAATTAGTTTCTCCCTCTTTGGCTTTATAAATGGATAAGACCGCTTGGTCTCCAGCATTTATACGATTCTGTGTAGATGCTTTTGAAAATACTTTTGCACATTCTCGGAAATTATTATCAGAGTAAATAAGAGAAAGTCCTACTTGCTTTCCCACGCCATAAATCGAAGATGTCGTATCGCAACCAAAAAAAGCGTATACGAATAAAAGTAAAGAAGAAATATCTGTTCCAAGCTCTGTTTTTATTGTGTTGATATGCCAATTTTGTGCTTCGGTTTTAAAATATAAATCAAACTTGTTTGGATCTGCATGATATATTAGTAATATAAGCAAATCTGTGTCGTTCCCTATTACACATGTAGGATATGAGTTGGCGCTTGTAACGGCAGTAGTAGCAATTAAAACGTCAGCATCACTTGATGCATAAGACACTGTACAATCGGACATAGCTAATTTATTGCCAATAGCATGAATAATTCTATTTTTATTATCGACATTTCGGAGAAACTCATCTTTTTTTATTGTAAGTCGCATTGAACCTGTAAATTCAACAGTACGACTTAGCAGACCTTTTGTCCGTCTCAGATGCGTGATGTCCTTTGTGGACGGTTGTAAACTGTAACCATCAAATACAATGCAACATTTGCCATAGTTGCGCATTACATAATCAATATATGTATCACATATTGCATCAAATGTTTCGTTCTGCTGCCATGGTACTTTGTGTAACAGCCAACCTCCGTCAATAATATTATGAAAGGGTTGCTGACGACATTCAGCTGTTGACGATTGGACATATTGAATTTTTTTAACAATAGCGTTTGCCAATAAGGGTTTATTAGCAGGCCTTAGCATTTTTAGAGATTCAAAAAGTGAAGGCGGATACGTGCAAAGTTCGTAAGACATGATTTCTTCAAGATCAGTACTTTCTCTTGTACCAATAGTTGCCAAACGTTGAAAAAGAAGCGCTTGATCAATGTGCAATTCCTCGTCATTCAGTTTCAGAGCTTTTTTAAAGCTCATGTTTCGCGCTTTGTCTTTACGACGGAACGTGTAGGCAATAACTGTTTTACCAGTCATATCGTTTAAGATGATGTAACCGATATTTTTCGCCATGTCAACATTAACATTATCAGACGCAGTGATACCTGTTATGACAATATTTCGCAATTGATGCTGTTTGTTAAATGGCTCAAGAGGACGCAGAAATTTGAAAATGACTTTAGTATCAGATGTATCTTTATTAATACGAAAATTTTTATTTTCCACATGTTGATCGGAGGTAACATATTTTAAATCCATGATTTCTTGCATGGCTTTATTGACCTGCACACGAACCGGCATTGTGTCCAAATGCACCTTTGCGTATCGCTTATTCCACTGCCTCTAGTTAAGCCACCAGCAGATTTTAAACTTCTCATTAAAACTTGTTCGATAACCAAGTCTGGGGAAAGCCCGGCCCAGATGTTATCACTTCTCCTAATGACAAAGTGGCCTGATTGAAAGTGCATACAAATATCAGGGTATTCTTCCTTGAGGTTTATCATATTTTGTAGATGTACACGGACTGATTTTGTGTAATTATTATGCAGCAAAATATGGTAACATGTCAGATAATGATTTTAAGTACAAGTCCCAATCGCCTGTGCGTTCGGCTTTAATAGATTGTCTTAAAATTGATACCATATCTACGTACTGCAACCATAGCTTTGCAGTTCTACTACATTGTATTTCGTCTCGAAATTGTTGCAATACCTTAGAAACCCGGTCCAATGCATCAGACAACAGAATTTCATTAAACGACCCAGCATTAGCATTATTAGCAATTGCACATTCATACAAATTAGGAGCTTGATTTAAATCATCTTTATATGTACAATTTACTGCATTTTCGTCAAAATTGCCATATGTTGGTGTTAACATTATTAAGTGAAGAGCCAAATCTACAATGCTGTGGGCACGTACAGCTCGTGAAATAGCTTTTCCACTTAAAATATGTTTAACGGAACCTGGTGCATATATTTGTTCTAAGACTTGTTCGAGTCCAGAATCTTCTATGACGTAACCGATACAACCTAAAAAGCTCATCCTAGTATGAAAACCTCCTAACAAAACGATTGTATTTTTTAAAATACTATCAGTCGATTCGCAAGATAAAATCGTTATTGCCTTCCAATATAATGGTCAAAATATAATGGTAAAAATTGGTCAAAAGTTATAATAGGTACCATATTTTGTTTCTTGGCTTCACGACTTACAAACAACAGTGTTGTGTATACACAAGATATATCGGTTGGGTTGTGATCTATCATGGATAGAAAGAAAATGGCAGCTTTTCCAGCCAGGGTGATCTTTTGTATAAACAGATTGCATGAATCCAGACCAACCAGGATGCGGTTGATGAAAAAACCAGCTTATGTACCATAAAAGATCAGTTTTGCTGTCGTACTCTGATGGAAATGAAAGAAGATCATTGTAAGTGATGTAATGGTCCTGTGGTTTCTTATATACATGAAATTGTATATTTCCCACCTATTTTAATGTTTCTGCTGAAACCTTTAATCGAGGGATCTTTAATGGTTTTTTTTATAGGTGCCGGAGTTACTGCAGCAATAATCCCCATACCGTGAAACGTGCCATTTCCATCAATCGTGCAAATATCGTGATCAACATTATCGGCAATGAAATGTATGACATTCGTAGATTGAAGTTCTCCATTTTGATTTAAATTATCTAGCAGACATTGTTTAGAAGTAGCTGCACATTTTTCAAAATTGAGAATTTCATTATACGATGAACAAAACCCAAGTTTATTCAAAGCGTCTACTAAAAATCGTGATGACATGTGGTGGTGTACCTGAATGGCCAAACCTAATTGCAACGGAGCTATTATAGTACGTGGTCTTGCAACTTGCATTATAGCCTGCCCGATAGAAGCTATGACAATCTCACTATCACCGTTGGAAATAATAGACGACAGTAGTAATCGAAGGGAGGGAGTTATGTACTCGAGGCAGTCATTCTGAGAAAGTTTGTTTTGAACATCATATTCATTTTTTGCGGTAATAACTGTTTTTATTTCATTTTTAATTATGTCTCTGACAGCTTTTATAATGTTACATTTATCTGATTCTGCGTCTTTTTTCGGAAGGGTATAATATTCGTGTAGGATAGCTTCAGCAGACTTGCGAAATGTCATTACATCCGGACATCCTTCAGTTGAGCTTATCAAAACATTATTTTGAAAACGCTCTACAAGAAGTTGTTTAACGCGTTTTATTCCGTAAGGTTCTACGTCAGGATTATCTATAAAGTCTTTCATTTTTATACAGAATAATGCTAGTGAAATTTGATTGTCGCTTGCTTCTTTGAAATATTCAATCGTTTTAATACAAGCATCCAACTGGTCTATGTTTGTTGGTCGTCCAACTCTAGGTTTTTCTGTCACTTCTGTGTTTATTGTATTAATTTATGTTGTACTATAACGTTTAGGGATCATTCCGACTTTGAATATTCGGAATCTCACTAAAAAGAGAATAGATCATGTTGTATGACGGGGCCAATCTTTAAAGCGTCATTTAAAGAAATCCCTTCGTTCGTTTTGCACAATGCGTTAACTACCACCCTTAATTTTGTGGTAACGCTGGTATCTTTTATTACGCAGTGGTGCGGCATGTAGTATTGTGGTCAAATGTTTCATGTTGCACTACTTTTTTTAATCTCCCTCATATGGCCTAGTTCTAAATACTCATGCATAAATCTTACGTACTCATTTTTCACTTGCGGCTGTCTTTCAAGTTTTTTCTCCAAGTTCTTCAATTGTCGAATAGCTAAGTCCCTGGAATCCCCAAGTTTCTGAAGCAATTCTTGATTTTCTGGTAGAGATATTATGAATCATCCTGCTTTATCACGTTTATATGTCTTCACAATATGTCCTTCGCATATGCGTTTTTCCGGGGATCGGGTGGTTTGCCTTACGTCATTTTCAATTTGCCAAAAGCGTGTAAAATTCTCATTTAGTTGTTCGTCGATTACCAAATTGCATACCGTTCTTTTCTGTTTATGACCAGTAGATATTAAATTGCACGATGCTTTCTATCTAAGAAGTGTCTTTTGCCATATAGGTTGTACTTTCGATATCCTAATTCTTCCAATACACATCAGATCGAAAAATATTTCAGCTCCTAGTAAGAGATCTACCTTTGCTGATTTATAAAAGTCAGAGTCGGCTAAAGTGATATCCTCTGGAATTTGTACGTCATTGACATTGATTCGATCGCAAGGTATAGCTTGCGTAATTTGATCTAACTAGACAATAGATATAATCACATAGTTGTTAAGTCTGGATTTTAAAGTTACTCGAATTCTATTATTCGTTTGTGTAGCTATTTCCCCTAAACCACATATAGGGATATGCATGGCGAATTGCTCAAGAGCTAACCTTTTCGCGCAATCATCTATATCTATAAGTACCGTCCGTCTGTCTGTCTGATCGCGAACTACTCCTTCATTAATGGACCGATTATCTCGAAATTGGTACCAACATTTTTCAAATTTTACGGGGAGTGCGACGATGTGGTTAAAAAAAAATTTTTTTTTAGGAGAGTCATACACTCCTATGCTATGTGTCTGACATGATACACATACACAGACACAGACACACACACACACGAATACATCCGAACACAACCGATCATACCCGAACACACCCGAACACACCCAAACATACTCGAATTTACCCGAACACACCCGATCATACCCGAACACATCCGAATACACCTGAACACACCCGAGCACACCCGAACACAACCGATCATATTCGAACACACCCGAACATACTCGAACCTATTTTTTTTTCTTGCGTTGAGGAAACCTTTTATAGGTACCCTCGCTCCTCGGGTAAGGAAGCGAAGGGTTATATGGGACTCCTTCTCCTCATCCCAGGGAAGACCTACCCGAACACACCCGAACATGCTTGAACTTACCCGAACACACTCGACCACATACGAACACATCCGAATACAACCGAACACATCTAAACACATCCGAATATATCCGAACACATCCGAATACACCTGAACACATCAGAATACACTCGAACACATCCGAATATATCCGAATACACCCGAATACACTTGAACACATCCGAATACACCCGAACACATCCGAACATAACGAAATTTTTGAGCATGTCAATAAGCACCCAATTCTGTCTGTTTGGAATTAAATTAAAAAAGAAACGAAAACAAAACCACATAACATACATCCCCGTAACATTAGAAACATTTTAGTACCTATTTCACCAAATTCGATCCACAAATGTAGAAGTAGTTCGCGGTCAAACAGACAGCTAATGTTCTCTGTTTGATCGTGAACTGCTCCTACATTTATATATAGGCCGATTTTCGTGAAATCGGTACCAAAATTTTCCTCATTTTCCGGGAAGTGATCTTACGTGGCTTTTTTTGATTTGTTTTTTTTTAATTTAAATTAATATCAGTAAGTACCTAATTCTGTCTAATATTAAATATATTAAATATATATTAAATATAAATACATAATAAATAAAGAAAAAAAGAAAGTTACATACAGGCTTTGAGACCCGCGCGAAGCGCGGGCCGAAAAGCTAGTTAGTAATAACACACGATTGCGATCTATTGTCCAACAATGTCTGACATATTACGTCTTCACCTTTGTTATTTGTTACTTGTACTAATACCGTTGCGAGAAGAATTTGTTTATTTTGCCGGATTGACGCATGACTTACGCCAATAGCCACCATCTTCTTTTGATCTGAAGTGTTCGTGTCCTCTGTCGATGACTCCGACTTCTTTGCTATTGCCTGTTCTAAGTGAAGCAAAGTATTGTTTCTTGCTGCACATACGACATCCGCCCAACGAACACTGTTTTGCTTGATGAGATGCGAATTTTAAACAATTTAAGCATAGCCTTCGAGATTTAGCCTCCTTTACTCTTTTATCCACTTCTAGCTGCAGATAATCTTCACATTTATATATTATAGCGTGATTTTCCTTGGAGCAATATGCACATTTGTTACTCGTTGTGACTATTGTTGTGCCTCTCAGGGTATAACGGGATTTGTAGGATACTTTGAGGGGTCCGTTCGTCTTAGGAGTTAGGACTCCGAGTGTCGAGGGTGGTGAAAAGAACACTTTGGTCACAAGAGAAGAGTTTATTCCAACTCACGTGTACAATTCTTTGGTATGTCGAATCGCAGCGCGTCCTCACAATAGATTAGCTGTAATTACTTGTCGCCCTCGGTTCGGAATACGGCCCCGAGGAGTTAATCAGGCGCGCTTATATTACCCGAAAGTAGGTTTTGTTTTTCGGTTAATGTGTCGCATGTATGCAATCGGTTTTGCATCGTCTGCGTTTTACGATCTCGAATGTGTCGCGATGTCTTAACGCGTGTATGCAATCGGTTGCGTTTTTGATTTCGAGACGCGCGCTATATCTTTTGAAATGCTGATTCTGCGTTCTCTTTTGTGGGTTTTTAGGTCGTGGTTGGGTCATAGTGTTTACGGTTACAACACTATGTTTGCTGTCGTAGCCATGGTATGATTGTATTTTTTTTATTAGACCCGGACTCTCCTACGCGACTGGTGTGTGTTGATGCTTCCAATGTTTTACAGTGCTGAGCGAGGAAATCCGTCAATTGTTTGAGAGTGGAAACCTTTCCTCTTTTTACAGTAACCTCCCAAGCTCGGCTTGTCTTCTGGTCTAAGCGACTCGTAATAAAATGGACTATTAAATCGTTCCAGTGTTCGGTGGGCCTTTTTAATGCCTTTAGAGCCCGCAGATGCTTTAACACGTTATCAAGCATACGCCGCAATAATATGTGATTTTCTTTAGTCATTATATATTAAATAGCGCCTTAATGTGCTTCTATATTATTAAGCCAGTACCGTCATACCTTTCTTCGATCTCCAATGCCTCGATATAATTTTCTTTGGAGACTTCGACAAAGCCAATTACGTCGCGTGCTTCTCCTTTTAAGGCTGACATTAGGTACTGCATTTTTTGAATGTCCGGCAGCGCAGCGTTTTGATCAATCATACTTTGAAACATATTACGGAATGGAATCCACTCTTCGAACATGTCTGTAAACGTAGGTAAATTAATGCGCGGCAATTTTAAGTGATCATTGGCAACGTTACTTTTCTGTGTGGCTGGCGTCTGTTCTCTTACGTTTCTCGGAATCTGGTTCAAGCTCGAGCCTTGAGATGCCATTAATTTATTCTCGATTGGCGTTTCAAGCTCAAATGCTATAGAGAAGTGCCTTTCCTCGAATGACTGTCTCTCTTCATTATGATCCGCGATATCTTCCCGACTAACCTCCAATTCTTCAATGGCGGCTTGCGTTATGTGGAAGTGATTCCACATTTCACTAAATTTTTGTAATCGCTGACGTAATTATATTATCGACGTGCCTTGAGCGTCTAATCCGTCTAGATAATTTCGACACCTCGTGCATTGAGACTTAATTTGCGCCCGCTTTGCCTTTAGCACCTTCAATTGCGCCGTCTCCGCTATGTTACTTCGCGCTTTTTCACGGGTAATCTTTTGTGACTTCTACGTACCGACATTTGACGCGATTCACGCTGCTACCTCCAGCCCGTTACGATCCGGCTCGAAGGACCAATGTTACGTTGTTACCACTACAGTTCGCGTGTAAATTAGGATCAAGAGGACTCGAGAATCTTTATCGTAAATACTTTTTATTGTACATACTGTGATGTGGTCGTCACGACGCGGGTTCACCCAACCTAATCGCGGGTCAAAAAGCCGAGCGGCCACGCCAATTGCGAGATAAAGAGAGAGCGAAACCAAAAATCCCAGAGAGACTGAGCGCAGCATTATTAATATTAATTCGCTTGAATTTTAATTTATTTTCGGGAGTCTGACCGAAAAAGAGTATTGTGGCCGGAGGGGGAGGGAGAGGGAGAGAGAGAGAGAGAGAGAGAGAGAGAGAGAGAGAGAGAGAGAGAGAGAGAGAGAGAGAGAGAGAGAGAGAGTGTGTGTGTGTGTAAAGCCGTTGGAGCAAATAACGGGATAAACACGCAGCCAAAAAAACAGCGAGAGCCGACCTTCCCAGAAAAGACAAAAAACTGAGGAACCAAATATGATAAGCGAGGAATTCGGCCTTGGCGAGCCGCGTAATCACCGGCAGGAGATCCAGGGAAGCGCCCGACAACAGGCGCAGGAAGGGCCCGAGACCGGGAGGATAAATTCCCACCCGCTGGGTTCCGTCCCGTCGGACACTGGACACGAGGCCACAGCGTGGACGCCCGCGGCAATGTTGCGAGGGTCTCAAAATCCTGCGAGAATACCGCGATAATAAAAATTCTTGGCGTTATCGCGAAGGGTGCTGTTAACCCCAGTACGGCCTTGATAATTTCGCGCGGCGACAGTAAACGGCACGGCGCCGTAATTGGTTATCGCGTACGCACCCCGTGTGCGCAAGATTAAGCCAGCTATCGATTTCGGGCCGATAGATCCGGCAGATTGGTGCGACCGATCAACCCCGTAAGACGCGCTGCGGATTGAGATCCATTTTTGGCGAGATTGACGAACTCGAGAGGGACCAAAGGCTAGGAGAAAAGTTCTGGTGAGGCTACCCTCCAGTAAGCGTATGTAATTATCACGTTTGTAAAATTGTGAATCCGAGTCTCGGCCGTTCTGACGCGATCGTATCAATTAGTGAAATTTTGTCGCGTGGGCTCTGCTCTTTTTCGGGAAAATACTTGGTGTAAGAGCGATCGACGTCAAGCGGCGAGTACTGTTGCAAATTCGGGCACGTGGATAATATTAACGCGGAATCTTCGTCTCTCTGGGATTTGGTCATATATGTCGCGTCTCGTATTACATGGTTGTCGCGCCTTTTTATAACCTAGTCTATTGTGAATTTCTGTTGCTTATCGTCGTTGTATGTGTTACCCGGCTATGTCCGGACGTCCTGATGTTAACTCAGTCGCGAGGAGTCCGAAATTAATAGAGTGAGAGCGTATTTCGCGATCACCGGCGAGAGTGTAAAAGAGAGTACGCGCGAGAGAGCGAGAGCAACCGAGCGTGTGAGTGAGAAAGAAAGCGTGCGGAAAATCCCGGGCGCCTGCGATTCGCCTGTGAATTTCGCCCATCGGACCGTGAAAAGTGAATTATTCCATCTATTGTAATACTCTCCAGTCTCACCGATGATCCGAACTTCCGAACGTTCACGAATTACAAGTCAGATTTTTAATGACTATCTGTATTGTCGCGGCTATTACATCGTACAGTATTCTTCTATCGTATCGACGCGCTGATCTCGGATTTGAGCTTGTCGCGATTGCAATTCTGTGTTCGATCGTCCGAAGTATTTTCTTTTGTATCAATTTTTGGTTTACTGTGTCTTTTACATTATCTCTTGTGATTATCTTCTTTTCGATATTATTATAGTATTTAATTATATTTTGTTATATTAAATTTTTCTTTTATTACAATCCGCTATTATATTTTTCTCTTACATTTGTTTTTATTTTTCTTTGTTTACAATAAAATTTATTACTATTATTTCTTATCTTATTTCCGCTAATTAGCGTTATCTCATTTCTTTCGTATTGTCTGATTAAACGTCCGTGTTGTCCGTTCTGTGTCCATAACTTCGCGAAAAGATTGCAACATCTCTTCGGTAGCGTAATTTCGGCAACCACACCCTGCCCCTCTGCCGTTAGGCGAGCTAGTCAGTCCGTAGCGGGATTCTCGGCCTAGATTTCGTTTCGTTTAGTGATTAGTGAATGACGCGTGAAAGACCGCGTCTGGCGCCCAAAACTTTCGTATCTCGCGGATATCGTTCAGTTGCGGCACGCGCGAAACTATCAAGATCTTAGTTCTCGCCGCGTGTAAAATTAAAATCTCTTTGTTTTGCTGACGGCCCCGCTCCGTTCTTCCGACTTTTCGTCGAGGCGGAAAAAAAGTCGTCACAATACGTCTATGTAACACGACTCTTACTAGCTCACACAGCGCCCCCACTTACCACGAGTTACAGTCACTACGACAACAGCGACCTACATAGTAAGCGGCGACGGCATACATATATAAATATATAACGTAACAATATTTATGCCTAAAAAATAGCTTTCAAACAAGTTTCTTTTTTAATAAAAATAATTGTGCAAATTTCCATTTGCACATTGCTTTTTCACCATTTTATTTCGCTAATTAAAATGATTTTTCAATTATGGTTTCCTCATAGAGATAGCTTAACTTGCACATTGCTTCTTCACCATTTTATTTTGCTCATTAAGATGGTTTTTCAATTATAGCAACGTGCAAGTTGAGCTTCTTCTATAAGGAAGCCATGATTGAAAAACCATCTTAATTAGCGAAATAAAATGGTGAGGAAGCAATGTGCAAATTTCCATTTGCACAATTTTTTAAAGATTTTTATGCTAATGTGTTCCGAATGTTGTATAATTCGTCAATTTACAATTAAAAGAAATTCACCACTTCTCAACAAAAATATCAATCATGTAATGATATTTTATTCAGAACTTTCAAAAAGTTAAAAATTTAAATTTTAAAATAATTAAAAATTATATAAAAAAATTAACCATTTTGAAAATTCTCCCCAAATTAAATATTAATCATTCTTTAATAATATTTTCAAAAGTTCGATAAGCGATATTTCAAAATTTACGAAAGTTAAAGCATGTACAAACATTTTTTGAAATTGATAATTTTATAAAAACGAAAAACATTTTCACTGATCCTCGTCAAATTAAATAGCAAACATCCTTCAATAATACTCTATTTATATAAAAAAATGTATGTAAAAATATTTGTCTAATATCTCAAAATTCACGGAAGATAAAATAACCACATAAATTTTCAAAAAATATTTTATAACAACTTTATAGAAAATGAACCCTTTCACCAATCTTTGTTAAATTCAATACCAAATATTTTTTAATGGTACTTTATTCATATAAAAAAAATTAGTTCGATATCTCAAAATTTGCGAAAAATAAAAATGCACATTTCTTAAAAATTCAAAATTTTATAAAAAAATGAATTCTTTCACCGATCATCGCCAAACTCAATACTAAACATCTTTAATTGATAGTCTATTTATATAAAAAAATGTATCCAGATATCTTAAAATTTACGGAAATTAGAGCAACAACAGACATCTACATATATCTATATATCTATATACATATATCTATATATCTATATACATATATCTCTATATATATTAAATCCCTATTCTGTCTGTCGTTGAATTGATCGGGTACTTCCCGACATGCTAGAAACATCAAATTTCGCATGGTGATAGGGGTCCATCCCCAGGTAATGGGAACATTTCTGATATCTTTAATTTCGGTCTAGGGGCGCAGCCAAGGGCCCCTTATTGCGCCATAGGATTAACATGGGAAAAAACTTCAATCTGGCCTAGGAGGCTAAAATTTCGTACATTGATAGCGGTAACTATAAGACCAAAGGGAAAAATCTCAAAACACAAAATTTCAATCCAGGGGCGCAACCAGAGGCCCCTTAATGCGCCATAGGGTTAACATGGAAAACTTTAATCTGGCCTAGGAGGCAAAAAAATTGGTATACCGACAGGGGCTAACGTAAAACAAAAGGGAAAAATCGGAAAACCTAAAATTTTTATTCAGGGGCCCTTAATTCTGCCATAGGGGTTTACACGGAAAACTTTACATGACCTACGTAGAAAGATAAAATTTGGTGTTCTGCCAGGGGCTAGAGTAAAAGCAACGAATAAAGTCCAAAGAAGAAATTCAGAAAACTCACGGGCGCAGCTAGGGGCTCCTTAATATCCCATGAAAAAATATTCAGTAATAGCCATCTTAACGCCTGGCGTAGACAAACTTTTCCCCTAGTTTTTCATAAAATCTAAAATTTTATGAAAATCGAATCCTTTCACCGATCCTCGTCAAATTCAATACCAACCATCCTTTAATGATAGTCTATTTATGTAAAAAAATTTATCTTGATTTTTTAAAATTTATGAAAGTTAAAGCAACCACAGACATTTCTTAAAAAATTCAAAATTTTATAAAAAATGAAATACTGTATAAATTTGTATAAAAATTACAGTAAATAAAAGTGTTGTTCTACTTTCATTGTATGCCAAATTGGAGCGTTGCAAGTCAAATAGTTTTTGAGATATTTAAATTTAAAAAAACATGGGTGAGCACATACATATATACACACACATACATACGGACATTTTTTAAAAACGTTATTTTTAAATGTTTTGAAACATTCTGAACACATTGGCATAAAAATCTAAAAAAAAAATTTTCACGAAAACAAAGCTTCCTCTATGAGGAAGCAAAAGTAAAATATAATTTTTCTTCAAAAAATCTTCTCATGCTGTCTCTGCACAGAGGTTGGCGATCTATGTGGCTAATATAGTTTTTTGAAGCAGCTCGAAATATGTCGACTGATGCAACCGAACCGTCTAAGATCCTTTAATCAGAAATTTTGTCTTCTGCCGATAGACCTTTTTTCTATTTTATTTTTCCTTCTATTATCAGTCTCAGGAGTTCGTATTTTTCTCCACGCATTATGTGACCTAGATATTGCATTTTTCTTGTCTTGACCGTGAGTAGCAGTTTTTTTTGTTTACCCATGCGATTTAATATTTCTATATTGGTTACTCTCTGTATCCAGGAGATGCGCAGTATTCGTCGGTAGAGGTACATTTCGAAGGCTTCGATAGACTTTTCAGTGCTAATTGTAAGATCGAGAGTCCAGCTCTCGCATCCATAGAGAAATATTGACAAGATATAGTATTTAAGCATGCAGACCTTCAACTCTCTACTAAGCTCTTTTCTGATGAAAAATGACCTCATGTTGATGAAGGGTTGCTCAATCCAAGCTTTTATTTCCCTCCTAGGGTCGCATATGCTGTTGACGGTGGCATCTATTACTGAGGTTACTTGTTCGATTGTTTTTCTATGAATCGTTAAGTTAGATTAGCATCTACATGAACCTTTGAAAACACTATAATTTTTGTCTTAGAAATATTTATATGAAGGCCGAACGACTCGCTATGTTTGACTATACAATCCATCATATGTTGTAGGTCCGCTATGTTGTCAGCAATCATGACAGTGTCGTCTGCGTATCTAATATTGTTAATGTTGTTACCATTGATTTTTATTCCATCGGTGATTTCGTTTAGAGCTTCTTTGAAAATAGTTTCCGAGTATATGTTAAAGAGGATTGGTGACAACACACATCCTTGACGCACGCCTTTCCTGATAGAAATAGTTTCCGAGGTTTCATTTTCCACTCTAATTTCTGCTATTTGGTTCCAATACAGATTTTCAATTATTTGAATTTTTCATCCTGTTCACTTTCGTCGTCCGTAAGATCTTCATCAATTTTGCATGTTGTACACAGTCGATGGCTTTTCGATAATCGATGAAGCATGCAAATGCATTCACGTTCATATCTTTGCATTGCTGTGTTAATACGTTTAGACAGAAAAGTGCACATACACCATACAAATGGTGTGCAAAATCCGACCGAGCAACTTCCCCGTGGTGCACATTGGATAACGCGAATGCCGGCGGTATTACTAAAAATCTTGTAAAATACAGAAGTGACTTTGAAATGCGATAACTCGGCTCCTAGGCATGATAGAGCAATGTTTCTTGCGGCATTTTAAAGGAAAGGGTTCCTACTTCAAAGCCAATGTGGTGGCATTTATGGTTCCATCCCTGCTTTTTCCATGGACAACTACAAAGTCAAGAAATTTCTAGAGTTTTTTTGCCATCTGATTTTAAGCCTCACACGAAAAACAGTTCGATGAGACAAATAATGCTACCTTACTCACTTTAAAGTTGAGGCTTCACTCGTTAAAATGCGCACAGAAACATTGTTGTACGACCTCTCTAAGTTGAGATATGGCTTCTTAAAAATCATCAAATTTTGCAAGTTTTAAAGCGCTCCCCTAATTGTTTTGCGTAGTATATATATATACACGAGATAAATTGTTATTATTAAAATAAAAAAGGAAATGGCAATAAAAGCCTGGTGCAATTTTTAGGACGTAATAATTATTTATTTTAAACGATCTTCTGATACAGTGGTTTCTCGCCAACGTTTCGGCTTCTCCTTCGGGCTATCTTCAAGGAAATTGAAACGTTAAAGTTACATATACATGGTCAATCTTAAAAAATTTTTTTTTGTTCTCACATCGTTATAAAAATCAGATTAATACGCGGGTTTTGATCTTACTTTACAGTTTTTTGTAGGGAAAAAAGGCTCTTCAGTTGGCTATGAGACGCAATGTTCACCCAATTTTTCATCTTGATAATGAACTGATGAGTTTACATTGAGTCACGTTCCTTTTTATGCCTCTAAATAATTTAAATTAATGTTTTGGTATGATGTTAAACCTGATGTATTTCCGCAAAAAATCTATTTTTAGTCTATTTCTAATAACAATCTTCTGAAATTCAATACATGATTTAAACGATCGCGCACGTACATATCTATCGCCAAAGTAAAATCTAATATAATTAAAAAACGAGAAAAAACGCATGTTTCAGCCGGCGTAAAAATATATATTCAAAATAAGCTCATAAAATATATAATTAAAATAAAAAAGGAAATTGGCAATAAGAGCCTGGCGCAGTCTTTAAAACGCAATAATTATTTATTTTAAATAAACTACTGATACAGTGGTTTCTGGCGAATGTTTCGGCCCCTTGTTATTATTGTTTTTAATGTTATTAATGTTATTATTAATTAATTACAAAAATCAATTTTAATGTGTTACAGATCCTTTATCGGAAATGAATCATCCATTTCATTTACATGGTTATAGCTTCTGTGTAATGTATGCTGGCCAATTTGTTAATGCACCTAATAAGAACAGTATAACAAATAAGGATGTCAGTAAAGAGTTTGAAGCTCATGTGTCACGTTTAAAAAATTGTTATTATAAACATTGTGCTCCTAAAGATACTGTAATTGTACCAAATACTGGTTTTGTTATTTTACGCTTCAAGGCAGATAATCCAGGTTATAATTTTTCTATAATTCTATTGTCATTTTATAATTCTACAAAAATGTATTATTATACAGGGTGTCCGATTACTGAGTGACCAACGCTTAAGGGTAGATTCCTGGGATCATTTGGAGACGATTTTTCCTCAGCGAAAATATTGAGGCATATAATTTTTGAGTTATAAGCGATTGAAAATAAAGAGTTTTTCGTAAACTAAGCTTGTGGAAATAAAATATTAACAAAATCACATTCTTCAATTAATTTCAAGTAGAGTTTACTTTAATAGAATTTTTATTTAAGATTTAGTTACAAAGATACATGATAGCAAAAATTGGAAATATGCATAAAATGATGGTCTCCCTCGACATTTTCGCTGAGAAAAAATCGTCTCCAAATGGTCCCAGGAATCTACCCTTAAGCGTTGGTCACTTTAATCGGATACCCTGTATATAATAATACTATATATAAATATTGTATGTAAATATTACAATATGATATATAATAGTATGATAATATTATAAATAATTATATTATAAAAAATTACAATTTTAAAGTATAATTTTTTAAGAAATAAACGAATAAATAGTACATAAAAATATAAGTATAAACATTTTTTAATACAATATAATAATTATGTTAAACCATTTTTTATTCTAAATTAAAGATTTTTGCACTTTAAATAAATAATCGATCAGAAATAATATTTATCTTACAGGCTGGTGGTTTTTTCATTGTCATTTTGCATGGCACACCGCAAGCGGAATGAACGTCGTCTTACATGTTGGTGATCCATCTGATCTGCCACCTGTACCACGTGACTTTCCAACGTGCTACGATTGGACACCATAATCACGAAATTAATCTATTAATTTCTATAAGTAAAATGAAAGATTATATAAAAATTTACTTTTAAATTTAATTTTTCGTCAATTTCTTAAAATGTATAATACTATGTACAATGTCTATACATATATATACTATATATGTTAAAAATATGAAAAAATAATAAATAAAAAACCACATTGCATATTAGTAAATTGTTATTAGTAGTTGTTATTGTTATTAATAATTGTTTTTTAGTATAATAAGAGATTGTTTATGAATTTTTTTAGATTTTTATCTTTATTGATTTCTGAGTTACACATTTTAAAAAAATTGATTTTAACAATTTTCGAAAATTTCAAATATTTATAACTTAAAGAAAAATAAAAATATTGTCATTGATAAGGTCATTTTTTTGTCTTTGAATGTTTTTTTCGAAAAAAAATATTGTAATATTTTTAAAAAAATTTAATAATGTTTTAATCAATTTTAACCGAAATTATTTTTTCCTCAATGAGACCCCTTCGATTTTTTTCAAGAAAATGTATATCATTCTAGACTTAAAAACAAAAGTTTTGAGTTATTGGCGAAGAGGGGGGATTTAAATATTTTCGATGTTTTAAGACTATTTTTTGACTTTTTAAAAAATTTTTTTTCAAAAATCGCACTTTTTGGTGCTTTACACCACTCTAATTAAAAAAATAAGTATTTACAAAATTAATAGGCATTTATTTCGAAGTATTAAAGGGCCAAAAAAACGAAAATTCCAATATGTTAAAGAAATTAAAAATATTGGAATTTTCTTTTTTCCTGGCCCTTAAAACCCTTAAAACTTAAAAATAATTGCCTGTTAATTTTGTAAAGACTTATTTTTTAAATCAGAGTTGTGTAACACACCAAAAAGTACGATTTTTGAAAAAAAAATTGAAAAAAAAGTCGAAAAATAGTTTTAAAAAATCGAAAATATTTGAATCCCCTCTTTGCCAAAAGCTCAAAAAATTTGTTTTTAAGTCTAGAATGATATACATTTTCTTGAAAAAAATCGAAGGGGTCTCATTATGGAAAAAATAATAATTTCGGTTAAAATTGATTAAAACATTATTGAATTTTTTTTTTTAATTTTTTCAATATTTTTTTTCGAAAAATACATTCAAAGACCAAAAAATGATCACCTTATCAATAACAATATTTTAATTTTTCTTCAAGTTATAAATATTTGAAATTTTTGAAAATTGTTTAAATCAACTTTTTTTTTAATGTGTAACTCGAAAATCGATAAAGATAAAAATCTAAAAAAATTCATGGAAGCTACTTTCAATAGATATAAAAACAAAATAAATGAAGCAAATCAAAAATGGTCGGGGAAAAAAGATGTTGATTTGGCGTGGAATGCCCCATATACATATATATATACAGGGTGATTCAAAACAACCGTTTGTCCTTAAAATGTCGTATTCCTGGCTGAATTCTAAGACGATTTTTCCTTTGCCAAAATTTTATCCGAAGCTTAGTTTTCAAATTATAAAAGGAAAAATTTAGCGAATTACGGCACGAGTACGGGCGGTAGGCAGGAGCGGCGCAACTCATTATCCGACGCGGGCGATTACGCGAGGCGCTCGCTGCGATCAGCTGTTAACTACACGCGATGTGTGTGTGTGTGTGTGTGTGTGTGTGTGCGTGCGTGCGTACATTCTCTCTCTCTCTCTCTCTCTCTCTCTCTCTCTCTCTCTCTCTCTCTCTCTCTCTCTCTCTCTCTCTCTTTCTTCCTCTCTCACTCACTAATTTTTACCTTGTAGAGATGTTTGATGTCTTCTGATGAATAATTGTTGCACGACTAGAGTGGACAACAATGAGACGACACACCGTGACACACCGAATAATAAACGAATTTTTTTTCTTTTATAAATTGTATCGACACTTTGACGAATACACTCACGCACTTGATCGAAAATTACGCAGAGAGAATTTTCTCTTAGAATTTACCCTGAAAATCTTGGTAATCGTGGGACAATATGGTGTGGAAAGAATTTTATGAGAATTTTTCTGATTAATATTTATTACAATAAAAATAATAATATGTATCACAATAAAATATAAAATATGTTTGATTAATTTTACTATGCAATTTAGTAAAATTAATCAAACATATTTTATATTTTATTGTGATAGATATTATTATTTTTATTGTAATAAATATTAATCAGAGAAATTCTCATAAAATTCTTTCCACACCATATTGTCCCACGATTACCAAGATTTTCAGGGTAAATTCTAAGAGAAAATTCTCTCAGTTTATTTAATAACCGATTACAACACTAAATCACAATCGGTTACTACCGATTAATTATTAAAAATTACTTGAAAAAACGCGTTAAGTTAAATGCACAGCACAAGTTACTCGATGCGGACGACAATAGAGTCTGCGGCGACGACAACAGACGGGCGACGCGACGCGACGCGACGCGACAACAATCACGCGGCGTTGCCGAACGTGTGATTGACGCGAGACTCGCGAGACGCTACCATGTCTTGCGGTTAATCGAAGCCTTTGCATTGTGAATGCGCAAATTTCGAAAACGTATAATAATTAAGTTATTTAAAAAAAAGTATTATAATACATTATAATACTTTTTTTTTAATAACTTAACATTATCCGCACGTTTTGCCTTTTCTTTCTTAAGCGAGACGTGAGAAAAATTATTATTTTTTTTTTAATTATATTTTGCGAACAGGATGTTCCACGTATAAATGTGTTGGTCGCTCTAAAAAGAGCGGATTGTTTTTGGTCGCTCTGAAAAGAGCGGATTGATTTTTAATTAAAAAAAAATTTATAATAGGTGCTCAAAATGAGCACCATCCATTCTAACGCAAGCTCTCATGCGTTTTAATAAATTTCTTTGGACGTTCTCCATTACTTCTTCTTCGACATTCCAAATTGTATGTCGCAATCTTGTTTCTAAATCGTCGACGTCCTCGGGAAGCGTTTTGTAAATCATTTCCTTGCAATATCCCCATAAAAAAAAGTCCAAAGGATTAAGGTCCGGGGATCTTGCGGGCCAACGTATCGGGCCATACCGACCCATCCAACGTCCAGGAAACTGCTCGTTTAAATATGTTGTTACAATTCTGGCGTTGTGTGGCCCAGCACCGTCTTGTTGAAAGAAAATCTTGTTCCTTTCCAATAGTGGCACTTCTTCTAAAAAATCTGGCAGATTTTCTCTTAAAAGTTCCACGTACGTTTGGCCAGTTAAGATGTCTGGAAGAATAACGGGCCCAAGTATTTGAGTACCCATTATTCCAGCCCACAGATTTATCTTCCAGCGAATTTGGAAATTTCTTAGCCGCGTGACTCTGGGATTTTCTTCGCTCCAAAAATGCATATTGTGCGAATTAAAAATTCCTTCTTGTGTGAAGAACGATTCATCGCTGAAAATCACATGAGAAGAAAATCTGGGATCTCGATCCACTTTTCTCAGAAAATTTTCGCAAAACGTTCGTCTTGCATCATAATCTTCTGGTCGCAAATGTTGCACGCGTGTGTAATGAAACGCGTGCAACTTTTCTTCTTTGAGTGTTCTTTGGACCGTCGAATAAGATAAATTGTGTTCTCGAGCAACCACCCGAATACTTGTTTCAGGATTATGCTCGAAAGCACGTACAATTTGCTCTGTGTTTCGCAAATTTCTTGCATCGCGATTTCTCCCAGTATCCTGTTTGTTCGGAAGGACACTGCCAGTCTCGTGTAATCTCTGAGCTGCTCGAAGTATGACGGGAGCCGACGGATGTCTTGCTCGATTTGGATATAATTCGGCGTATCGTCTTGCAGCTACGTGATACTGCCCGTGACACTCGCCAAGTGCCATCAACATATCGTAATATTCTTCGTTTGTGTACGCTGCCATATCGTCCTCTTAACGCTTGTAATAATCGAAGGATTACTGATTGCATTGTAAATCTTCATATTATTTATACAATCCGCGGGGTGTCGCGATCTCCCCCTCCACGCCTCCCGCGACGAATAGCGGCACGCGACACCCGCGACATCGGCCCCCCGCGAATCGTATAAATAAGATGCAGATCGACATTGCAATCGGTAATCTATCGACTCCCGTCATACTTCGAGCAGCTCAGAGACAATACGAGATGGCAATGTCCTTCCGAACAAACAAGAAGAATCGATACGTTGGCCCGCAAGATCCCCGGACCTTAATCCTTTGGACTTTTTTTTATGGGGATATTGCAAGGAAATGATTTACAAAACGCTTCCCGAGGACGTCGACGATTTAGAAACAAGATTGCGACATGCAATTTGGAATGTCGAAGAAGAAGTAATGGAGAACGTCCAAAGAAATTTATTAAAACGCATGAGAGCTTGCGTTAGAATGGATGGTGCTCATTTTGAGCACCTATTATAAATTTTTTTTTAATTAAAAATCAATCCGCTCTTTTCAGAGCGACCAAAAACAATCCGCTCTTTTCAGAGCGACCAACACATTTATACGTGGAACATCCTGTTCGCAAAATATAATTAAAAAAAAAAATAATAATTTTTCTCACGTCTCGCTTAAGAAAGAAAAGGCAAAACGTGCGGATAATGTTAAGTTATTGAAAAAAAAGTATTATAATGTATTATAATACTTTTTTTTTAAATAACTTAATTATTATACGTTTTCGAAATTTGCGCATTCACAATGCAAAGGCTTCGATTAACCGCAAGACATGGTAGCGTCTCGCGAGTCTCGCGTCAATCACACGTTCGGCAACGCCGCGTGATTGTTGTCGTCGCGTCGCGTCGCGTCGCGTCGCCCGTCTGTTGTCGTCGCCGCAGACTCTATTGTCGTCCGCATCGAGTAACTTGTGCTGTGCATTTAACTTAACGCGTTTTTTCAAGTAATTTTTAATAATTAATCGGTAGTAACCGATTGTGATTTAGTGTTGTAATCGGTTATTAAATAAACTGAGAGAATTTTCTCTTAGAATTTACCCTGAAAATCTTGGTAATCGTGGGACAATATGGTGTGGAAAGAATTTTATGAGAATTTCTCTGATTAATATTTATTACAATAAAAATAATATCTATCACAATAAAATATAAAATATGTTTGATTAATTTTACTAAATTGCATAGTAAAATTAATCAAACATATTTTATATTTTATTGTGATACATATTATTATTTTTATTGTAATAAATATTAATCAGAAAAATTCTCATAAAATTCTTTCCACACCATATTGTCCCACGATTACCAAGATTTTCAGGGTAAATTCTAAGAGAAAATTCTCTCTGCGTAATTTTCGATCAAGTGCGTGAGTGTATTCGTCAAAGTGTCGATACAATTTATAAAAGAAAAAAAATTCGTTTATTATTCGGTGTGTCACGGTGTGTCGTCTCATTGTTGTCCACTCTAGTCGTGCAACAATTATTCATCAGAAGACATCAAACATCTCTACAAGGTAAAAATTAGTGAGTGAGAGAGGAAGAAGAGAGAGAGAGAGAGAGAGAGAGAGAGAGAGAGAGAGAGAGAGAGAGAGAGAGAGAGAGAGAGAGAATGTACGCACGCACGCACACACACACACACACACACACACACACACACATCGCGTGTAGTTAACAGCTGATCGCAGCGAGCGCCTCGCGTAATCGCCCGCGTCGGATAATGAGTTGCGCCGCTCCTGCCTACCGCCCGTACTCGTGCCGTAATTCGCTAAATTTTTCCTTTTATAATTTGAAAACTAAGCTTCGGATAAAATTTTGGCAAAGGAAAAATCGTCTTAGAATTCAGCCAGGAATACGACATTTTAAGGACAAACGGTTGTTTTGAATCACCCTGTATAAAATTGATATATCTATATATATATGTATACAGGGTGTCCCAGAACTGGCGGAAAAGTTTTTAATGACAAATTCTTCATGAAATTCTAAGTCGAAAAGTTCTCTACAAAAAAGTGATCCGATAAATAGAATTTGAATGGTGAGACATTAAAGTTGACGTATGGGAGCGCATGAAATTCGCGCGGTCAGGATCGGCACGACCAAGTTCGGCACGGGTACTACTTATGACTTGTGTATCACGACGATGCGTGTCCGTCATTACTCTACAGTATCCTGTTATTTTCTTCTGAAACCTTATTTCAGTATTAATTACACTATTATTTAATTATTTATTAATTAATTATTTATTTATACATTTATTATTTTTTTATTTTTTCACTATTTATTACTCATTATTTATTAATTTCAGTTTATTTGAGTAATTAATAAATTAATTGATAAAATTATGATCAATTTGTTATTTATTAATTTATTTGAAATTTGTCATTTGTTAATCTAATCAATATCCCGCATATCCCATAGTAAATTTAAGGATTACAACCAGTTATGTCAAAGTACAAAGTAGTTATTAATTAATAAAGATAAATATCATTTATATCAGACTAATTAATTCATATTATAAATAACAGGATACTGTAGAGTAATGACAGACAAGCATCATCGCGATACACGAGTCATAAGTAATACCCGTGCCGAACTTGGTCGTGCCGATCCTGACCGCGCGAATTTCATGCGTTCCCATACGTCAACTTTAATGTCTCACCATTCAAATTCTATTCATCGGATCACTTCTTTGTAGAGAACTTTTCGACTTAGAATTTCATGAAGAATCTGTCATTAAAAACTTTTCCGCCAGTTCTGGGACACCCATATATATAATTGATATATCTATATATCTATCTAATATATGCGCACAATATACAGGGGATTTCGGTAACCCGGGAAGGGACGCGGCAGCGGCGGCCCTCTCACCGGTGCCATAGAGCGCCGGTGGGAGGGCACCACTGCCTGCGGTGAGGACTCTCCCCTTCTGGGGGGAGCCCTCAGGAGAAGAGCCCCCGGAGCGTTGGCCGAATCTCGCGTCCCTTTAGGGAGGGAGAGGGAGTCCCGCTCCGGGGGCGGGGGGTGGCGGCTCGAGCGGGAACACTCGAGCCGTGATCCCGCTCCCCAAACTCTTTGGGAGGTCGTGGCGTGGGGGCGGTGCCCCCCCTGCGTCATAATCGGGAAAGGACCGCACGACCAATTCGCGGGGGAGAGTATCCTCCTCTCGGGGAGGATACTCTCCTGAGATAGGTAAGGCCAGGGGATGGCAAGAAGTCATGCTCTGCAGTTCCTTGCCATCTTCATAAACGCCAGCGAAGGCACCCGCTGTGGTTTTAGTGAGGTAGGTCTTGGACCCCATCGTCGATCCACATGTGAATCGATGATGGGGGACAAGGAGTCCCACATAACCCTCATCCCCTATCCGGGGGGTGAGTGGTATCATGAGGTTTCCACAGCGCAACAAAAAAAAGGGTATTTCGGTAAAAGCGGGCCATCTCAAGTGGACGTGTAGAGAGAACAGGTAAAACTAATCCTATAAGTTCCTATAAAATTTTTTTTCTATAACGCATCGAGATACTTGTCTAAAGTTAAAATTTAAAAAGTACTTTTTTTAAAGAACTCATATCACTCGGTTGATTTTAATTTGTAATTATTTTTACAAAGTAAAAGTAATAGCCTGATAAATTCCTTGATATCATTTTTTAAAAATATTTTTATTATTTATTATATTCTCTATATCTTTTGTGAAATAAGATACTCTTGTTATATTTCGTAAAACTGTTTTTTAAAAAAACAAACTATTTAAACTTTTATTTAAATAATAGAATAATTTTGAACAAAATGATACGAAATTGCATTGATTGTGTATTCAAATGAAAAGCCAAAATTACAAACAAATTAAAACTTTTTAATTAAAAAAGTAGAACTCAAGTAAATTTTGTTTCAATAATCAATGTAATTTCGTATCATTTCATTCAAAATCATTGTTTCATTATTTGAATAAAAGTTTATTTTGGACCGTATGTGTTTTTCTCAAAAACAGTTTTTACAAAATAAAACAAGAGTATATTTTTTTAGAAAAAGATGTGGAGAATAGAAAAAAACTCTTCTCAAAGTGTTCCGACTTATAAAGTCGGAAAAATAAAAATAATAAATAATTATTACAAATTATTAAAATCTACAGAGTAATTTGATAAAGATGTGTTAGAGAAAAAAATTTATAGGAAGTTATAGGATTGTTATTATCTATTCTACTTGTCCATGAAAGATTGCCCACTTTTATCGAAACATCCTGTATATACGCAATATCTATATAATCTAAAATAAAATCTATCCCTTTCAATAATCTCATCTAACTACTGCTCCGTCAAAATAATAATTGTATTATTATCTGTTTTTCAATCTCTAAAATTTATACTTTCATATAAATCATTTATTTATAACAAAGAATTATCTACTTGAAACTTTATAATCAATTATAATCATAAAAAATTTTTATATTTTTAGATTATAAATATAATTTTTTAAAATTTATTAATTTAATGTAAGGTAGATTATAAAATTTAAGAATTATTAACTTATATATACGTATGCATGTATAAGAGAATGTATGGATATAGAAGTAAGAGAAGAGAGACAGAGAGACAGGAACACAGAGACAGAGAGACAGAGTCAGACAGACAGACAGATAGACAGCCAGATAGATAGATAGATAGATATGTATGTATGTATGTGTGTGTATGTATATGTGTGTATGCATGTGTAGAAAATGTTTATTTGTATTATTTCATGTTATTCCAAAGAAATATACTAATCTTAGCATCCAGTCTTTCTTGAAGGAAACTCTACGTTTAGTGAGAGGTAAACGTTTTGCGTTATATTTCTGTCCCATTGTGTGGACAACAAACTAAAACTAACACACTAAAACTAAAAAAAAACTAAATATATATTATGTGGAAACTTGTCACGTTTTCACTTTACACAGTTACGACACGATTTAACGTGACTTCTTGTACACACTGCTTCGTTAGTAGTGATACAAGGAGAGTTCTAACCCGGGTCCTCTGAGGGGGGCGCGGGGCGCGAGGGTTCCAATGGCGAGAGGTATGACGTCACGGGGGGCGGGGGTATCTCCGTGGCGCGGGTGCTGACGTCCGCGGGGTGGAGGGGATGTTTCGGCAAAGGAGGGGGAGTTTTCTGAGTGCAATATTTGTAGATGGTATCTTTACGACTTTCTTATGAGGGTTCTTAGACATTTTCCCAAAAAGGTACAGAACAAGCGCCGATGTCCGGCTGCTCAAACTTGTCAATGGAGCGTTCTAGAGTCCATTAAAACTGTTTTTTTTCAATTTATGTCCATAAAATTATTAGGATATTATGGAAAGGAATGATGATTTTAGGGCCGACGCTGCGACGAACATGTCGAAACGTGATTTAATAGGCCTCTACCTATTTGCGTTGACGTTCGGCAGCTTTGTACCTTCGCGGAAAATCTCCCATAAAACGGCAGCGAAACATCTTCCTTAATATTTTTTAAGGAAGAATGCAACGTATAACGTATCGGCGCCAACGTTCGGCTGCTTGTAACCGGAGCACTCTAGAATCCATAAAACTATTTTTCTCATTTTATGGACAAAATGTCCATTAAATGTCCATAAAATTATTAGGATATTATGGAAAGGAATGAAGATTTTAGGGCCGACGCTGCGACGAACATGTCGAAACGTTATTTATATAAGTGCAAATGCAAAAGCGTTGACATTCAGCAGCTTTGTACCCTCGCGGAAAATCGGTCGTAAACGAGAGCGAAACATCTTCCTTAATATTTTTTAAGGAAGAATTGCAACGTATCAACGCCAACGTTCGGCTGCTTGTAACCGGAGCGTTCTAGAATCCATAAAACTATGTTTCTCATTTTATGGACATTTTATTATTAAGATATTCTTTTGTGGAAATTTAGGAAATTTTGAGGGGGATGAGGCTGCGACGAACATGTCGAAACGTTATTTATATAGGTGCAAATGTAAAAGCGTTGACGTTTGGCAGCTTTGTACCCTCGCAGAAAATCTCCCATAAACGACAGCGAAACATCTTCCTTAATATTTTTTTTCTAAGAAGAATTGCGATAATTTTGAGGAGATGAGGCTGAAACTTATGGAGAGTGGGTCTCCGGGTCAAAAAGTCTTCAGCATTCGACGAGTTAAAGTGTCCTATGCGAAGTGTCAGTGGTATAGTGTGGTGAGTTAAAAAGAAATAGAAAATAATAATTTCGAGAGAATATTAGACGAGTCATCTGATGAAGATGTGATTATAGTTGAAGACAGTGATGAAGAGATGGATATAAATGTTGAAGTTAATAATGAAGAGGAAGAATTATCCGATGACGATGAAATACGTGTTTTACAAGACTCAGATTATGATAGTGAGTGTAGTGAGGGCAATATTGAGAAAAAGCTGCAGAATTTAAAACTGGCTGACGTTAGAGACATCGATGAATTGCAAAAAATGTGTGGTATTTATTTTTATTATGAAACTGATTATGGTACCAAATTTTGCACAGCGTGTTTCCTGCGAGTAAACGACTTGTTCACACGTGCTCGTGCTGTGCGTAAACACGAGAGTAAAAGATACGTTTATCTTTTGGGGGAAACTTGCAGTGAGTGTAGAAGTTCAGTGTACCAAATAGTATCGTGCAATCTGTGCCCTATTTGCAAACAATAAACTGCTTAAAAATAAAAACAATTAAAGTGAGAACTCTGAAAGCGAAGATAGCGTCTCAGGAAAGATTGAAGAACATTCCAGTGACTTCGATGGTGCATTATTTAAGAAATCGCGAACTTGGTGTGCAAAAACCTCAAGCAAGAGATGTGGCCCATTTTCTGCAATCTTATGAAAAGAAATTAATAAGAACTGGCGTACGTAACTGCGTCGTATCATCTAAACACAACCGAATCGCGTGTTTTCAGCGTCGATATCAAGAGGTATTGCATTTCTTAAGTGGACAAATGAAAGTTTGTATTGGTCGAATGGATATGACATTGCCACCATTGCCACCATTGCTATTGCCATCCAAATCAGATGTGTTGCCAGAACATAATATTCCGGATTCGGACCTAGAAAACGATGAGTCGGATGTGAGGGGACTGAGATTATATTGTAAGTACTCATTTTAAATAAATTAAAAATACAAATAAAAATATATAATTATTAATTAAAAATATAAAAAAATTATTTGTTATCCAGAAACCGCATCCACCTCGCAATGCCGCCGCCGTCGCATCTCCGCTTGCTGGCCCACCGACCGGCCACCCCACCGCCGTTATCACATCCACTGCCGGGGGATCTATTTCTTATTATTAATTTTATCATTTATAATATTAATTCATTTTATTATCTATTATCTTTTTATATTATATTTTATATCATATTATTAATAATCATATTTTTTTTTATTATATTTCAAATTCTATATTCTATACTCTTTTTTTTAAATTTTATATTCTTATATTATTCCCCTTTTATATTATATTTACATATTATTCATTTTAATATCAATTATTTTTATATATATTATTTTTATATATTCAATTCTTTTTCTTATATTATCTTATATTCAGACACACATGTATTACACGCATATATGATTAAAAATTATTATTAATATTAAAAGAAAAAAATATATTTATTCTAGAATAAGATGTCCTTCTGCTCTCCTCCATCGCGACATTATTTAAAGTATTAAAAATTATTATTAAATATTATAAATAGAAAAAATTCTCTCTTGCGAACACCTCACGCTCTCCGAAGCGCTACCTCTCTCGCAGTCCCTAACCTCGCGCTATCTCTCTTTCATATACCTCGCCGCAACATCTCTCTCCTTCACGTTCGCCTCGCGCTATCTCTATCTTCTCTCGCGCAACTTCTCTCGCGGTCCCTAGCATCACGTTCCCCTTCCCCGCATGACGTTATCCCCCGCAAGGACCGCTACAAGCTTCGTATCAGAGCTGGGACTGCTTACGGGTGGGAGAAAAATGGAGAATGGAAATGCGTGTGAAGAAATTATGTCATGATTTAAACTTGAAATCTCTTTATTCTTCTCTCTTTTACATTTTTTTTCATGCATATTATGGAGTAAAAAACTAAAGCTACCAGCTCGCAATCGATGAGCTGATGCTTAGTGAAGGCGTCGCTAGCGCGTATTATATTTTGTACTTTTTTATTATCCGTTACATTAGACGCGATATTTGATAATTGTGTAAATTTAACATCGACTGTCTCGGTAATTTTAGTGAGTGAAAGAGCATTTTAACAATATAAAATTGCATGAAACCAATCATTCCGTTATAAGTAAACATAAGTTGGAATTCGGATATGAATTTGAGAGAGATTTGGACAAAACCTAATATATTACATAATGAGAAATATGTGAAAAAGAGAGAAATCGCGGATATGTTGTATATTAAAAAATTCAATAATATAATCAACCTACAAAAGGACACAGATAGCTTAAATAAAATCTATGACAAAATAATAAAGGTCGTTTAGCTTGGTTTTCTATTTTTATATTTCAGTCACTGACAAAGTTTCATACTGATACAATGTTTCTCTCTCCATAAAATTCAACAAGGTGTTAATGATTTGTTTTAACTCAAATTTGTGAAGTGTTTCTATAAAAACGTATGTACTCAAAATTTTATAGCAAATCCATTTATGTATATTACTGTTTTTTGTACTCAAACCGTTTTTTTTTTTAAATTAATTATTATTTCAGTTTATGCTTGAAAAGGACCACAACCATATGGTCGAAGCGTCGTAACTTCTATTAAATAAACAAACTTTGGCTAGTTTGGTCGATTAATTTACAACTACTCCTTTGATTATTGTACTAGCGATATAAAAACAACTTAAAAAATTTAAAATTTTTATTAATTATTTTATTATTTTAATAATTTTTAAAATTAAAAAGAGATACTCACTAGACCCATAATTCCTCCCTGACAGGTTCGGGAGGATATGATTCCTCGCCGAACAATTTTCTGAGGCAGAAGACGTCATCTCACCAGTAATCCTATGCCCATTCCATGATCCCCTCCGCGTCGTCCCATAGCTCGGCCAATTCCCGCCGATCGCACCACCGATAATTTCGTACTTGTTCTATATGCCGAAGATTAAGGTATTCACCGATTTGGACGGATTCCTCGGTTATCTTCTGAAAATCGACAAATATATATAATATTTAGTAAATAATATTAATAAACAAATTTATTATATAATAATAAAAACTTACCGGCATTGTGAATATAAGGAACAGAGTCCTCAATGAATTTTTTAGCAGGTGGGTCTTCCAAGATATTATGTATATTATTTCATGAAGTCCTAAAGGACATTCTTGTTAAAAAAAATTTGGGCCCAAAATGTCTCCCGATTCAAAAGGCATTTTGCACTGCACTTAATAACTTAGCTCGACGACACTTAGCGATACTTAGCTCGGCGACTGCTTTAAACTTTGTGATGAACATCGCAGAGACAGACCCTCTCTCCACAAGCTTCAGCCCCATCCCCTCAGATAATGTAGTAATAAATATCTGTTTATAAATTCGAGCGGTTGGACATCAGCGCTCACCGTAATGCTATACGCCATACGTTGTTTTGTTTATACCTGCGGAAAGGACCATGAGAACACTTAGAAAAGAGAGAGCGTGAGGCGTTTACGAGAGATAGCGCGAGGCGTTCATGAGAGAGCGTGAGGTATACGAAAGAGAGAGATAACGCGAGGCTAGGGACCGTGAGAGAGATAGCGCGAGAGAGATGTCGCACAGTGGTGCCATATACGTGAATCACAGAAAAAATTATATAATTTATTAACTTTTAGAGATCGGGCTTTTTTGATGATTTTAATAGTTTTCAATTGCACACATCAATTTTATTAAAAGTTATATTAGAAGAAATAAAACATTAATATAGATAAAAATTAGTTATATAATATATTTTTATTTAATTTTAGAGTGATGTGTGTGACTAATCTAAAACGCGTGTTCAAAACAAAAAAATATATATTTTATAACAAAAGAGGTATTTTATAATATCTTTGAACTGAGCCTACTAGCCCCGGTCTCATCTAGTCTTCTCGTTATGCATTTATATTCAAATAAAACAAATATAAACATTTTTCCATTTTTATTATAAATATATATAATCGCACTAAATCGCAGTTGTAATTAATTGCATATGATAATATAGTATGATTTTAAATTTATATAAATATCTGATTGAAGGGAAATGTAGATAAATGGTGAGATTTATTCAATGATCAAGATTAATAAGGGGATTTACGATTTTATAATATTATTCTTTTCATAAAAAAAAATCCGATTTAAGAACGAAATAAATACGCTTTTATAAAGTTATTATGTCAAATTTGTGAATTCCGTACTATAATTTTCAATGTAAGATCTTCAAAAATTGTAGGAATATATGGAATAAAAGCATAAGAATTTCATATTCAATGATATTTTAAAATTTTCTTCGGAATGACTCTAATGATGTCCACAGTTTTATAAGCGTTGGACCGCTAACAATGCGAGTTCATACGATTAACAACGTCAAACTCATAAGTCTCGAATCTTCAAATGTATGCATGATGATGATCGAATCGACGTTACACCGTATGTTCGATCTCGATGCATCTTTTGATCGATTGGTTAAAATTGCCGAGACAGTCGATGTTAAATTTACACAATTTTCAAATATCGCGTCTAATGTAACGGATAATAAAAAAGTACCAAATATAATACGCGCTAGCGACTCCTTCACTAAGCATCAGCTCATCGATTGCGAGCTGGTAGCTTTAGTTTTTACACCATAATATGCATGAAAAAAATGTAAAAGAGAGAAGAATAAAGAGATTTTAAGTTTAAATCATGACATAATTTCTTCACACGCATTTCCATTCTCCATTTTTCTCCCACCCGTAAGCAGTCCCAGCTCTCATACGAAGCTTGTAGCGGTCCTTGCGGGGGATAACGTCATGCGGGCAAGGGGAACGTGATGCTAGGGACCGCGAGAGAGGTAGCGCAAGAGAAGATAGAGATAGCGCGAGGCGAACGTGAAGGAGAGAGATGTTGCGGCGAGGTATATGAAAGAGAGATAGCGCGAGGTTAGGGACTGCGAGAGAGGTAGCGCTTAGGAGAGCGTGAGGTGTTCGCAAGAGAGAATTTTTTCTATTTATAATATTTAATAATAATTTTTAATATTGTCGCGATGGAGGAGAGCAGAAGGACATCTTATTCTAGAATAAATATATTTTTTCTTTTAATATTAATAATAATTTTTAATCATATATGCGTGTAATACATGTGTGTCTGAATATAAGATAATATAAGAAAAAAAAATTGAATATATAAAAATAATATATATAAAAATAATTGATATTAAAATGAATAATATGTAAATATAATATAAAAGGGGAATAATATAAGAATATAAAATTAAAAAAAAAGAGTATAGAATATAGAATTTCAAATATTATAAAAAAATATGATTATTAATAATATGATATAAAATATAATATAAAAAGATAATAGATAATAAAATGAATTAATATTATAAATGATAAAATTAATAATAAGAAATAGACCCCCCGGCAGTGGATGTGATAACGGCGGTGGGGTGGCCCGTCGGTGGGCCAGCAAGCGGAGGTGCGACGGCGGCGGCATTGCGAGATGGATGCGGTTTCTGGATAACAAATAATTATTTATATTTTTAATTAATAATTATATATTTTTATTTGTATTTTTAATTTATTAAAAATGAGTACTTACAATATAATCTCGGTCCCCTCACATCCGACTCATCGTTTTCTAGGTCCGAATCCGGAATATTATGTTCTGGCAATACATCTGATTTGGATGGCAATAGCAATGGTGGCAATGGTGGCAATGTCATATCCATTCGACCAATACAAACTTTCATTTGTCCACTTAAAAAATGCAATACCTCTTGATATCGACGCTGAAAACACGCGATTCGGTTGTGTTTAGATGATACGACGCAGTTACGTACGCCAGTTCTTATTAATTTCTTTTCATAAGATTGCAGAAAATGGGCCACATCTCTTGCTTGAGGTTTTTGCACACCAAGTTCGCGATTTCTTAAATAATGCACCATCGAAGTCACTGGAATGTTCTTCAATCCTTCCTGAGACGCTATCTTCGCTTTCAGAGTTCTCACTTTAATTGTTTTTATTTTTAAGCAGTTTATTGTTTGCAAATAGGGCACAGATTGCACGATACTATTTGGTACACTGAACTTCTACACTCACTGCAAGTTTCCCCCAAAAGATAAACGTATCTTTTACTCTCGTGTTTACGCACAGCACGAGCACGTGTGAACAAGTCGTTTACTCGCAGGAAACACGCTGTGCAAAATTTGGTACCATAATCAGTTTCATAATAAAAATAAATACCACACATTTTTTGCAATTCATCGATGTCTCTAACGTCAGCCAGTTTTAAATTCTGCAGCTTTTTCTCAATATTGCCCTCACTACACTCACTATCATAATCTGAGTCTTGTAAAACACGTATTTCATCGTCATCGGATAATTCTTCCTCTTCATTATTAACTTCAACATTTATATCCATCTCTTCATCACTGTCTTCAACTATAATCACATCTTCATCAGATGACTCGTCTAATATTCTCTCGAAATTATTATTTTCTATTTCTTTTTAACTCACCACACTATGCCACTGACACTTCGCATAGGACACTTTAACTCGTCGAATGCTGAAGACTTTTTGACCCGGAGACCCACTCTCCATAAGTTTCAGCCTCATCTCCTCAAAATTATCGCAATTCTTCTTAGAAAAAAAATATTAAGGAAGATGTTTCACTCTCGTTTATGGGAAATTTTCTGCGAGGGTACAAAGCTGCCAAACGTCAACGCTTTTACATTTGCACCTATATAAATAACGTTTCGACATGTTCGTCGCAGTCTCATCCCCCTCAAAATTTCCTAAATTCCCACAAAAGAATATCTTAATGATAAAATGTCCATAAAATGAGAAACATAGTTTTATGGATTCTAGAACGCTCCGGTTACAAGCAGCCGAACGTTGGCGTTGATACGTTGCAATTCTTCCTTAAAAAATATTAAGGAAGATGTTTCGCTCTCGTTTACGACCGATTTTCCGCGAGGGTACAAAGCTGCTGAATGTCAACGCTTTTGCATTTGCACCTATATAAATAACGTTTCAACATGTTCGTCGCAGCGTCAGCCCTAAAATCTTCATTCTTTTCCATAATATCCTAATAATTTTATGGACATTTAATGGACATTTTGTCCATAAAATGAGAAAAATAGTTTTATGGATTCTAGAATGCTCCGGTTACAAGCAGCCGAACGTTGGCGCCGATACGTTATACGTTGCATTCTTCCTTAAAAAATATTAAGAAAGATGTTTCACTGCCGTTTTATGGGAGATTTTCCGCGAAGGTACAAAGCAGCCGAACGTCAACGCAAATAGGTAGAGGCCTATTAAATCACGTTTCGACATGTTCGTCGCAGCGTCGGCCCTAAAATCATCATTCCTTTCCATAATATCCTAATAATTTTATGGACATAAATTGAAAAAAAACATAGTTTTAATGGACTCTAGAACGCTCCGTTGACAAGTTTGAGCAGCCGGACATCGGCGCTTGTTCTATATCTTTTTGGGAAAATGTCTAAGATCCCTCATAAAAAAGTCATAAAGATACCATCTACAAATTTTGCACTCAGAAACTCCCCCTGCTTTGCCGAAACATCTCCTCCACCCCGCGTGACGTCAGCACCCGCGCCACGGAGATACCCCCGCCCCGCGTGACGTCATACCCCTCGCCTTGGAGAACCCCCGCGCCCCGCGCCCCCCTCAGAGGACCCGGGTTAGAACTCTCCTTGTATCACTACTTTCGTTGTTTGAGTGAGGAGTCGCGCAGTAGATCATATCAACGCATTACACACACGGATTACTGCGGTCACCGACTCGTCTGTGCTGCGGTACATACATACTACTGATACCGCGCAAATATAAAAGATCTGACGTGCGCGTTTTTACATAATAAATCAAAATATTTATAGAAAAATATAATTATTACATATACAATTTATATACATATATACACGGTGGACCATTTTAATCAATACACGCAAATATCTCGTTAAGTAAGCAAGATAGAAAAAAATGTTTTATACAAAAGTTGTAGGGTTCAGAGGGGGACATCTGATGGTGACCTTGACCCTAACCTTGAAGTCAAATTTAGAGGTCATTTTAAGGTCAACTTGATTTTCTTAAATGGAACCACCAATTTTTCATATCATATTCTTGTAGATGGCGTCAAGACCTTTTCAAAACACTAAAATTAAATTTCTTTTTATAAAGTACTTTTTGAGTTATGAGACTTAAAATATCGTATGCTGCGCATAACACGGCAAATTTTTTATTCTATCTCTTACTTTTAGCGCTACCCAAGAACAACGGCGTGGATGTAGTAGTTTTTTATTCCCTTTGGAGTGCTTGATTAGCGTGAGTCCCCTTGCCTCTTACAAAACGAGCTGCTTAATTGACTTATAAACATTTCTATCGAAGGAATTGTTCAAAATTATCTCCATTGACTTGAATACATATCGCCAACCTATTTTGGAAATGTCTGACCGTTTTGAGTAAGACAGTGCGAGGTATACTCCTGCAAGCTACTCGTATTCTTTCCATCATATCTTCTCTGGTTGTAGGCGCATGCTCATAGACAACATTTTTGATATACCCCCATAAAAAGAAGTCGAGTGAAGTCATATCAGGAGATCGTGGGGGACATGCGACGGGTCCACGTCGTCCAATCCACTGCGACGACTTTTCTTCCGATTCGCGGCAAACCGGAAGAATGGAGCTGGATCGTCTACAAAAACGAGAATGATATTTTAATTATTTAATTCGCGCGTGGGAGCTAAGGTAGCGGACGCTCCGCGTGTATCGCAGCGGAGAAAAGAACCGTAATTAGTACGAGATGATATGCTTAGGGCGCCAGACACGGTCTTTCACGCGTCAATCCGTGAAAGAACTCAACGTGAAATCTTGGCCAAAAACCCGCTACGGGCCGGTCAGCTCTCCTAACGGTAGAGGGGCAGGGTGGTGTTGCCGCGAAACCAATATATTCGAGAATGTTAAAATCGCGAAATACTTAAACGCAGGACTTACAATTTACGGGATGAGACAAAACACGAAATAAACGACCCAATATAATTAATACTATTGATAACAGAAATTTATTATGAAAAGAAATATAGAGAAATCTAAAGAAATATAAAGAAATAAAAAAAATATACAGAAATAAAAATAATACAAAAATGAGAGGAAAATAAAGTGTTTCGACAATGCCAAAAGAATACGAAGTCCTCGCTTCGAATACTAATAACGGTAACTGAGATTTACAAAAAAAATAATAATCAAATAACGGGACTAACAGTAACCACTCGCAATAAAATTAACAATTAACGTGCGAACGTCAAACGAAACCAAAGACGGTTAACATTACGAACGAGATTGTCTTTAGCGGCGCAATCCAATATCCTTCCGACGGCACGGGGTCGGGACTCTCTCTCTCTCTCTCTCTCTCTCTCTCTCTCTCTCTCTCTCTCTCTCTCTCTCTCTCTCTCTCTCTCTCTCTCTCTCTCTCTCTCTCTCTCTCTCTCTCCCTCTCCCTCTCCCTCTCCCTCTCCCTCTCCCTCTCCCTCTCCCTCTCCCTCTCCCTCTCCCTCTCCCTCTCCCTCTCCCTCTCCCTCTCCCTCTCCCTCTCCCTCTCCCTCTCCCTCTCCCTCTCCCTCTCCCTCTCCCTCTCCCTCTCCCTCTCCCTCTCCCTCTCCCTCTCCCTCTCCCTCTCCCTCTCCCTCTCCCTCTCCCTCTCCCTCTCCCTCTCCCTCTCCCTCTCCCTCTCCCTCTCCCTCTCCCTCTCCCTCTCCCTCTCCCTCTCCCTCTCCCTCTCCCTCTCCCTCTCCCTCTCCCTCTCCCTCTCCCTCTCCCTCTCCCTCTCCCTCTCCCTCTCCCTCTCCCTCTCTCTACAATCATACAAGCGCAAAGAAAAAAAATAGAACTAATAATGACAGAATAGAAAAAGATAAATATCCCCAGAATTATTTTGAAATTGTACTCCATCGCCTCCATCGATTTTTCTTATCGTCCGTCCTTTCTTAGTGGACGATTTAAGAAAGCGGACTTCGAGAGCGCCAGCAAAGCGTGCGCGAAATCGTCGGAATCGACGCCTAAGGCGAGAAGTGGCTCGGACTACGGCCAACTCATTACCAGACGATAGCCCAACGCAGGAACTGTTAGCGCGCTTAATCACCGAACATATTGACATAATTAATAAGCACAACAGAAATAGAAACCCTGACACTTTCTATTACTCTCCAATTTCCTCGCCGGAGCCATCGTGCATCCCGTCTCCTGCTTCTGCAGAACCGTTCAACTCCCCGCGAACTCCTTTTCTTCTTCCTTCCGAACCCGCTATACTTCAGCGGGCCTCTTCCCCTCACCCCTCTGTTTCCTCTGGGAACGCCGATTCTCCGCGGAGCCCTTCTTCCCTTCCTCCCCCTGCTTCTCTCGAACGCCGATCCACCAAGCTCTCCGGCACCCTCAACAATCGACCTTGAAGATTCTCCTCCCTCCTCCCCAACGCCCTCTGAAAATCGGGAACATCCAGAGGAATTTGAGACTATAGATATCAGCGACGACGATTCTGATGAATCGGAATCGCTTACCAAGCTCACATATGAGCAATTTAGAGCTTGGCTAATAAATCAGCTCCCTGGGATACGAGAATTCCCTGAGGGAGCTTTTACCATTGATCCAGGCCCCGTAGACCATGAGGCCTTGCGACAATTTCTAGAAACCACAAATAGAAATAACATCGTTTCCTGGTATGTTCCCGGGCGCAGATATCCTTTAGCCGTCCCTGCACACCTCCTTTTAAGATCATATCCCCCCTTCACCGCCGAAATTACCGAACTAATATGATCCGCACTCGCATTCACTCACACACACACGCATACATATTTATATATAGATTAAGTATATACTAAAGTTATTGTACTAACCAACCGGGACACTAGTTTTTTTTTAAACAATAACTTCTCCCCCTCTCTGTCTCGGTTGATGACTTCCGTACCAATTGTAACACCCGCGATCCACACTCACACTCACTTCCATTAATGAATAAGTCGGCTTGTTTTCATTATATATAAAAATGTTTTTTTTCCCGTTTGCTGAATTATTAAAAATAAATTTATAATTATAACATAAATGTTTTCTGTTAATCTATAACCCGTTCCCCCTCATTCCCGTAAACCGAGATCGCATTAAGCCTCGTCCTGCGTAATAAAGATTAAGTTCTTTTACCGAAAAGAGGTCACTGACTGAACTGCCCTTTAAATAGAGTAAAAGCGACCTTCCCGGTCGTTGACCTATTTGGGCCTAAGCACGTTCGTTCGGGTCGAACAGACGGATAGTCTGTCGTCGTTCGAGGTAAGTTTAGTTACGCCCTCCCGCTGACTCTTCCTTCCACGAGTCTGGACGTAACAATAACTTAGCTAATAATTATGATATCGAGGTGTTTAAAAAACGAAAATGAAGCTTGAAGTCTGTAGTTTGAGAAAAATTTAGTGCCAATTACGTGAAATGATCAGTTTTGCAATGACAAATGACAGAGTGAGAACCTGCAAAACTGATAAATAGAAGGTCCACTTTCCTGAATTGCACGGCGTAAATCAATTGACGTAGCTTAATGGGATAAAAAGCACGTAAAAACTCAAACTTTTCTCTTTAAAATGCGCTTTGGCGGAACTCAATACGATAATTTTTCGCTGAATTATCTCAATTTGAAAAAAATCGGTTTTTTAACGACAAATTATGATTTTAAATGTGTATCTGCTATCTTTACCGATTCGAACCGTTGCAATTCTATTCAAGAATGTTGCATTAAATGCAAGATTTTCGGAAGCGATGCAACTCGTGCCAGACATCTCGCACAAACAAAGTGCGAATACCATATTCGCGGAGTTTTCGCCGGTACGAATTTGATACTACTTTCTCGGAGATCGGAGGGTATCCATGAGGATTTCCCAGCATAAAAAAAGAAAAAAAAGAAAAAAATAAGAATAGGAAAAAGAAAAAAAAGAAAAAAGTCACATTGTTTAAAATCACACTTGTGTGTACCTATTTTCTTTTTGTCTTTTTTCTTTTTTTTTACATGAGGAAAATCTCATGGATACCCTCCGATCTCCGAGGAAGTAGTACCGAATTCGTACCGGCGAAAACCCCGCGAATATGGTATTCGGACTTTGTTTGCACGAGATGTCTGGCACGAGTTGCATCGCTTCCGAACATCTTGCATTTAATGCAACATTCTTGAATAGAATTGCAACGGTTCGAATCGATAAAGATAGTAGATACATATTTTAAATCATTTATCGTTAAAAAACCGATTTTTTTCAAATTGAGATAACTCAGCGAAAAATTATCGTATCGAGTTCCGCCAAAACGCATTTTAAAAAGAAAAGTTTGAATTTTCGCATGCTTTTTATCTCATTAAGCTACGCCAACTGATTTACGCTGTGCAATTCAGGAAAGTGGACCTTTTATTTATCAGTTTTGCAGGTTCTCACTCTGTCATTTGTCATTGCAAAACTGATCATTTCATGTAATCGGCACTAAAATTTTCTCAAACTACAGACTTCAAGTTTTATTTTTGTTTTTTAAACATCTCAATATAATTATTAGCTGAGTTATCAATTCTTAAATTTTCACAATTTTTTACTACTTTTTAAGTGTACCATTCTTTTTTTGGCCGAGTGTAATATACAAAAATCATAATTATATCACTGCTAGCCCGGAACATTTTGAAAATTGTTATATAGTCCAATAATTTGCTGATATGCGTTCTCTATGACTTATTTCTCATTCGATATTACAAAAACTGTTACAAATACAATTCAATATTCTTCTTTTAGAGGTTTTTATATGAATTTAGAAGATAATATGAATACTAATTCCATATATAAATCAGGAAGGTAAAAGTGAAAACTCCGCGTTGTGACCTCGTATATTTATTAACTGCAAATACTCTATTCTCGATTATGTCTGGAAATAGGAATAAATTACAATTGAGTATGTCAGTAAATATGTTTTAGGAAGACTATTAAATCAATGAAATAATATTATAATAGAGATCGTAATGATTGAATCTGAGAAATAGAGATAAGAGTCCCACGGCGTCACTCGTGGATTTAAAGACCTCTCTGCTCTCGATTATAATTGGAGAAATAATTAATCATCATTGAATAAATCTGTAAATATTTCAGTTTCTGAATTTCAGAATTTTATTTTATGATAAATTTTAATGTTTCTGTGACGCTGTGGGGTTCTTATCTCTATTTCTCAGATTCAATCATTACGATCTCAATTATAATATTATTTTATTGATTCAATAATGTTCCTAAAACATATTTAATGACATATTTAATGACATATTCAATTGTAATTTATTCCTATTCCCAGACATAATCGAGAATAAAGTATTTGCAATTTATAAATACACGAGGTAACAACGCGAAGTCTTCACTTTTACTTTCCTGACTTATGTATGCAATTAGCATTCATATTATCCTCTAAATTCGTATAAAAACCTCTAAAAGAAGAATATGTATTTGTAACAGTTTTTGTAATATCGAATGAGAAATAAATCAGAGAACGCAAATCAGCGAATTATTGGACTATATAGATAGATAATTTTATTGCTGCCCCAATTGGGGATTACAAGGCGCTTTTTTCCTAAGGAGCGGTCCCAAACCTTTATACTTTACATAATCTTTACATAATCCTTAACCTACAGCTTAACCTATATACAATATTTACTCCACCTCACGCTTGCTCTATCTCGCCGCACGATTTACTCTCTCGCTCTTTCCCTCCTATCTTATTCAGTCTTATAACTACTTACAACTAGCTTAATCTAAAGTGGGACCTCCACTTCCGGTTACTTCCGCCTTTCCTCCTCCACTCTCTCTCTCTCTCTCTCTCTCTCTCTCCCCCCCTCTCTCTCTCTCTCACTCTCCCCCCTTCCCCTCACCTCCTTACCCATCCCCTCTCGCTTCCTCCAACAATTTTACCCACAATTCCCCTTCTCCTTCCTCTCCTAGTACCTCCCTCACCATTTCCTGCCAGCTCACTCCCCTTCCCCATTCCATACATTCCTCCCATACATGTTCCCACGTCTCCTCCCCTCCCCCACACATCCTACATCTCCTTTCCTCCTCCTTCTCCCAATATCTATTTCCCCTCATCCCATTCCCCAATCTGTACTTCGCCATCCTCTGCCACCTTTCTTCCGTCCACCCTTTCCTCAGATACCTAACCTCGGTACTCCCTCCCCCTTTACCTGCTTGTACCATTTATTATATTCCGAATTCTCAATCTTTTCCCATCTCTCCTCCCTCTGTCCTTTCTTTTCCCATTCCTCAACCTCCTCCCACCTAAACTCCCCTCTTTCCCTTCTTTCCTCCACCTCCCTTAAATTCATCCCTTTACCCTCAAAAAACTCTCTTCTTTCTTTCTCCCACTCCGATATTTCCCCCCCTTTTTAGCCCTCTCCTTAATTTCCTCTTAACATACTCTTGCCAACCTCCCCTTTCCCTTTTTTTTTATATCGCTGCGGAAACCATCATGGTACCCTCGCCCCCCCGGGTAGGGAACGAGGGTTATGTGGGACTCCTTGTTCCCCTTGGCCGATCCACTGGTGGATCGGTCAGGGGGCCCAAGACCTACCTCACTAAAACCGCAGCGGGTGTCCTACTCGGGCGTTCGGTGGGGAACGGCGAGGATGCTGGTATCCCATGCCGTCTTGCCGCCCCCCGCCTTTATCCTTCTCGGGGAGAGCACCGTCCCCAAAGGGACGATACTCTCCCTCCGCCATCGTGCGGATCGTACGCGGTTGCGGCGCAGGGCGACACCGACCCCACGCCGCGCCCACCCAAACAGTTTGGGGGGGCGGGGTCACGACTCGAGTAGCCCGCTCGAGTCGCCACCCCCCGCCTCCGGAGTGGTGCTCCCTCCCCTTCCCTGAGGGATAGGGGATTCGGCATCCAGCTCCGGAGGCCCTCACCTGGGGGGCCCTCTCAGAAGGAGAGAGTCCCCCTCTACGGCGTTGGTGCCCTCCCACTGGTGCCTCTCGGCTCTCGGTGAGAGGGCCTTCCCGCCGCATCTCCGTCCGAGAGGGGAGGGGTCGCCCCCACGATGCCGGGCATTAAGGCGCGACACCGCGGGCGAGCGACCCCTCCCCTCGGCCCCCCCGGTTACGGCTCCCTCCGCTCCTTTAGGAGTTAGGATTCGGCCGCAACCGAGGGGGTTACCCGTTCGGGAACGCGACCGCGCCGACCCCGCCTAGACGAGACCGACGCGCCCACGCCCCCCTATCTCGTGAGGTCTCCGGGGGGGAGCCTTGGGACTTAAGCGTCCCTAGCCCCCCCCCCCGGGGACCTCATCCCGCGTCGATATCTGACGCGGGTATATTGGGGGCGTGCCCCCCCCCCCCCGATTCCCGCCGCCACAAACGGGCAAGCCCGTCGATGGTGGGAAAAGAGAGGGCCCGCCCCTTTTCTCCACGTCTACTTCTTCCACCGACTCCTCTATCTCCTCTTCATCCCAGAGTCGGGCGTTGTTTCTCCCGGCTCTCTCCCTCTCTCTCTCTGCCTCCTCCTTTTGCGAGAGAACACCCTCGCAAAAGGAGGAGAACGCCTTCCACCTCTCCTTCGACCCCACAATTGCCGACACAACTGTCGGCAATGTGAGGTCCCTCCCCACTGCAGCCACCAGGTCAGCCCTTTCGCCCACCCACGCGGGACAATCCGCGAGGGTGTGCTGGGCATCATCCCTTGGATGACTGCAGTGGTGACATCTCGTCGTCCCTTCCCTCTTAATTCGACCCAGGTACTCACCGAAGCACTCGTGTCCGGTGAGCACCTGGGTCATCCTATAAGTAACGCCCCCATGTGCCCTGCTTAGCCACTCTTCTAAGCAGGGCAGGACAGCCTCGACGATCCTCTTTCCGGGCAGCCTAGGATCCTGTAGGCTGCCCTTCCATCTTTCGATGAGGACACGTCTGTGGTGGACTCTCAACACTTCGCGGGTACGGTCCGTCACAATTTCGCCCGCCGCCTTTAGCTCGCATATACGCCGGTAGATCTCGACGTACATGCGAGCCAACAACTCTGCGGGGGACACTCCGGAGAGTACCCCCACGGCGACTCCACTCACTGTATGGTAGTCCCGGCATACCCTACATGCCACTCGCCTCTGGACTCGGCGAACCGAGTCCCTTAGTCTGCGAGTGGCGCACAGTTTTTCCGCCCATACCGGGGCTCCGTACAGGAGCATCGAATGCACCATACCCGCGTATAATCGACGAACACCTTCGTCTGGTCCACTTAGGTTTTGGAGAAGGCGACATAACGATATGGCCGCCTTCTCCACCCTCGGGACCAATCGACGAAAGTGTTCGCCGAAGGTCCACCGGCTGTCCAGGTAGAGGCCCAAGTATTTGATGTGGGCCCCTACCTCTATGGGGGCGTTTTCCACCCTTATCGTACATTTGGGTGGCGCCCCATGTCTTCCATTATGAAAGAATACCGCTTCCGTCTTATGGGGCGCCACCCTGAGTCCCAGGACCTTTATGGCCCTGGTGACTCTTGCCACCGCCAGGTTGGCCCGCGCTATACATTCTCCCCAGGAGTTCCCCCCGACCATCACGAGTGTATCGTCTGCGTAGCACACCGTTTTGCAGCCGGGGGGGAGGGCAGACCTCAGGATGTCATCATATGCGAGGTTCCACATCAGGGGGCCCAAAACCGACCCTTGTGGAACCCCGCATGATTTTATTTTTCGGATGGCATTCTTCAGCTTGCCCTCTGTGACCCTCACTTCGTCGTCGATCCACTCCTGCTCCACCCGCGGGATTGGGTCTTCATCCAAACCCCGCGTCGGGAACAGGGTGTCTATTATCTCGCCGACGAAGCAAGGGTCGAGCGTCTCCGTTAGTGGGGACGCCCCTCCTTTGAGCTTATTTAACACCATCCTATAGGGGCGCCCCCACGTGTCTTTGTTTAGCGTGGCAAGTAATTCTTGCCACGCTTCGGACTTGGCCTTCCTTATAGCTATTCGCAGAGCATCTCTCGCCTCTCTGTAGACGCTCCACTTTTTCTCGTACTCGGCTGTTCCAGTTAACGCGGGCCTCCTCATGCGGAAAGCTTGCCTTCTGGCATGGTCGGAGGCCTTTCGCAGGTCCGCGATGGCCTCCGACCACCAGTACGCTTTCCTGGGTGGCCGGTGCTTGACTCTCGGCATTGCAGCGTCCGACGCTTTTGCTAGCGTCCGCTGCAGCCACTCTACTTGCTCTGCCAAGCACCGGTCACCCTCCTCCCTTGCCCCCCTTACCCTCCTCCAACCTCTTCTCATATCCCCACGCCCTTCTTCCCATCCTTGATCTTATCTTATCCCTTTGGAGCTCCTCCCTTATCATATACCCCGGCGTTCCCCAATCCACTCCTAACATCCATCTCATATAGCTTTCCTGTACTCTTTCCAATCCCTCTCTCTCCTCCCACCCCCATATCTCAACCCCATACCCTAAAACCGTCCACACTAACGCATCAAAAAGTCATACTCTCCTCCCCCAATTACCCCCAAATCTCCTCTTTCCTATCCCCCATACTTGCCCCATTACTGCTGCCCCCCTCCTCATCCCCTCCCTCACCTGTCCATCCTGCCTCCCATTCCTTTGTATTACATATCCTAAATACTTGTACTCCTTTATCTCCTCTAACTTCTTTCTCTTCCAATACCAACTAGCTTTCTTCAACCTCCCTCCCCCCTTCCTGCATCACCTTCGACTTGCTCTCATTCAACTCCAATCCCTTCTCCTCCAAATATCTTCCTAATCTTTCCATCATACACCTCATTCCCCCCTCATCCTCTGCCATCATCACCACATCATCCGCGTACGCTAGCGTGTATATCCTATCCTCTCCCAACCTCACTCCTCCCCATCTCCCTTTCCTCATCTCCTCTTCCAAGTCCGTCATCATCATATTAAAAAGCAGCGGACTCAGAGGACCCTGCCTCACTCCCCTCCCTGTCCAGAACTTTTCTCCCCTCTCCACCCCTATTCTAACCCTGAATCCTATCTCCCCTACTATCTCCTCACATCTCATTACCATCCCTTCCTTCACCCCCCTCCCTCTCAACGCCGCTATTAATTTCACCCTGTCCACCGAATCAAACGCCGCCCTCAGGTCCACAAAAAATAGCACCATTTGTCTTCCTTTCCTGCTTATCTGTCTATGTATCAGGTAGTTTAAAACGTAAATATTATCTACTGTCCCCATCCCTCTCCTGAACCCCGTTTAATTCGGTGGCATCCCTCCTTCCTCCACTTCACCCCTCAGCCTCTCTGCTAACACCGTCGCATACACTTTGTATAACGACGGTGCCAGCGTTACTCCCCTGTAATCTGAGACCTCCCTTCCCTCACCTCTTTTCAATATTGGTATCACCAACCCCTCACACCATTCCCTAATCCACCCTTTCCCCTTCCATATCCTATTACATAATTCCCACACCCACTCTTCTAGCCCCTCTCCACCATATTTCCACACTTCTCCTGGAATCCCATCCACCCCCACCGCCTTCCTATCTTTTATCCTTCCTATCGCCCTCCTAATTTCTCCCCTTTCTATCTGATCTTCCTGATCTTCCTCCTTCCCCCTTACCCTCCTGCTTCCTCCCAACACCACTCTCGACTCCACCCCCCTAATAAATCCCTAAAATAACTGTTCCATTCTTCCATCTCAATCCCTTCTCCCCCCCTCCTTTCCCTCTTCTCCTCTCTTTCCTAATTACCTCCCATACCTGCCCCTCCGTCCTCGCTTCCATTGCCCTCCTAGTCCATTCTTCATTTTCCTCCTCTTTCTTCTTCCTACATAATCCCTTATACTCCTTCTTTCTTCTCTTATATTCCTTTCCCTCTCCCCCTTCCCTCTTCCATCTTTTCAACTCCTTTGCCACCTCCCCCTTATCTTTTCTGCACTCCTCATCAAACCACCCTCCCCTTTTTCTTCTCTCCTCCCTACTTTCCCCCCCATTTCCCTTACTTAGAACTTTCTGTATTTTTTTTTCATCCTCTTCCACTCCTCCTCTATCCCTCTCACTTCTTGTTCGTCTCCCTGCCTCTCCCCTATCACTCCTAACCTCTCCCTGAATTCCTTCTTCCCCTCGACCGACCAGTTCCACCTCCTTTCCCTCTTTTTTCCCTTCTTCTCCCATCCTCCTCTTTCCCCTCTGATCCATACCACTACCGGCATGTGGTCCGAGTTAATCCTATTTCCTATCTCTACCCTCATAATTTCCTCCCTCACCTCCTCCTTCACTATCACATAATCAATGACTGATCTCCCATTCAGCCCCATGTACGTCCAGCTCCCCTCCTCATCTCCTGCTACCCCTCCATTCACTATTGCCCACCCTATTTCCTCTAATCTTCTCACTAACAATTTCCCTTCCCCATTTACCTTTGCATCCTTCGACCTTCTTTCCTTTCCTTCCTCTTCTCCCTCCTCCCCTATCCTTACCCTTCCCCCCAACTCTCCTGTTCTGGCATTAAAATCCCCCCCTATTATCGTTCTAATCCCACCTCCCTCCTCCTCCAACTCCCTCATCACTCCTAATTTTTCTTCTAAATCCCCATTTATGTACACACCCACCAATCTCCATCCCTCCCCCTTTTTCTTTATCATCACCTCCATCATTCCTTCCTTATCCGCCCCGCACTTTCCTTCAATTCCTAACCCTTTTCTTACCCCTACTATTATTCCCCCCATTGCCCTTCCTTTCCTATTTTTCTTCCTCGCATATTGCACCTCCCACTTAAATCCCACAGGCAACCTCCCTCTTATCTTCTCCCACCCTTTTTCATCTACCCATGTTTCTAACAAGAACATTACATCCCATTCCCTTATCGCTTCCCAGAATTCCGCATCCTTATTCTTTAGCCCCGCCACATTCCAAAATGCCACTTTCCATCCTTCCTCCCTTCCCTCTTGTTCGGTCTTCCATTCTCCCCCTCCTCTCCCCAACTCTCCATCTCTCCCTCCCCCTTTCTCTCGCCCTTTTTCCTTTTTCACTTTCCTTCTCCTACTCGTTCTCTCCCTTCCTTTTTTGTCTCCTGCAATGTGTCTACCTCCATTTCCCCCTTGTCCCCTCTACTCCTCTCTTCCCCCTTCCCTTCTTCTTCCCCTTCCTCCTTCAGCTAATCTCTCTCACCTCATCCCACCTCCACCATTTACCCCTCATCCAAATTCTTCCATATCGTACCCTCGCCCTCCTTCCCTCTCTTTCTTCCCCCCTAGCGATCTCCCCTAATCTCCACATCATCCTTCTTTCTTTCCACGTAAGATCTTCCTCAATCCTCTCCTCTCTCCCCCTCAATCTTCTTTTCTTCTCCATTATTTCCCTCTTAACCTCCATATTTCCTACCCTTACTAATGCCATACTAGTCCCATCTCTCCTCCCCTCCCCTATTTTCCTCACCTCCCCCACCGGTCCATCTACCCCTATCTCTTTTAATATTCTCTCCACTTCCCCTTTTACTCCTCCTTCCCCACCCTTTATACCTTTTACTATAATGTTCCCTCTCTTTTCCTCCCTTTCCTTCCTCTCCCATCTCCATTCCATCATATTAATCCTACCTTTCATCTTAACCATCTCCTCTCCCTTTCCCTCCCCCCTCCTCTCCCCACTCTTCCTCAGCTCCAATTCTTCTATTTTCATCCCTAATTCTATAATCCTCCCCTCCAACCCCTCCTTCTCCCTCCCCCACCTTCTCTCCTTCTCCTCCATTTCTTTCTTCAGCTCCCTTATCTCCTCTCTTATTTCTTCCTGTCCTCTTATTCCCTCCTTAATCTCCTCTTTAATTTCCTTTCTTATCTCCCTCATCTCTCTATTTATTTCCTCCTTCCATTCTCTCCCCATCTCTCTTATGCTCTCCCCCATCCCTCCTGCTTCCTCTTTCCTTTCTGTCTCTGGCGATCTTGTCACCTTTTTACTTCTCCTAAATATCCACTGTAAATCCCCTTTCTCCTCCATCTCTTTTCTCAATCCTATATCTTCTAATTCATCCCTTTTCCTTTTCAAAACCTCTTCCGACGTCCCCGTGCTACCCCTTCTCTCCCTCTTCTCAACATTCTTTATTCTTTGCACCTCATCCATTTCCCTTCTATACTTCCCTTACTCTATGACTAGTGACTTTTCTCGCGCTACCTACCTCTATCTCTTTCCCTATACCTACTACACCTGCTCCGATCCCTCTACACCTGTTCTCACCTTTCCTAGTTCCCCTCCTCTTCCCCTGCGCCCCTGACCTATCTCCCTAACTGCTGACTCACTCCACCTGCACCACTTTACTCCCTTCTCACCGCTCTTTTCCCTTCTCACCCAACTCGCCTGCACTCCCCCGGCATGCACTCACTCCAGACTCTCACTGACTCACTCTCTCTCACCTTTTCTCTTCCTCCTACCTCTACTAACCACTCAAAACACACTCTCTGATAGCACTTCAACCTTCTATCACGCAACCGGAAACGGAAGTCATTATTGGACTATATAACAGGGCGGTTTTTAAAATGTTTCCACGGGTTAGCAGTGATATAATTATGATTTTTGTATATTAGATAACTTATATAATGTAAATTTATGGTCTACTAAAGTTACTTCTGATGGACAGAAATTAACTCAAAAACACCCTTCTTTATATTTTATATGCTTGATATATTTATGCGCTATTACGCATGATTATCGATTTTTAATGTAGATGTAGGTTCTCTCTTGAACAAGTGATAGATTCATTAACAGCATACATATATGTAGGGCCCCGAAGCCCTATCCTCACGCGTTTGCGCTCTGCGGCACTGCGCGAGAGCGTTAACGAGTACTGACGGAAACGAACGAGCGTTGACGGAGACAGACGGACGGGACGGACGAGAGACTTATCACTTCCGAGACGGAACAACGAGACAGATCTGAAGAAAGCTTTGAAGTACTTGATAAAATATATGATATTCATTTAAAGTTGGTGTGCATTGTTTCCCGAGTTCATCTTTGTTTCGGTCAGATCCTACAAATTCTGGGGGCTCGTCCGGGATCGGATCGACCAAGAAACGAGTGGGATATCCGTGTGACGCCATAACCTAGACGGAACACGAGTGAGGTACGACGCATTTCGTGTAACGAGGAGACGAATAAAGTACGCATAACGCGTTTTGAGATTGAGTAGCTGACGTGAGGAACGAGTGTCCACACATCGAGAAAAAAAAGACAGTCTACGGATTCGTCTTTGATCGGACTGAGTGTCCGTGTAGAGAAAGAGAGAGAGACAATCGACGGCTTTGTCCTTGCGTATGAACTGAGTGTCCGTCAAGAAAAGAAGAGAGCTAACGATTTTATCTTGTCTTGTAAAAATTTGCAGAAATGGCCGAGGCATCCGAAGCAGACGTAACTAAGATGTCATTAGATGAACTTAAAGAAGAATGTAGAAAATTAAATCTGAAGGTCTCTGGTAACAAGATCGTTCTACAACAGCGTGTGAAAGTAGCAAGGGAACGATCTGGTAAATCCAAAGAAGGAACTTCTGACGATTTAGAAGACGATGAGGAAGACGAAGAAGAGTCCCAGTATCGTGGAGCCCAACAAGAGAATCCTGACATAAAGCCAACTGTAATAAACCAACCGTTGACTTTTAAAGACGTTGAAGATTCGCTGCATACATTCAGTGGTGACAGCAAACAAAATGTACAAAAATGCTTAGAAGATTTTAACGAGACTAATAAGATATGTCTGTGGTCAGAAGCACAGAAAATTACCTACGCAAAAAAGTTACTACGTGGATCAGCTAAACTGTTCGTTACGTATAAAAATTGCTGCAGAACGTGGGGAAAATTGGAGAAGGCACTGATCCTCGAATTTGGCAAAACTGTCAACAGTAGACAAGTACATAAAGAATTAGCTCGAACAAAGAAGAAAAATGATGAATTCTACCACGAATACGTATACAGGATGATGGAGATAGCGAGTCATGCTGATTTGGAAACGGAAGCCAAGATTCAATACATAATAGATGGAATACAAGACGAACCTGTTAATAATGCTATTCTCTATGGTGCGCAGAATATCAAGGAGTTGCGTAAGAAGCTAACACAGTATAAAACTATGAAAAATGCTGTGAGCCAGAAGTCAAAGTCACAGAGCTACAAATCGAGCAAGGACACAACAAAAGGACCAGGTGAGCAAGGGGCTAAAACGGATGAGAAGCGCTGCTACAACTGCGGTGAGAAAAATCATGTGGGAGCGAACTGTCCACTAAAAGCGAAGGGCACAAAATGTTTTGGCTGCTGTGAATTTGGACATATAGCGGCGAAATGCGGTAAAAAAGAACAGCAAAAGCAGGTAAACGAATGTACGGTAGTAAATAAGCAAAATAATAAGATTTATAAAACTGTCAATATAGAAAATATAAGTATTGTTGCACTTCTTGACACTGGGAGCGACTTAAATCTTATAAAAGCAGAGCAGTATATTAAACTAGCTTCACCATCCCTCAACGGACCGAGTATCATATGTAAGGGTTTAGGCGTTGAAAATATAAGCACCCTCGGAAGCTTTGTAGCTAACGTATGAATAGATAAGAATATGTTTCACCTTGTTATACATGTTATTTCCGATGTACACATGAGCTACAATTTATTGCTGGGTTTGGATTTATTACAGTTTGCAAATATTACTTGGAACGGAACAAATGCCATAATATCAAAACGCGAGATTGAGTCTAAAGAGTCTAATACATTATATGAGTCGTCTGATATCCCAGAAATATTTTGCATTGATACATCTGATTTGAAAAATGTCGATCAGAAATGCTCGCGTCGTGATGTAAATATTGGAAATATAGAAGACCCAGCAATAAAGTATGAGTTACAGAAAAATGATAACTATCAACCACAAAGAACTAAACAAGTTGCTATTTCTCTAAACCTAGTACTAAAAGATGAGACACCAGTTTACGAACGTGCACGACGACTAGCCCCGGCCGAAAAAGAACAAGTTGACGCTATAATCCAGATCTGGCTGCAAGAAGGAATAATAAGACCAACCACATCAGAATACGCAAGTCCAGTGGTGTTAGCAAAAAAAAATGGAACGCTCCGTTAACTACCGAAAATTAAATCGTAAGATTCTTAAGGACCGTTACCCATTGCCACTAATAGAGGATCAGTTGAACCGCTTACAAGGGTCGATATTTTTTAGTACCATTGATCTCAAAGACAGATTTTTCCACGTTCCTATGGAGGAAAATAGTCGTAAGTACACTGCCTTCGTAATGCCTAATGGACACTATGAATTTCTCAAACACCATTCGGCTTGTGTAATTCATCAGCCATTTTTCAAAAATATATTAACGCTATTTTCAGAGAACTAACTGCGCAAAAAGTTGTACTAACTTATTTTGATGATCTTATTATTCCTTCAGGTACAGAGAAAGAGGGATTATGTAAACTGCAAAAAGTACTGTCAACGGCGAGCGATCACGATCTAAATATAAGGTGGAATAAATGCCATTTCCTACAACGTCAAATAGAATACCTAGGCCATGTTATTAAAAATGGATCCATACAACCGTCTAAACAGAAAACGCTAACTGTAATGAATTTTCCTACGCCTACAAATGTAAAACAAGTCCAAAGTTTTTTAGGCCTTACGAGCTACTTTAGAAAATTCATTCCACAGTATTCCTTGATCGCTCGACCGCTGTCAGACTTACTTAAAGAAAAAGTTAAATTTAAATTCGACGAAGAGCAAAGACAGGCTTTCCAGCATCTGAAAACTATATTAAGTCAAGACCCTGTATTAAAACTTTATCGTGTCGGCGCAGAAACAGAACTCCATACAGACGCCAGTAGCCAAGGATATGGCGCTATATTACTCCAGAGAAATGCTGAAGGCCATTATTTTATCCAATATATTATGCAAGCTGGAAAACCACTGAAATAGAGTCACGTTATACAAGCTATGAACTAGAAGTTTTAGCAATTATTAAGTCATTAACCAAGTTTAGAGTTTATTTACTTGGAATCAGTTTTAAAATAGTGACTGATTGCCAAGCATTCACTTTAACGATGAACAAGAAAGATTTATGTGTTCGTATTACCAGATGGACACTTCTATTGGAAGAATTCGACTATAAAATAGAACACAGACCTGGAAAGTCTATGCGCCACGTCGATGCTCTTAGTCGAAACCCCCCGCATGTAATGTCTATTTGTGAAAATAATAAATACGTTTGTCAAAAACTTAGCGAAAGTAATATAACACGTTTGTCAAAAACTTAGCGAGATGATGAAAACTTAAAACCTATCTATATTTATAAAATTTTGTTTAAAACCTATCTTCGAAACTCTGAAATATGGTACTTACAATGATTTTGTATTACAGAACAATGTATTATGTAAAAAATACAAAGACGACCTATTACTTGTACTGCCGAAAGCCATGCAACGTGAAATCATTAAACAAACACATGATAAAGGCCACTTCTCAGTGAAAAAAGTAGAGCAAATATTAAAAAAAGAATTTTGGTTCACTCATGAAAGAAAAAATCGAGAAAGTTATCCGCAACTGCATATCGTGCATCTTAGTTGAACGCAAACCCGGTAAACAAGAAAGATAGTTACACAATATTCCCAAAGGAAACTCTCCCCTGGATACCTATCATGCAGACCATTTAGGCCCAATCACGAATACAAAAAAGGGCTACGCTTATCTATTTATAGTAGTAGACGCTTTCTCTAAATTTACGTGGCTTTATCCCACTAAATCAACTGCATCTGAAAAAACAATTTCAAGATTAACAAAACAAGCAGCCATATTTGGAAATCCACGTCAGATTATAACTGACAGAGGCACAGCTTTCACGTCGCATGCCTTTCGACAGTACTCCGATGTACCACGAGATAACGATCAAGTTGAAAGAGTAAACCGTATTGTAATTCCGATTCTTTCTAAGCTTGCTACACCCAAAACCGATAGTTGGTATAAACATGTCGATCATGTACAACAGTATCTAAACTCTTCACCGAATCAAAGCACCGGATTATCACCATTTGAATTACTAGTTGACAAAAACATGCTTTTAAAAGATAACCTAGCGTTAAAAGAATTACTTGAATTAGAAAATATTAAAATATTACAAGAAGACCGTAATCAATTACGTGAACAAGCCAGCGAGGCTATAAAAAAGGTTCAGCAAGAAAATCAAATAGTTTACAACCGTAAGCGTAAAAAACCGAGCGTTTAGAAAATGGTGCCATCATTCTTTCACAAAAACCTATACGACGCTCCAGATCTCCGTCTTGCAATTTTTGAACATATTGTAATTTGTATGGATAGAACTTGTTTTTCTTTAAAATTCTCCAAACGGACTTGGGAGCAATATCGTGAATTTGAGCGGCTCTGTTAATAGTAGAATTGGGATCTTCAATAAATGTCTGCATAACATCAAGTTGTTTTTCTTCGTTAGTGGCAGACGATGGTCTCCCTGATTTAGGGCGATTTTTTACGCTACCAGTTTCTCTAAAACGTTCTATTGTTTTTAAGACAGTGGACTTATTAATTCGACGATTCGGATACATCTCATTAAATAATCGAGCGACAGCAGCGTACGATCGCTCGTTGTCACCCCATCCACGCATCATGAGGATAGTGATTCTTTCACGTTCCGACAATTCGCCAGCCATTTTTAAAACGTTTAATTTTTAATCTGCCTAAAATCTGTGAAAACAACTGATTTTGAGTAGCCGTGAGAACAACTGATTTTGAGTAGCCGCGAGAACAACTGATTTTGAGTAGCCGTGAGAACAACTGATTTTGAGTAGCCGTGAGAACAACTGATTTTGAGTAGCCGCGAGAACAACTGATTTTGAGTAGCCGTGAGAACAACTGATTTTGAGTAGCCGCGAGAATAACTGATTTTATGTAGCCGTGAGAACAATGTGAAAAACTTACCTCCATCTTGCCTTACATGGTAGGATCCTCCTCATTTATTTAAAATTGAAAAACGCCACTCAAGGGCAATTCTTGATTACGATGTTATGTCCCCCTTGAAACCCAACAACTTTTGTTTCAAACATTTTTGTCTAAAATTAATATTTATAAAGATATTTAAGGTGCTAATAATTATTTCCTCACCCGGTATATAATTAAAATTGAACCATTGATGTTTATATTGAGTATTAATGTGACGCATTATAAAGCCAGCATATATTAAATTATAAAAGGAAATGAATATGACAACGCTCGTGTATTGCTATAACAATAATAATTTCTTATTATAAATATCAATTTCTTAAATTTTGTTATAATTTTCAATTTTTGCATAAGTTCTTAATTTTTAATTTTGTTTCCTCATAGAGAAAGCTTTGTTTTCGTAAAAAATTTATTTTTCAGATTTTTATGCCAATGTGTTCAGAATGTTCCAAAACATCGAAAAATAACATTTGTAAAAAATGTCCATATGTGTGCGTGTATGTATGTGCCCACCTATGTTTTTTTAAATTTAAATATCTCAAATACTATCAAGAGACACGGTAGTGTCTCGCGCCTAGTTAGGACAAAGCCGACTCTTAGAAGCGAGGCACCGTGTATCTTTACGTGAATTGGACAGTTCGAGATAGTCATAGATTCGGATACTCAATAACGACTGAAGCCATCGAGTTTTTACTAGGCTTAAACGATAGATTGAGTTCGATTTATATAATGAAAGTGTATTTAATTTTGCTCTACGTGCTTTGTAAGCGGAAATATCATAATGCAAAGTCTAAATATGAAAAATTTCTTTTAAGAAACGTCCACGTCATCATCATCATCATCATCGTTCACGCATACATAGTAGTATCTATCGTGCTACACGTATTATTAATCACACGTATACAACACATGCATACACGTATATCACACGTAAACAACACATGCAATAGATGCATGTAGTAGTAATCTTGTCCAGTTCTCACGTTTCACAACAGACGGCGTTAGTGGCGCTCTGCGATATTAGCAGCGTGCGGGGTTATGTATAATATATATATATATAATATATATACATGTATGTGATATGTGACATGTGACATAGGTTAAGTGTGCGGTTAGCTCGTTTTTATTTATTATAAGAAAATCCAGCCAGAGGGTCATAATCGATAGAAGAAGATGAGATTTATAAGAATCAAGTAATTATTTTATTTTATATTTCTTATAACAATATTAACAATTATATTCTTATGAAAAAATAATAGGATGGTTACGTAACAAGAAAATAGTTATTATTGTAAGGGATGGTCTTTCGGGAATAGGTTAATCGATATAGAAATCCCAGTTCCAGGATGAGAGGGAAGGGATGGAAAACGTGTAGCGTAGGAATAAAAACTCGAGGTTAGCTCGGTAGATGTTCATTGCCTCTTGTCTCGGCAACGACTGACTGTGCCCTCGCGCCACATGGCCGCCTTACAACGGCGTCGCGCCCCCTACCCGGGCGCCATCTACATTCGCTGACCAAGGCCTGGCCTTACATTATTATATTATTATGAAAAAAATATAGTATAATATATCACATATAAGTAGTATTGCATATCACATGTATGTAGTATATTGCATATCACATGTATCGTTACCATTTTATTTTACTATTTCTTTCATAATAATAACTACTTTCATGCTACGCTACCATCCTACTATTTCTTTTATAAGTACATAATTATTGATGTAAAATAAGGAAGCGAATAAAAGCTAATAATAATAAATAATGTAAAGATAATAGTGCTATAAATGATATGAGCTATAATAAAGAATTTATATACATTTTTATAGCTCATAGCATTCATAACATTATTATCTTTACATTATTTATTATTATTAGCTTTTATTTGCTTCCTTATTTTACATCAATAATTATATACTTATGAAAGAAATAATAAAATGGTAGCGTAGCATGAAAGTAGTTATTATTATGAAAAAAATAGTAAAATGGTAACGATACATGTGATATGCAATATACTACATACATGTGATATGCAATACTACTTATATGTGAGATGTACTAAATTTCTTTTATAATAATTACTTTCTTGTTACGCTGTCATCCTACTATTTCTTTCATAAGTATATAATTGTTAATATAAAATAAAGAAACAGTATATTTTGTATATATGTACGTACTCTAATGATTTAAATATGTTTTACATTACAGGTACAGAATGAGAACATTGTAATTTTTTGAAATAGTACTAGAGTTGCTCAAAAAGTAATGCCCTACATTATTTTTTCAGAATATTTATTCAATAATTTATACACAATATACATGGTAATCTCAATCAACTTCTATTTCTTTATGCCAGTACGATACATTATATGTATTTACTTGCCTTTACTGTACCAACTTTTGTCCTTTCCACGTAATCATGTTTTCACATTTGAATCACGCCCTCTTCATCTTCCAAATCGTATTTCGCGAAGTGCATTTAATTAAGTGGTTCAAAAAGTTAAATATTGGAAGCTATCGCTAAACTGTGTTAAACATATAATTTAAAGATCTCTGCGAAACAAGATTGGGAAGATGATGAGGGGATGATTGAAGCTATGATGACATGGTTACGTAGAAAAAACAAGAGTTGATACAGTAAAGGCATACATATACTTGTATCATGCTGGTATAAGGTTATAGAAGTTGATTGAGATTATATTAAAAAATAATATATATTTAAAAAGAAGAAATATCTATGTATGTTTAAAAACATTTTAAACCTGTTTAATAAATAGTTTCTGAAAAAAATGGCATTATTTGAGCAACCCTAGTAAATCTAAATCATATACAAAAATGAATGATATCCCTATAAAAACTTACCTTTAAAAAAAGGTAAAAAAAGGCGCCTAGTATGGGCACGCCAGTAGTGAAAAATTACCCATTATAAACCCATGTGTAAAATCGTATGAAAAATTACTCATTGCAAACGCATGTAGAATTGTAGTATAAAAAATTACCTATTGCAAACTTATGTAGAATCATATGAAAAATTATCCATTGCAAACCCATGTAGAATTGTAATACAAAAGTAATGATATAAAAAAAAATTGCGCGCCAAGTAAAAGTAGAAACTTTTGTACCAGTGGAAAATTTAAGTTGCAAACCTATAGAGTCGTATAATGAACCAGTGAAAAATTTAAGTTGCAAACCCATGTAGAATAGTATAAAAATTAAAAAATTATTAAAATTAATACAAATAAAAAAAAATAAAATTTTTAATTAAAAAACTAGGCACTGCTAAATTTCAAAATTAACTTTAGCATATTGTTTAATTTAGCAGTGCCTAGTTTTTTTAATTAAAATTTTTTTATTTTTTTTTATTTGTATTAATTTTAATAATTTTTTAATTTTTATATTATTCTACATGGGTTTGCAACTTAAATTTTCCACTGGTACAAAAGTTTCTACTTTTACTTGGCGCGCAATTTTTTTTATATCATTACTTTTGTATTACGATTCTACATGGGTTTGCAATGGATAATTTTTCATATGATTCTACATAAGTTTGCAATAGGTAATTTTTTATACTACAATTCTACATGGGTTTGCAATGAGTAATTTTTCATACGATTTTACACATGGGTTTACAATGGGTAATTTTTCACTACTGGCGTGCCCATACTACCTAAGTAACACAACTAATTTTATAAACATTTTTTAAACGTTTATAAAACGTTAGATACGTTTCATAAACGTTTAAAAAACCTTTATAAAATCAGCTCTGCTACTTGGGTAGGCGCCTTTTTTTACCTTTTTTTAAAGGTAAGTTTTTATAGGGTTTGACTTACAGTGCTCTCATTTGGCATACAAGTAAAGTAGAACAACACTTTTATTTACTGTCATTTTTATAAAAATTTATACGTTTCATTTTTTATAAAATTTTGAATTTTTTGAGAAATGTCTGTGCCCAATAAGCACAGTACGTCTTATGGACGTTCATTTTACGTCCATTTTACGATCATATATCCATGGACATATAGTTGTCCAATGTACGTCCATATGAGGACATACATTGACTAATAATAAATGGACGTCCAGTGGACATCCATTTGACATCCATTTTATATAACTAATTTATGGATATACATATACGTCCAATGGATGTTAGTACCTGTTTTGGATTATCCATTTTTTGTTCCAAAAAGAATGGAAATTTTCAAATTCTATATCGTAATTCGTCATCTGTATATATAATATATATATAATGATGGGTGTATTACATGGGCATAAAATTCACAGTTTGCATTTGTGGTCAAAAGTTTATATTAACAATTGTGTGTAATAAATACACGATTCATATATTTAGTTCGCTAATTTGCATATAAAAAAGAAAAGAATATTATAAATGGCAGAACCAAAATAATCATCGCGATCGTCAATCGTCACAGTGCGCGACCCGCGCCCCGCGCGACACGTTGATCGATGCTCGATTACCGCCATTTCCTGAAAGTGAACGTTTGGATTCCAATCGTGAGATTCAGTGAAAAAATCAATCAGTCGTTTTAACGACTACATAGAGATCGATACGCAGATACGAGAATTAAATCTGTAAGTATATGTAAGTATAATTTGTGTATATGTACATATTTTACACGTATTTATTTTGTAGTAAACTATTTGGACAATTTTATAACCTAAAAATTTAGTATTATTACAATACGTATTTTTTGTTATCAAGCAAGAATTTATTCGCATTTGCTTATCGTGATTATAATTTCTATTAAAAATATATTTATGATGAAAGATATGTAATTCTGCTTCGATATTGATTCTGTTAAAAAATCATCGTTGGCTGAGATATATTCACAAAAGCTAAACACTACCACATCTTTGAAATTAATTTAATTTTTAGACATTTTTATTAACATGTTTTATTAATAGTAATAATTATGATAAGCTAACAAAGTTAATAATATCCTTAGGTATATATAATGCATATTTCATGATCAGATTTCTACATATCGTATCAAAATCATATATAGTCCCAGCAAAATCACAATATCTAACAGCAACATAACATATATTAATGTTATAATTTCTTATTCAACAAATGTAACTTATAAACATTACATTTTGCAGTTACATTATTGAGTAGGAAATTATAACATTAATGTTATGTTGCTGTTAGATTGTGATTTTACTGGAAATATATGATTTTGATACGATATGTAGAAATCTGATCATGAAGTATGCATTATGTATACCTATTATATAAGATATTATTAATTAGTATAAGATATTATTAATTTTGTTAGCTTATCATAATTATTACTATTAACAAAAATGTCAATAAAAATGTCTAAAAATATAAATTAATTTCAAAGATGTAGTAGTGTTTAGCTTTTATGAATATATCTCAGCCAACGATGATTTTTTTAACAGATTCAATATCAAAACATAACTAATATACTCCATAACATATTTATTACATTTTTAAAAGACATTATAATTACGATAAGCAAATAAATAAATACTGTACACTTAGGGGTTTATTCTGTAATCTTTAATGATGTTATGTATCATTGCGCAGCTATTACATGATACACAAAATCTGCATAGTAATGCATAACAATCGCTTCGCACGCGTAATTATATTCTGTTAGATTAAACGAAATGTGTGAGAATATTATATATATATATATATATATATATATATATATACACAGCAGTTACTTTTTATATGTTACGGAAGGTTTTCATGATATGATTTTTGAGTAATTATTTTTTCTTATATATAACAAAATAATTTATTAATCATAGATTGCATGCATTTAATTTTTTCAAGTGGAGATGGCACATCTTTAGCGATGGTGTGGAAGATATGACAGCACATTGGTGGGAATTAAGATTGCAATATCAAGATATTGTTCCACCTATGCCTAGATCCGAAAGGAATTTTGATCCGGCAGCAAAATATCATATTCCAGCGGACAATCTTTATGTCAAGTAGGTGCATAATATATAAATATGTTTATTGTGTGTTACTGCAGTGTAGCATTTATAAGGAGGAATCTATCATTTTTATATTTTACTTTTTAAATATTTTGTAAGCATTGTCTTACAATTTCAATTGTTCCAATCATTGTGTGAGATTTCTGGTCATACAGGCGAATTGTACACTTGCGATATTTATAGATCACGGGAAGCAGGTCGATTATTATCGTACGTACAAAAAGTTTACGAAATCACTTCAATAAAAAAGCGATTTTATTGGAAATAAATACTCTATTATTACTAAAATTGTTTCCGTATTTATACAGAGATGTTCTGTCGATGGGAGTTTGTAGACCTTGGCAAGATGTTATCAGGCAAATGACAAGAGGCAGAGTGAATAGAATAGACGCTGGTGCCGTGCTCAAATATTTTGAGCCTTTAAATGCGTGGTTAAAACGACAAAATAAGATGCAACCTGTGATCGGCTGGATTACGAATCGTGACGACAGACGTTCGATCATAATTAATATTCCATCTAATAACTTATTGATGTACTATTCAATAAGAGTGCAAAGTGTATTTTGTAAAAATAGGAATTTTTCATTTTGTTTCAACATTGTTTGCCGAATGGTATCAAAACAGTGCAGACAAAATTAAATTATGGAGTTTATTCCCTTTACTGTGTATTTTGCAAAGTTTTTAGTTATTAGTGATTATATTGTATCCGTTTCGAAATTATATATACTTTTATTTATATGTACAAAATTTCTTATATCATATTTGTTATGAAAAAAGTATTATTTTAATTTAAATTATATACTAACATATATGTATAAAAGTTTTGTGTTTATAACATATTCACTCTATATATTTATGAGAGAACCCATATGCTTTATTATTAACTTAACGTTTTGAAATTTGGTTTACTGGATGTTAATCGATCGTAAATGATTCAAAAAATATAAGCTCCTATAAAAAATTGGAAGTTTTTAATATTATTTAATTTATTGATGCTATCTTTATATAACTATATATATATATATATTATACTATATGTATATATATTATTTATATATTTTAGTTTATAGTTTATATGCATTTAGTTTATAACACTTTGAGTTTATAATTTTTAGTTTATAGATTTTTTTGTGATAATATATGTAAAACAATGTGATAGTATATATATATAAGTACTATTGTGATAAAAAATGTTTTGATATACAAAACATATATGAATTAATGCGATTGTAAAACATAAAGTGTAATTATATTTGTTTACTGGTGGATATACTGATCGTTTACTGAGGTAAAAGGGGGGAACAAATTAATATTTTCCCTCTTTTATCTCAGAAAACGGACCAGTGTTTGCCAGTGTATATACAGCAATATAAATCAAAAATAAATATTCTTTCAGTTTTCTATATAATTGTTATTAATTATTTATGAATTATACACGCGTAATAATTGTCCGAAGTATGTCCAATAAAGATTCAAATTTCGTCCATAAAAGATCCAAAATTCATCCATTTGGTCCATAATTCGTTCATTTAAGATCCAAAATTTGTTCATTAGATCCATAGTTCGTTTATTTCAGATCCATAGTTGGTCCATTAACGTCCAGTAAAAGAGATCTTATGGATGTACACTGGAGTTGCAAACGGACATACAGTGGACGTCCTATAGACATCCATTGTGTTCGATATGGACATTCGATGGAAGTACACAATGTCCAGCATGTACGTTCGTCGTACATACATAGGACGTACTTGTGCTTATTGGGTGGTTGCTCTAACTTCCGTAAATTTTAAGATATTGGGATAAATTTTTTTATATAGACTATCATTAAAGAATGGTTGGTATTGAATTTGACGAGAATCGGTAAAAGGGTTCATTTTTTATAAAATTTTGAATTTTGTGAGAAATGTCTGTGGTTGCTTTAATTTTTGTAAATTTTAAGATATCGGGATAAATTTTTTTATATAAATAGACTATCATTAAAGGATGGTTGGTATTGAATTTGCCGAGAATCGGTAAAAGGGTTCATTTTTTATAAAATTTTGAATTTTATGAAATATGTCTGTGGTTGCTCTAACTTTCGTAAATTTAAAGATATCTGGATAAATTTTTTTACATAAATAGACTATCATTTAAGGATGTTTGGTATCGAATTTGGCGATGATCGGTGAAAGAATTCATTTTTTATAAAATTTTAAATTTTTAACAAATGTGCATTTTTATTTTTTGCTAATTTTGAGATATCGAACTAATTTTTTTTACATGAATAAAGTACCAATAGAATATTTGGTATTAAATTTAACAAGAATCGGGGAATGGGTTCAATTTTTATAAAGTTTTTATAAAATTTATTTAAAAAATTTATGTGGTTATTTTATCTTCTGTGAATTTTGAGATGTCAGACAAATATTTTTACATAAACTTTTTTACGTAAATAGAATATCATTAAAGGATGTTTGCTATTTAATTTGGCGAGGATCATGTGCAAGTTAAGCTTCCTCTATGAGGAAGCCATAATTAAAAAACCATCTTAATTAGTGAAATAAAATGATGAGAAAGCAATGTGCAAATTTCCATTTGTTTAGTATAGATTTTTATTTGTTTGGCTCAATTTTTTGATATTTTTTTTAGAAATATTAATTTTACAACATAAGTTTTTGTGAATTGACAGAATAAAATTAGAATAAAGTTAAAATGACATTATATTTTAGAGCAGTTTTTTTACAGTAATATATATATATATATATATATATATATATAAACACACTGTTTTTTGTATAACACTTTCTCACATTGCGCAATGACTTGGCGTCCTCTTTTTATCTTTTTTTTTTTTTTTTTTTAAAAGATGAGTTTTTAAGGATGATAAAACACGTTATAAAAATAATCGATAGTTTTAAGACTTTCTCCAGATTGCCCGAGATGATTCATTAATCAGAATGACATTATAATTGATTATTTGGAATAATCGTATTGCTTGTTACCAGAGATGTGCAAAATGGGTGTCCAAATCTATTTAAAATAGAAAATGCAAAATAGTTGGAAGTTTTCCAATTAAAAATGCAAAATGCAAAATGCTAAATGCAAAATGCTTTTTAGAGAAATGCATTTAAAATAGAAAATGGAAAATAGGCATTTTTGGCATGGTTTTTCAAGATAAAAATAGTTTTTTCAAATATATATACAGGGTGGGGCATTTATAGTGACGTGGGCATATTTTTCGGAAACGAAGCGAGATATCAAAAAATATTTCAGACAAAAGTTGTAGGGTTCCAAGGGGGCATAACACCGTGACCTAAGATTATTCTTGGAATGCGATTTTGAAGGTCATTTCGAGGTCAATTTGGTTTTTTTAAATGGAAGGGTGTACTTTTCTTCCAGGAATGAAAAGAGCGTTCAATTTTGAGTCTAAAAGTACTAGTTTACTTATGACCTAAAATTGATAGGTGATGAGGTATTTTAAAAATAAGACAAAACAGATATTCGATTATTCAAAATTCAAACAATTTTATTGCAGTAAATGTTCGAAATGATGGCCATTAACTTCGATACATTTTTGAAAACATTTTTCAAAAGAATGCTGAACTTTTATTAAAGTGTCTTCATCGATACTCGCATAGGCATTGATAATCCGTTAACGCATATTCTCAGGTGTAGTCGGTACTTCTTAATAAACCTTATCTTTTATGAATCCCCATAAGAAAAAGTCTAGAGAAATGAGATCCGGAGAGCGGGCAGGCCAATTAACAGATCCTCTGCGTCCTATTCATCAACCAGGATAATTTCTGTCTAATATTTCTGGAGCTGCAGCTGCAAAATGAGATGGACAACCATCATCCCAATAAACACAGGTACGTCCTATGTACGTACAACGGACGTCCATGCTGGACATTGTGTACATCCATCGGACATCCATATTTGGTGCAGCGGACGTACAAGGGACATCCATTGTACGCTCATTTGCAACTGAAGTGGACATCCATAAGACGTCCATTATTGGACATTTGTGGACGAATTATGGATCTTAAATGGATAAATTATGGAATTTAATAGACGAGTTTTGGACCTTTTATGGACGAATTTTGGACCTTTTATGGACAAAATTCAAACCTTCATTGGACATATTTTGGCTCCTTATTATACATATATAATTATTCATAATTTATCAGGTAATAATAATTAATAATAATTTTGTGGAAAATTAAAATATTTTTATTTTTTATTTATAGATTAGAAACGTTTATTGCTGCCCCACTTGAGGATTACAAGGCGCTTTTTCACTTAAGGAGCGGTCCCAAACCTTTACACAATCTTTACTTCCACTTATAATCTATCCTTAACCTATGACTTAGCCTATACAATATACAAAAAAACAAAACGCCACGCAACTCCGCCATTACTCTCGCCCTATCTCTTCGCACAATTTACCTCTCTTTCATCTCTCTCTTTACGCTCTAATTACCCCTCCACACACACTCTCACCCTCCCCCTCCTATCTTACGCACTCTTAGCTTACTCTAATGTTGGACCTCCGCTTCCGGCTACTTCCGCCTTCCCTCCTCCACTTTCTCTCTCTCTCTCTCTCTCTCCCTCTCTCTCTCTCTCTCACTCTCTCCCTCTCCCCCTCTCCCCTCACCGCCTTCCCCGCCCCCTCTCGCTTCCTCCAACAGTCTTACCCACACTTCCCCTTCCCCTTCCTCCCCCAGTACCTCCCTCACCATTTCCTGCCAGCTTTCCCCCCTTCCCCATTCCATACATTCCTCCCATACATGTTCCCATGTCTCCACCCCTCCCCCACATATCCTACACCTCCTTTCCTCCTCCTTCTCCCAATATCTGTTTCCCCTCATCCCATTCCCCAATCTGTACTTCGCCATCTTCTGCCACCTTCCTTCCGTCCATCCTTTCCTCAGATACTTCGGTACTCCCTCCCCCTTTACCTGCTTGTACCATTTATTATATACCGAATTCTCTATCTTTTCCCCTCTCTCCTCCCTCTGTCCTTTCTTTTCCCATTCCTCAACCTCCTCCCATCTAAATTCCCCTCTTTCCCTTCTTTCCTCCACCTCCCTTACATTCATCCCTTTATCCTCAAAAAACTCCTTTCTTTCTTTCTCCCACTCTGACATTTCCCCTCCCTTTTTAGCCCTCTCCTTAATTTCCTCTAAACATATTCTCGCCAACCCCCCTCCCTTTCCCTCCTCCAACCTCTTCTTATATCCCCACGCTCTTCTTCCCATCCTTGATCTTAACTTTTCCCTTTGGAGCTCCTCCCTTATCATATACCCCGGCGTTCCCCAATCCGCTCCTAACAACCATCTCATATATCTTTCCTGCACCCTTTCCAATCCCTCTCTCTCCTTCCACCCCCATATCTCAACCCCATACCCTAAAACCGTCCACACTAACGCATCGAAAAGCCATATTCTCCTCCCCCAATTACCCCCAAATCTCCTCTTTCCTATCCCCCATACTTGCCCCAATACTGCTGCCCCCCTCCTCCTCCTCTCCCACACCTGTCCATCCTGCCCCCCATTCCTTTGTACTACATAGCCTAAATACTTGTACTCCTTTACCTCCTCCAACTTCTTTCTCTTCCAATACGAACTAGCTTTCTTCAGCCTCCCTCCCCCTTTCCTGCACCTCATCACCTTCGACTTGCTCTCATTCAACTCCAACCCCTTCCCCTCCAAATATCTACCTAATCTTTCCATCATACACCTCATTCCCCCCTCATCCTCTGCCATCATCACCACATCATCCGCGTACGCTAGCGTGTATATCCTATCCTCTCCCAACCTCACTCCTCCCCATCTTCCTTTCCTCATCTCCTCCTCCAAGTCCGCCATCATGATATTAAACAGCAGCGGACTCAGAGGACACCCCTGCCTCACTCCCCTCCCTGTCCAGAACTTTTCTCCCCTCTCTTCCCCTATTCTAACCCTGAATCCTATCTCCCCTACTAACTCCTCACATCTCCTTACCATCCCTTCCTTTACCCCCCTCCCTCTCAACGACGCTATTAATTTCACCCTGTCCACCGAATCAAACGCCGCCCTCAGGTCCACAAAAAATAGTACCATTTGTCTTCCTTTCCTGCTTATCTGTCTATTTATCAAATAGTTTAAAACGTAAATATTATCTACTGTCCCCATCCCTCTCCTGAACCCCGTTTGATTCGGTGGCACCATCCCTCCTTCCTCCACTTCGCCCCTCAGCCTCTCTGCTAACACCGTCGCATACACTTTGTATAACGACGGCGCCAGCGTTACTCCCCTGTAATCTGAGACCTCCCTTCCCTCTCCTCTTTTCAAAATTGGTATCACCAACCCCTCACACCATTCTCTAATCCACCCTTCCCCCTTCCATATCCTATTACATAATTCCCACACCCACTCTTCTAGCCCCTCTCCGTCATATTTCCACACTTCTCCTGGTATTCCATCCACCCCCACCGCCTTCCCATCTTTTATCCTTCCTATCGCCCTCCTAATTTCTCCCCTCTCTATCTGATCTTCCTGATCTTCCACCTTCTCCCTTATCCTCCTGCTTCCTCCCAACACCACTCTTGACTCCACCCCCCCCTAATAAATCCCTAAAATAACTGTTCCATTCTTCCATCTCAATCCCTTCTCCCCCCCCCTCCTTTCCCCCTTCTCCTCTCTTTCCTAATTACCTCCCATACCTGCCCCTCCGTCCTCGCTTCCACTGCCCTCCTAGTCCATTCTTCATTCTCCTCCTCTTTCTTCTTCCTACATAATCCCTTGTACTCCTTCTTTCTTCTCTTATATTCCTTTCCCTCCCCCCCTTTTCTCTTCCATCTTTTCAACTCCTTTGCCACCTCCCCCTTATCTTTTCTGCACTCCTCATCAAACCACCCTCCCCTTTTTCTTCTCTCCTCCCTACTTTCCCCCCCATTTCCCTTACTTAGCACTTCCTGTTTTCTTTCCATCCTCCCCCACTCCACCTCTACCCCTCTCTCTTCTTGTTCATCTCCCTGCCTCTCCCCTATCACTCCTAACCTCTCCCTGAATTCCTTCTTCCCCTCTCCCGACCAGTTCCACCTCTTTTCCCTCTTTTTTACCTTCTTCTCCAATCCTCCTCCTACCCCTCTGATCCTTACCACTACCGGCATGTGGTCCGAGTCTATCCTATCTCCTATCTCTACCCTCATAATTTCCTCCCTCACCTCCTCCTTCACAATCACATAATCAATGACTGATCTCCCATTCGGCCCCATGTACGTCCAGCTCCCCTCCTCATCCCCTGCTACCCCTCCATTCACAATTGCCCACCCTATCTCCTCTAATCTTCTCACTAACAATTTCCCTTCCCCATTCACCTTTGCATCCTTCGACCTTCTTTCCTTTCCCTCCTCTTCTCCCTCCTCCCCTAACCTTACCCTTCCCCCCAATTCTCCTGTTCTAGCATTAAAATCCCCCCCTATTATCGTTCTAATCCCACCTCCCTCCTCCTCCGTCCACTCACTCATCTCTCCTAATTTCTCTTCTAAATCCCCATTTACGTACACCAATCTCCATCTCTCCCCCTTTTTCCTTATCATCACCTCCATCATTCCTTCCTTATCCGCCCCACCCTTTTCTTCTATTCCTAACCCTTTTCTTACCCCTACTACTATTCCCCCCATTGCCCTTCCTTTCCTATTTTTCTTCCTCGCATATTGCACCTCCCACTTAAATCCCACAGGTAACCTCCCTCTTATCTTCTCCCACCCTTTTTCATCTACCCATGTTTCTAACAAGAACATTACGTCCCATTCCCTTATCGCTTCCCAGAATTCCGCATCCTTATTCTTTAGCCCCGCTACATTCCAGAATGCCACTTTCCATCCTTCCTCCCTTCCCTCTTCTTCGCTCTTACTTTCTTCCCCTACTCTCCCCACCTCTCCATCTCTCCCTACCCCTCTCTCCCTACCTTTTCCCCTTTCCATCTTCCTTCTCCTACTCATTCTTTCCCTTCCTTTTTTGCCTCCTGCCCTATTTCAACCTCCCTTTCCCCCTCGACCCCTCCCCTCCTTTCTACCCCCTTCCCTTCTTCTCCCCCTTCCTCCTTCAGCTCCTCTCTCACCTCATCCCACCTCCACCACTTACCCCTCATCCATATTCTTCCATATCGTACCCACGCCCTCCCTCCCTCTCTTTCTTCCTCCCTAGCGATCTCTCCTAATCTCCACATCATCCTTCTTTCCTTCCACGTAAGATCTTCCTCAATCCTCTCCTCTCTCCCCCTCAATCTTCTTTTCTTCTCCATTATTTCCCTCTTAACCTCCATATTTCCTACCCTTACCAACGCCATACTAGTCCCATCTCTTCTTCCTTCCCCTATTTTCCTCACCTCCCCCACCGGCCCCTCTACCCCTATCTCTTTTAATATTCTCTCCACTTCCCCTTTTACTCCTCCTTCCCCACCCTTTATACCTTTTACTATAATGTTCCCTCTCCTTTCCTCCCTTTCCTTCCTCTCCCACCTCCATTCCATCATATTAATCCTACCTTTCATCTCACCCATCTCCTCTCCCTTTCCCTCCCCCCTCCTCTCCCCCCTCTTCCTCAGCTCCAATTCCTCCACTTTCATCCCTAATTCTAAAATCCTCCCCTCCAACCCCTCCTTCTCTCTCCCCCACCTTCTCTCCTTCTCCTCCATTTCTTTCTTCAGCTCCCTTATCTCCTCTCTTATTTCTTCCTGTCCTCTTATTCCCTCCTTAATCTCCTCTTTAATTTCTCTTCTTATCTCTCTCATCTCTCTGATTATTTCCTCCTTCCATTCCCTCCCCATCTCTCTTATGCTCTCCCCCATCACTCCTGCCTCCTCTCTCCTTCCTGTCTCTGGCGATCTTATCACCTTTTTACTTTTCCTAAATAACCACTGTATGTCCCCTTTCTCCTCCATCTCTTTTCTCAATCCTATATTCTCTAATTCATCCCTTTTCCTTTTTAAAACCTCTTCCGGCGTCCCCGTGCTACCCCTTCTCTCCCTCTTCTCAACATTCTTTATTCTTTGCACCTCATCCATTTCCCTTCTATACTTCTCTTACTCTATGTCTAGTGACTTTTCCAGTGACTTTTCTCGCGCCACCTACCTTTTTCTCTTTCCCTATACCTACTACACCTGCTCCAATCTCTCTACACCTGTTCTCACCTATCTCCCTAATTGCTGACTCACTCCACCTGCACCACTTTACTCTCTTCTCACCGCTCTTTTCCCTTCTCTACCAACTCGCCTGCAATCCCCCGGCATGCACTCACTCCAGACTCTCACTGACTCACTCTCTCTCACCTCTTCTCCTCCTCCTACCTCTAATAACCACTCAAAAAACACACTCTCTGACAATACTCTAACCTTCTATCACGCAACCGGAAACGGAAGTCCTATTTTTTATTTATAAAAAGTACTTATATTTATGAAAAGTACATATATAACGCTCTATATATATTATCACAGTACATACTCATTATCACAGTACATACTCATTATCACTGCAGTATTATTATACTGCACTTTTATTATAATACTGCAATACTTATTTTATTACTACGATAAATCGATATGTAAACTAAATTATATAATAATATAATAACTATATATACATATATAATCTCTCTCTATATAACTAATATGTATACACTAATAATATATAAACTAAACTATATTATAATCTATATAATTATATAATATCTATGTAACTGTCCAAATATACATATATAACCATCTAAATCTATAATCTATATTCTAATAATCCATATAAACTCATCTGTATAAACTATAGAAATAAAAACTAAAATTTTAAAAATATAAACTAAAATTTAAAAAAAATTAAATTATTATTTATCGTTCTACGTTTTTTGTTCATATAAATTCCGTTAGCGAATTCTGATTAGTTTCCATCTCACGCTTCATTTCTCCCACAGTAACAGTACAATTAAAGGATTATTATATTACTCATTATCAATAATGTTATTCTCTGTATGTTTTTTGTTATTGATACGTTCTTTAGCTCTTCTTAGCCATTTTTGGATTGCTTCTTCGCATTCTTTATTAGTTAAATTCAGGATGCTTTTTTTGACAGAATCTATAACAAAAAAACAAGATAAAAAATATTTAGAAATTGTAAATAGATTGTATATTCATTTAAATAAAATACACATTGTTAAAGACATTAATGTTTTTATATTTATTTATTATATTATTTATATATTTATTTATTATTTTATACTTTTTGTTATATTTTTTATTTTATATTATATATTATATTTTATTCTATATTTTATTTTATATTATACATATATTCCTCGCGATTCTTTATGTTATATATAATTATACCAACGTTTTCATCCCTCAACATAATTTTTTTTATAATTAATTGTAATTAATTTAAATTTAATTATTAAATAGATTAAATAAAAATTATTAAACAAGTTACAATAAAATGCCTGATATTTTTAAGTTAAATATAAAGATTGAAAAAATGCACATTTTTAAAAATATAATTAAAAATATATATATACAAAGTATAATTCATTTAATATATATTATATATATATATATATATATATATATATATATTTATAATATTAACTCTCTAAGAGGGACCATTTATTATATTAAAAACCAAAGACCGATTAAAATAAGTCAATTACAAGTGATTTGATAATCTACGAAGAGAGAATGATTTTAATAAAAGCGCGTTAAGCAAAAGATAATCTAAAAAATTATTTACCAATTATTAAATGCGCCAATTTTAATTTGTTAAAAGTTTTCTTGGACCGCCTTCCCAACCAACTGTAGGTTGCTGCAAGGTCATTTGTAATTAACATTTGCAAAGTTCGTTGTGTAAAATTATATACAGAACTTCCACCAATTTTTGAAAATTCATCCATCTGTAAAATTCAAAACAAAAATAATATATTGACTAAAATTTCATTAATTAATAAAGTACATATTATAACACTGCAATGTAAAAATGTAACATATATTCGAGAATAACAGACATTTTAAAAATTGAAAAATTACCGCAGCGTTAAAATTTTTCTCATCATTCAAATGTTCTTCGACACGTATTAGATCTTCTTCGTTTTTTGTAATGGAAAGTTAAAAATGGTAAAGAATAAAGTTGCTTCTTGCACTCCTTGCTGAATCACCTTATCATTTGTAAGCAGACGATTTATAGATGTGGTTAATTCGTGCAAAGTATCATTATACTGCCACATACTTGCTTTCAGCATATTTTGTTGTCGAATGATTTCTTTAAAATAATTTTCTGAAAAAAGAGTATATATACCTATATATCTAATCAATTATCGAACATGTAATTACGATAATAAATTCATAATTTTATATAATAAGATTGATAATAAGTTTATCGAAAAGAACTGTACATTAAATATGTTACTCGCAAGCGCCGAATTTGCCCATTGCCTGAATTTTTTAACCACGACGCGATGTAAGTTTAAATGTCCACAATGCGTTCTGGGTATTTATTTCGGTCACAATGCGTTGTGAGTGTTTTTCAACACCCAGTGGCTAAAATAAATATTCAGAATGCGTTGTGGACATTTAAGCTTACCCACATCGTGTTGGTTAAAAAATTTGGGCAATGGGACAAATTCGACGATTGCCAGTAACATATACATACCACAATTGTGTTTCAAATGTACTGGGCAACATTTACATTCTGTCATGAATGGTTGATCGTTGCCTTTCAAAGATTCGTTATTATCTACAAAATTTTCCAAAAAATACGTTATAAGCTTTTATATTTTGTAAAAAGTTGTGATTAATAATTCTATATTACGAAAAACAATTTACTTTTAGGTGATAAGTTTCTTCGAAATTTCTCATTTTGTAATATATCAAAGTCATTAGTAGCTTCATCACTCTTTTTTTTAACTTTGTTTTTATAAAAGTATTGGTGTCTGAAGAAAGACGATTAAGGACTAAACGATTGAATGTGTTTTTTTGAATTTATAAATTGTTCGCTACTCTATTCTATTTTATTCCTAAAAACTTATTTTTTTTTAAAGATTTTTAGGGGGATTGTATATAACATTCTTTTTCATAGTATATTATTATTTAAACTTTAAATAAATAATATAGCTCACTTTTATTTCTCAGGTAATTTCATATTTTTTCAAAACAATTGTCCAATAAACTAAGTTATAGATAAATGAGTGTGTTATTGTATTATACGAGTTATTTTATACTAATAATTTATTAAATTAGATTAATAATAATGAACCCTATCTGTATTAGTACATGCTCTCAAATAATTGGTACATATGCAAGATAATTCGCATATATAATATGATAATACAAGCATTTATCTATAACTTGCTGTTTTAAAAATGTAATAAAAATATTAAATAATTACCTAATTTTAAAAAACACTTTAAAAAATAGACTTAATTTTAAAAAATTAGTTTAATATAAAAAGATTTTAAAAAGTAAAATAGCATAGCGCCAGATACTACTGTCTCTTGATTTATAAGATTGTAACAACGCCCCCGCGTCGTTCCCGACCGTCCATCCGTCGGAAGGCTGCGCCCGGCGAACACCGGCCGGGCAGGGCAGCAGGCGCTGAGCGCCACATTTAATTATTCAACCGTTAAACACGGTTCCCCGAAAACGCCCGACGCGCGCCGAAATAAGCCGAGGATTATCACCCCCACTCCCTCTCCTTCGATCCAGCCTCCGATCCCGTTACTCGATCCATATAAAAAGAGAGCTCGCGATAAGAGCTCTCTCAGACACCGTTCCGACTCCGTCGTATCGGAGAATCCTTCCGCCCGGAAAAAGAGCCCGAGGTAGACGCGTACGCTGCCTCTGCGGAGATAATCTCCGTGCTCCGAACTTCCGGCTTCCGCCTCCACCGTCCCCCGACTTCGAGGTAGAGGGTACTCTGTCTCCCCCGAGCTATTCTCGGAAGTCCGGGGTTCCGACCGCACCCCGCAAACAGCGCGCTGACGTCAGCGGGTGGAGCTCCGCCGCCTTCGTCGAGGGTTCTCGACCGTCAGTGCGTTCCTCCCCCCGCCACCCATACGGACGGCCGTGACACGCCGATTCGTCGCGTCCACGCCGAAATCACGGTCCGCGAAATCCGACTCATACGCGCGCCGTTCGATTGCGCTCTCTTCGATATATCGAAGAGAGCGGCCGCTCTCAGCTGACGCGTTTTTCTACTCGCGCCGACTCGCGCCGCGACAACACCGAGCGCCCCGCTCGCCGCACCGACCCCGCGTCTCGCGGGCGACGTAAACACTCCGAAGCGATTTAAAGACCCGCATAATACACGGGCTTTAACGACCGGCGTTACACACCCACACACGCACACACACGCACACTTGTACATACAGACACCTAAATTAATAAATTACAGTTGTTACTAATAACCGTTACGTTCGTTGTCTCACCCTTTTTACGAGCCCTGATCCCGACCGAGTTATTCCGAGCTCGCGAAAAGCGACCGTTACATTTGGCGCCCGAACAGGGACCGTTCCGTCCGTTGTGAGACACGAACCTTGCGGTTGTATTGCGCTCGCGCTGTTTTTTTGTTTCGTCCGCATTTTCTTTTGTTTCATTCTCCCGGTCACGAACACCGAACCCACGGTCACGCCACGATGCCGAAAGCGTGGATTTACCGAGTACCGAAGGAACAATTAGTTTCGATCGTCACCGCGGCCGGCCTCGACGCAACCGGCACCCTCGATGACCTCCGTAGGCGCATGAGCCGTCACATCGACGAAAACTTTGCCGAATACGCGACTGCGGAAGACGACGGGGCTGAACTCCTCACCCCGCCGCCGGCCATCCATGGGCGGCCCCCGACACCGCCGCCTGGGGGGGACCGCAGGGGGCCCCTGCCGTCCGATGACGCGAAGGTCATCAACCAGATTCGGAAGTGGGGATGCCCGTTCGACGAACGCGACCCCGTGGTCTTCCTTGAGCGCGTCCGCGAACTAAACGCCGGTTACGGGTACACCGGCCGACAGCTACTTAGAGCGTTACCCGAACTCTTACGCGGCGATGTCCTGCTGTGGTACCGCAATACGCGCGACAACTGGTCCGAATGGCACGATTTCGAACGCGATTTTAACGCACACTTCCTACCGCGACGATACAAAGCCACGCTCCGCCGCGAAATTCTGGAACGCCGGCAAAAATCGGGAGAAAAATTCGCTACGTACGCCACGGTGATGATGACGCTGATGCGTCGCGCGGGCGGTTTCTCTCGCGGCGAGCAGCTCGAACGCATTTATGAGAATATGCATCCCGAGTACAAGTTCTACGTGCGGATTGACGACGTGGCGAACCTGTCGGAACTACATGACCGCGCCGCGGAGTACGAAGACATCGAGCAGGAACGGAGTCAGATGCGGAAGAGCGAGAAACCAACGAGCGAACGGCCCTCCGTAGCAGCCGTATATAATCGCGAGGAAAGTTGCTGGCGCTGCAAGCAGCGCGGACACACCCGGTTCAATTGCAAGCGCCCCGCGAAGAAATTTTGTTCGCAATGCGGACGCGATGGGGTACTCACCTCGCAGTGCCACCCACCACGAACGGGAAACGCCAACGGGGCCGAGGCCGAGCGGACCGGCACTCGCCCCGACACCAGCATCGCGACGTAACTTTCTCGCCGCGACCCCACCTGACCGTCCGCATACACGGGAGGCCCTTCAAGGCCCTGCTAGATTCGGGGGCCGAGATTTCGTTCATCAACACCGCCACGGCCGAAGCCGTTCGGACCTGGGGCTACGTAGAGGGCACGAACGCCGGGCAAGTGCAACTGGCCGATGGCACATACGCGGAAATACCCGGCTATGTGACACTGCCGATTCAAGTCCGAGACCGCACCTACCGACACGAATTCGCCATCCTACCGACTCTCGACAGCGAGTTACTGATCGGCATCGATCTATGGGGAAAGCTCGGGATTACCATCACCCCGCCGCGCGCCGACCCGTGTCAGCACACCCCGCAGTGCAGCTTGACCACTGGACTCGCGAGCCGCACGCCGGCCGAGGACCGCCGCCTCACGACCTTACTACAGCACGAACTCGCGTTATTTGAAGACGTCCGCGGGCCAACGACCCTCGCGCGGCACCACATCCGGTTAAAAAATCCGACGCCGATCAAGCAACGATACCGCCCTCGTAACCCCGCGATGCAGGCCGTTATCGACGCCGAAGTGGCAAAGATGGAGGAGGCCGGGATTATCGAACCCTCCAAAAGCGCGTGGAGCTCACCCATTGTGGTCGTCCGGAAAAAGGATGGCAAACACCGGTTTTGCATCGACTTTCGACGCGTGAATGACGTCACGGATAAGGACGCGTATCCCCTGCCGCAGATCACCGCGACCCTCGACAAGTTACGAGGAGCCCGTTACCTCACCACGCTCGATCTCAAAAATGGCTACTGGCAGGTACCGCTCGCGCCGGAGAGCCGTCCGATTACCGCGTTCACTATTCCCGGGAGGGGGTTAATGCAGTTCCGGGTGATGCCGTTCGGCTTGCATTCCGCGCCGGCTACGTTCCAACGCCTGCTCGATACGGTTCTGGGACCGGAACTCGAGCCCCACGTATTCGTGTACTTGGATGACATTATCATCATCAGCCGCACCTTCGACGAACACCTCGAGCTGCTCACCGAGGTTTTCCGCCGGTTGCGCGACGCCCGATTACGGCTGAACCCCGAGAAGTGCAAATTTTGCGTCGACCAGTTGAAATATCTCGGCCACGTAGTCGATGGACACGGGATTCGAACCGACCCCGAAAAGGTCAGCGCCGTCGCGAACTGGCCCGCACCGCAGAACATTCGGCAAATCCGGCAATTCCTGGGCGTCGCCTCGTGGTACCGCCGTTTCGTGCCGGATTTCTCCACGACCGCCGCGCCTCTCACCCGATTAACGCGGAAAAACGCCCGGTGGAAATGGGGGGACGAAGAAGACGCCGCTTTTCTCGCGCTGAAAAACCGCCTAATCGCCGCCCCCATCCTCGCGTGCCCCGACTTCGCACGCCGCTTCTACCTGCAAACCGACGCCAGTAACCACGGCCTCGGAGCGGTCCTTACGCAGTTTTCCGAGGAAGGCGAACGGGTCATCGCGTACGCGAGCCGCACCCTCAACGGCGCGGAAAGCAATTATAGCGCTACGGAATTGGAATGCCTGGCCATCGTGTGGGGCATCCAGCGGATGAAAGGGTATTTGGAGGGCTACGCCTTTACCGTCGTGACCGACCACCAGTCACTCAAGTGGCTCCAACGTTTGGACTCCCCGACCGGCCGCCTCGGACGCTGGGTTTTCGAACTCCAGCAATACGAGTTCGACGTTAAATACCGCCGCGGAAAACTCAATCGCGTGGCCGATGCGCTCTCCAGATGCCCCGAGGTCTGCGCCGCGCACCCGATCCGATGTCCCTGGTACCGCCGCCTTTACGACACCGTGACGCGACAGGCCTCAGCGCTCCCCGATTACCGCGTCGACAACGGAGTCCTTTACCGCCACATTCTCCACACGTTGAACTTCAAGGACGAGCCTACCGAGGTACAGTGGAAGCAATGCGTTCCGAAGAACCGACGGCGCGCCGTGCTGCAGCAGCTACACACCGCACCCACCGCGGGACACCTGGGGGTAGCTAAGACGGTCGCTCGTGTCGCGGAGGAATATTACTGGCCGGGGATGCTACGAGAAGCCGCGACCTTCGTGCGACAGTGCGAAACCTGCATGGCGCACAAAGCCTTGCAACAAAAACCCGCCGGGTATATGCACGCTGTAGACGTCCGACAACCGTGGGAGCAAGTCACGATCGACCTAGTCGGCCCACTACCAAGATCACGAGCCGGACACACCTGGCTTTTTGTGATGCAGGATCGCTTCACGAAATGGACCGAGCTCGTGCCGTTACGCAAGGCGACCGCCGCCGCCGTCACCGACGCGCTATCACCACCCGTATTGTCCTGCGCCACGGGCAACCCGATCGCATTATCTCCGACAACGGCACCCAGCTCATCTCCGGCCAGCTCACCGCTCGCCTAACGGCTCTGGGGATCAAACATCGCACCTCACCCGTCCGCGCGCCTCACTGCAACCCGGTGGAACGAACGAACCGCGTAATCAAAACCATGATCGGGGAATATGTCGGACGAGACCATCGAGACTGGGATGCCCGGATCCCCGAATTGCAGTTCGCCTACAACACGGCGTACCACGACGCCACGGGATACACGCCCGCATACTTAAATCACGGCCGGGAACTGCGACGCCCGGAAACGACCGAACGACGACCGACCGCCATCGACGAGCCGGATATAGTCGCTCAGCACCTCCGCGACGCCTATCAACTTGTGCAAGTGCACTTAGCCAGGGCGTTCCAACGCCAGGAAAAATATTATAATTTGCGACGACGACCGTGGCGACCGAAACTCGGCGATATCGTCTGGAAGAAACAGCATCCGCTGTCACGAAAGGCAGACGCATTCAATGCCAAATTAGCACCCAAATATGTTGGCCCGCTCACGGTACGCCGCATCGTCTCACCCGTAATCGTCGACCTGAAAAGCGCCCACGGCAAATGGTACCGCCATGTACACATCCAGGATTTAAAGCCAGGCCACAATAATAATAAACCTAACACCGCTAACGGAAACGGGGAAAGAATAAACAATAACACCGACGACCCCGACAATCAGGATGAGGACGACTCCGAAAAATAACGAGCTCACTTTGGTTCGAAACCTTCGAGAGAACAATCGACCATGGAAAAGGATATCATCCAAGCCATCAACGAGCTCCTGGGCGACTCGACCGATGACGAGGGCCCCGACACGCCGCCGAGCGCCCCTGCTGGACCAGCACCCTCCCGGCCGCCCCGCGTGGGCACGATTGTGCAACGCTCCGACCGAGCCAACCAGCGAAAGCGGGAAATGCTGCTGCAGCAACCACCGCCGCTGCCGAAACGACCAGCACGCCAGCCGGCCCCTCCGGAGAGGACCGTAGCGCCACGGCCGACGCTACAAATGCCGACCGGACCCGTAACCCCGCCGCCGATTCCGTACCAGGTCGCGCCTGGAATGGTGGTGGAGGTACCGCATTTCGCGGTATTCGTATCCCGCCGCTACAAGTTCCGATCCGCGGAACAAGGATACTGGATCCTGCGGTTTTCGCGACGCGGCGAACTCCGGTATCACCGCCGCATTCGCTAAAAGCTGCCTCAAATTCAGGCACTGCTAAGGGGGGGGGTGATGTAACAACGCCCCCGCGTCGTTCCCGACCGTCCATCCGTCGGAAGGCTGCGCCCGGCGAACACCGGCCGGGCAGGGCAGCAGGCGCTGAGCGCCACATTTAATTATTCAACCGTTAAACACGATTCCCCGAAAACGCCCGACGCGCGCCGAAATAAGCCGAGGATTATCACCCCCACTCCCTCTCCTTCGATCCAGCCTCCGATCCCGTTACTCGATCCATATAAAAAGAGAGCTCGCGATAAGAGCTCTCTCAGACACCGTTCCGACTCCGTCGTATCGGAGAATCCTTCCGCCCGGAAAAAGAGCCCGAGGTAGACGCGTACGCTGCCTCTGCGGAGATAATCTCCGTGCTCCGAACTTCCGGCTTCCGCCTCCACCGTCCCCCGACTTCGAGGTAGAGGGTACTCTGTCTCCCCCGAGCTATTCTCGGGAGTCCGGGGTTCCGACCGCACCCCGCAAACAGCGCGCTGACGTCAGTGGGTGGAGCTCCGCCGCCTTCGTCGAGGGTTCTCGACCGTCAGTGCGTTCCTCCCCCCGCCACCCATACGGACGGCCGTGACACGCCGATTCGTCGCGTCCACGCCGAAATCACGGTCCGCGAAATCCGACTCATACGCGCGCCGTTCGATTGCGCTCTCTTCGATATATCGAAGAGAGCGGCCGCTCTCAGCTGACGCGTTTTTCTACTCGCGCCGACTCGCGCCGCGACAACACCGAGCGCCCCGCTCGCCGCACCGACCCCGCGTCACAAGATGATTACAAAATTTTTATAATGTAGCACACACAAATAAATAAATGCATACGAACCATTCGTTAAACGTGGAGGAGTCAGCAATTTAGTCGGCAAATTGTTATTATCGTCTGATAACGAATTGTTCTCCTCAAATGAAAAACAGAAATTTTTTTTCGTCACTTTTCTTTTACTTCTAAGTGACCTGTCAGAGTTTATGTCAGAGGAATATTCCGCCTTGCGGCATTTATCTTGTGCTACGGAATAATTGGCTAGAACAAAATAAGTATAACATTACGACAATGCAATAAATAGATTTTTCGTCAATTGGATACATCAAAACGCAAAGTAGTATATTATATAAGTAGTATATTTACCGAAAGTTCCATTTCGTACGATCCTGATGGGATATAAGGGCCATGAAACGTTTGGTGAATTATGATTTTTTTATTGCGATCGTCAACTTCTCAGATGTAATAAGTGACGGCCAGTAACACTTGTTATCTAATATCCAATTAGATGGTACTACCTCCACAGTATCTTCTTCTATGAAGATTGTCCATGTCTTCGCCATTCCTACAAATTATTAATCATTTGTGTATGCAAGTTCAAAAAAATAATTTAAAATATTATTAGTATTCGGAATCAAACCGCTAACGAACATAAGAGGATTCGATTTTTTGTCTTATAAAATTTATTTAATTTATTTACTTTTAAGATATATATAGAATTCATATTTAATTTTTAGATATATTCTCAGAATACTTTTATATTATAATAATATTCTTTGAAACATTATTCATCATTTTCTTAAATACTAAGTCAATAAATTTAAGATTTAAAAAAAGAATGATTAATCTATATTTTTATTAATTTTAATTGCAAAATATAATCAACATTATTTAAAAAATTCTAGGCTTCCGGTTCCGAAGTGAGAGTGTGTGACAGGTGTGAGAGTCTGTGGTTAGAGTTATACGGAAAAAAGGCGGTTGGAAGGAGAGGAGTGAAGAGAGGTGTGTATGGGTGATAAGAGAGAAGAAGTGGAGTGAAAGAGAAAAAGGGAGGGCGGTGAATAGTGAGAATTGGGGCAGGATAGAAGGAAGAAAGTAAAGGAGGTTAGGTGAGGGAAAGACACGAGGCGTGGAAGGTGCAGAGAGAGTAGCGAGTGTAGACGGGTGGTGCAGAAGGTGAGAAGGCATAGAGTATAGGCAGTGGAGAAGGAAGAGTCGAGTGGGTGGGACGGAACGGTAGAGCACAGATAAAGAGTAGAGAAGATAGCCCGGGGTAAGAGAGAGTAGGACGCGGAGAAAAGAAGGGTGACGAGAAGTAAGTATAGGCGGCAATGGAAGTAGTGGAGTTAGCGAAGGTAGGAGACGGGGGAGAGGCGGTGGAGGCGGGAAAGAAAAAGGTGGGGAGGCCAAGGAGGATAGAGGAGTTAGGGAAGAAAAGGAGAGGGAGTACGGGGAGCACGGGGTGTATGGAGGATTTCTTCAAACGGAAAAGGGATGTGTTAGGAGAGGAAGGAATGGATAGAGATGAGGGGGAATTGAGGAGATTCAAAAAAACGGAGAAATTACAGGAGAAGGGGAAAGAAGATTTAGGCTACTTAATTAGAGGAATGGAGGAAAGAATAACGAATAAGATCAGTGAGGAGATAGGGAAGTTGAAACTGGAAATATGGCAAAGGGAAAAAGAGTGGAAAAAGGAAAAAGAGGAGATGGGACAAAGGATTAAAAACTTAGAAAAGAGGGTAACGGAAATGGAAAGTGAAAAAGGAAAGGGAATGGAAGGGGGCAGGGGATTGGAGGAGACAATGATAGCTAAAATAATAGGATGGGATAGGAAGATGGAAATGAAGGAGAGGAGGGGAAAGGAGGAATAATATTGTTATCCGTAGATTAGAAGGGGGAACGGGGGAGACAAGGGAAAGGGTGAAAAAAGTGTTAGAGGAGATCGAAGTAAAAGCTGAGACAGAGTGGATTAGAAAGGTGGGAGGAAAGGAAAGGGGGGAGACGGAAACGGTAGTGGTAAGGTTAGGAAGTAGGGAGCAGAAGAGACAGGTAATGGAGAGGAAGAAAGGGTTAAGAGGGAAGGCGATAAGGATTGAGGACGATTTAACGTGGAAGGAGAGGAAAATAAAATGGAAGCTGGGGGAGATTGCAGACGAGGAAAGGAAGAAAGGGAATAGAGTGTGGACAGGATATGGGAAAATTAGAATAAATGAATGTTGGTGGAGATGGGATGAAGGGGAAGGTAGGCTTAGGAATTGGAAAGGAGAGGTAAGAGAGGGGAGTGAAGAGAAGAGGGAAGAAGAGGACCGGAAGAGAGAAAAGGAATAAGGAAAGGTAGGGAGGAGAGGAAAGGAATAAGAGGGGAGGAAGGAGCAAAGGAGAAAAGACGGAAAGGGGGGAGAAGGGGAAACTAAAAAAGGGAGGAGGAGGGAAAGGAGAGAAGAAGAGAAAAGGAAGGTGAGTTTCTGGAATGTGGCAGGAGATAGGGGGATTAAGAATAAGGGGGAAAAATTTTGGAAGGAAATTAAAAAATGGGACGTGGTAATGATGCTGGAGACATGGGTGGACGGAAAAAGTTGGGATAAGGTAAAGAGAAGTCTGCCGAAGGGATATAGATGGGAGAAACAGTTGGCGAGGAGGAAGAGTAAGAAGGGGAGGTCGATGGGGGGGATTATTATCGGTGTCAGGGAGAAACTAGGGATGACAATGGGGGGAGAGGTAGGGGAGGAGGAAGAACTAATGATGGTGGAGGTAGGGCTAGGAGAGGAGAAATGGAGAATAGTGGGGGTATATGTGAATGGGGATATGGAAAGAAAGTTAAATGTGTTTAAGGTTTGGATGGAGGAGCAGAGGGATGATAGGTGGACACTGATAGGGGGGGACTTCAATGCAACGACAGGCTCGGGGGGAGGGATAGGAGGAGAAGGAGAGGAAGAGAAGGTGGAAAGAAGGTCGAAAGATAGAAAGATAAAAGGGGAAGGGAGGAGATTAATAGAGGGGATGGGGAATTTTAAACGGGAATGTGGAAGGGGACGAAGAAGGGGAGTTCACGTATACGGGGGGAAGAGGAGAGTCGGTGATAGACTATGTGATCTGTGAGGAGAAAGTGAGAGATAGGGTGAGAAGATTAGAAATAGGAGACTGTATAGAGTCAGATCATCACCCAATCATAGTGTCAATAGAAAGAAAGAGCGGAGGGAAAAGAGGGAGAAAGAGAGGAGGAGAGAAAGGGAGAGGGGGGAAATGGACAGCAAGAGGAGGAGAAAGGATTAGAGAAAGGATAGATTGGGAGGAGGGAGAGGATGGGGGCTTAGAGGGAGAATTAGAAAGGAAGGTGAGACAGATCGGAGAGGAGTTGAGAGAGGGGGCAAGAGAAAGTGAGGATAGGGTAAGGAAAGGTTGGTGGGACGAAGAGTGTGAGGAGAAAAGGAAGGAAGTGAGGAAGGTTCTAAGAGAATGGAGAAGAAAAGGTGGGGGAGGAAGAGGGTACAGGAAAATGTTGGCGGAGTATAAATTAATATGTAGGAGAAAGAGAGAGGAGGAAAATGAGAGATGGATTAAGGAAGCGCAAGAAGCAAGGACGGAGGGAGAAGTTTGGAGGGTAGTGAACAGGGAGAGGAAAAAACGGAAGGGAGTAGATGAAGGGATAGAGTTAAAAGAATGGAAGAAGTATTTTATGTCACTATTGGGAGGGGTGGAAAGTAAAGTGATGAAGGGAGGAAGAGAGAGGGGTTAAAGGATGAGGAGCAGGGGATAGAGGGGAATGAAATAAGGAAAATTTTGGGCTGATTAAAGAAGGGAAAAGCGGCGGGGGAGATGGAGTGCCGAATGAAGTATGGAAAGCTGGGGGGATAGGGCAGAAGAGTGGGTGAGAAAATTTTGTAATAGAGTATGGAGGAGGGAGGGATGGCCGGAACAGTGGAAGGAAGGGATAATAGTACCGCTATTGAAAAAGGGGGCGGGAGACAGGGTGGAGGACTATAGAGGGGTGACGTTAATGCCGCTATATAAGGTTTACATCGGAATTCTGACGGAGAGGCTAAAAGAAGAGATAGCGAGAGAAGGAATGATTCCACCGAGTCAAACAGGTTTTAGAAAGGGGATGGGGGTTATGGACAATATTTATGTACTGAATTATCTGGCGAACAAGCAGGTAGACAGAAAGGGGGGAAGGATGGTTGCGGCATTTGTGGACCTGAAGGCGGCGTTCGACTCGGTGGACAGGGAGGTGTTGGGGGAAGCGATGAGGGAGAGAGGGGTTAGAGAAGGGCTAAGAGTGAGGATTGAGGAGAGTCTTAAGGAAACGAAAAGTAGAGTGAGAGTGGGGGAAAGGCTAGGGGAGAGTTTCTGGACGGCAAGAGGGGTAAGGCAGGGGTGTCCGATGAGTCCATATCTGTTCAACCTGGTTGTGGCAGATGTGGAGGAGGTACTAAGGAAGGGAGGATGGGGGGAGTAAAATTGGGAGACGAGAAGGTTTACTGTCTGGCGTATGCGGACGATATGGTTTTGCTCGCAGAGGATGAGGAAGGGATGATACATATGATGGGGAAGCTGGAGAGGTACTTGGATGAAAAAAAGCTGGAGATTAATGTGGGTAAAACGAAGATGATGAGGTTTAAAAGAGGGGGTGGTAGAATGAGGAAAGTGAAGTGGTGATGGAAAGGGAAAGAGGTAGAAGAGGTGAAGGAGTTCACGTACTTGGGGTATAGGTTGCAGAGAAACGGGGGTCAGGAGGCACAAGTGAGGGAGAGGATTAGAAAGGCGGCGGCGGTTATTAGACAGGTATGGGGGATAGATAAAAGGAGGTTTGCGGGGGACTGGGAGAGAAGGATTTGGTTATGTGAGAGGCTAGTAGGAACGGTGATGGAGTATGGAGCGGAAATATGGGGCTGGAAAGAGAGAAAGGAAGTAGAATCGATGCAGGATAGATGGATCAGATGGACATTAGGAGTGGACTGGTGCACGCCGGGGTACATGGTGAGGGAAGAGATTGGAAAAGAAAATTTTAGGTTGGAAGCAGGGAAAAGGGCGGTGGGATTCGAAAAGTTGGAGGAGGGGTGAGGGGGAAAGCTGGCAAAGAAGTGCCTGGAGGAGATGAGAAAGAGGATTAGGGAAGGTAGAGAGCTATCGGGATGGGAGGAGGAAAGGAAAAAATTCTTTGAGGGAAGGGGAATGGGTGGAAAGAAATGGAGGAAAAGAGGGGGAGAGGGGAAGAAGTGTATGAAGGATGGGAGCAGCGGGATAGAGAATTGCAAAGAGAAGAAAGATGGGAAAAGATCAGAGAGTCCAGGTATAACAGATGGTATGGGGAGATAAAGGAGGAAGGAGTACCGGCATATCTAAAGAAGGGATGGGGGGAGAGTAGATGGAAGAGGGTGATTAGGCACAGAATGAACAATGAGATGAGAGGAGCAAAGTATTGGGAGAAAGAGGAAAGGAGGATGTGCAGGAGATGTGGAGGAGGGGAAGAGACATGGGAACATGTGTTGGGAGAGTGCATGGGGGAGGAAGTGGAAGGGGACTGGTGGGTGAAGATGAATAGGATACTGGAGAAGGAAGGGAGAGGAGAATGGTGGTTGAGGGAGTTAGAGGAGAAAAGAGAGGGAAGGGGGAGTGGGAGGAGGAGGGGGAGAAGGAAGGTGGGAGGGTGAAAGGATGGATGGATGGAGAGTGGATGAAGGAATCGGAAGTCGAGGCGGTTGAGATTAGAGACAGATCTCTCTCTCTCTCGATAGGTTGGAATAGGGTAGAAGTGTAAGATAGTGTGTAAGATAGTTATAAGGAGATAATGTAAATAGTTGTAAATAATTGTAAGTAGATGTAAGTTAGAGTAAGGAAGCGACAGATAAACAAAGAAGAGAAGGAAGGCTCGATAGGAAAGGAGAAAGGAGGAAAGGAGAAAGGAGGTAAAGGAGAAGAGAAAGGAAAAGGACAGAGGAGGAAAAGGAGAGGAGGAGAAAAGGGAGAGGAAGAAGTTGGGGGAAAGGGGGAAAAGAATGTTGTTAGTAGAATGTGAGGTCGCATATGGCCAGGAGAGGAAGGAAAGATTGGAGGTGTGAAGGTTTGGGTACGCTCCGTATAAAAGCGCCTTTAATCTCTAAGGGGACAAATAAAGAATACAATACAATACAATATTTAAAAAATTCTAAATTAAAAATTTTTAATATATAAAAATAAAATTATTAAATCTATAAAATTTAATTAGAGCGAATGAAGCAAGGGAAAAACAACAAATTTATCTTTAAAATGTAATCTTATACATTTATGCGATATTTCATTTATGTTCCAACTTTGAAGATCGTTAACAACATTTTCTACTAAATATATACCTAAATCAGAAAACTTGCAGGGCTCATTATAAAAATCTCTGTTAATTTATATTTATTTCCAGTTATTACCGTGTTTTCATTATTACTAGCAATATTTTTAACTAAAATAATATCACCATTATTTAAACTACAACAATTATCAGATTCTTTTATTTTTAAAGTAAAATTAGGAAACACTATTTTTTCCCACTGACTAGTATATAAAAATTGATCTAAAGGTCCGTTATTATGCTTATTTAATAATTTGGGTTTCGAAGTTAATTTATTTTCTTCATCTAATTCCGCAAGATTTTCTTCATATATACGATTTACTATTTGTTGTAATACTTTATCTTTTTTACGAATGTATCCTTTTATCTTTTGCATATAATTTTCAAAGGGATAGGCACCATATTTTTGTAAAATTCCGAATTTTTTTACATCATTGCATAAATGTAATAAATTATGAATATTAATTGAACAATTACTTTGCCATACAAAATTATATAAATTTTTATAAAATAATTAAAAAGAGAATTAGCGTAATCTAAATATCTAACATGATGAGGATGAGATGATAAAATAGTGACAGCTACATTTAAAGACAAAATTGAGATAATTATCACGATTAAGTACATATTTTAATACAACAGGACCTGTGTACAATAAAAATTGTCTAAATTCTGTAGCCTTCCACTTTCTACTTTCTTCTAATGATCTCGGTTTACGATTAAATTCTAACGGAATATTTTTAATTTGATTTATTAATAAATCAGAAATTTGTGTAATTTGTGCATGAGATAATTTTATTGGTGGTTTACCAAAACACCACATACTCACTAAAGTTTTTGTAACGCCTAGATCAATTAAGTGCATCGGCTCGACAGGAAAATCACTAATCATATCTAAATGTTCGATTAATTCAAGATCAGAAGTTTTGGAATTTATGTGATGTTCTTCTTGAGATTTTGATCTAAAATCGAAATCGGTTCTATCAAGGAATTTATTTAAATTCGAAAAACAAACTCTATTGTTAATATAATCCCCTTCTATAACACATTTTGTACATGAATAATAACCGGTATGACCCTTCGTAAATTTAATAAACGCCTTAGGAGGTGTATCGCAAATAAATCCTTTAATTTTAAAAGAATAATTAAATTTTTCGTTCTCTTTATCTATTATAATACCGTGCGATGATAAATCGATAACTTCGGCGATAAAATCTTTTAAAAATTCATTTGCATCGTCCGGCTTTCTTTCCCCGTGATATATACCTACAATACCTACTTTATTACGATTTTCAACTAAACTACATAATATCGGCCATAACTGTTGATTCGAACTTTTAAAAAGTGGTAAACCATCAATATTTATGTAAACTTCTATTTGTTGCAAATTATTTAAAGATATAAATGAACATAGTTTTTGAATACAATTATTTAAACCAAAATGATAATAATGTCCTGGTTCAACAATTTTCAATGTAGTTTTTCTTTTCTAGGAGTTTTCATTAATACGCGAGCATCCGAAGGTAATTCATCATGTTTTGATTTTAAAATAGCTAATAATTCGTTAAGTGCAACATGAGTAATTTTATTTTTCAAAGCCCAAGTAGCAAGTTGTGATCGTAGAGAACATATATTGGCTGTATTATTGGAATTTTCATGATAATTATTAATTGATTCGTTAAATTATTCAAGGTGCTTTCATTAAATCTTTAATAAAATCATTATTGGATGTATCACTATCTGAACTCTCTAAACTTTCTAATATATTATTATCAAATTCAATATTATCAAAATTATTATCCAAATCAATGCAATTTAATTGTTCATTAATATTCATATCATTATTTATCAAATCATTATTTAAATATTGAGCAAAAGCTTCAGATTCAACTGAATTTATCGTAGAATCTGTACTAGCTTTTGCTCGCCTATAATATTTGGTTGCAATTTTAGGCATACTCACTTATTTTCCAAGAGTTTCCTAAAGGCAACGCAATCTTGAAGTGGAATAACTACTGTATCAGTAGTTATTCCACTTCGTGTGGTGTTGCGTAACCTTCACCAATGGGTTTCCCAAAGCAATGAGTCTTCCAGAGCTATATAAAATAAAAAATGTTTTAATTTATAGGATTTAAAAGCATTTATTCTAAAGAAAATATAAAATAAGAATGAGTTTATTAAGCATATTTTACATTTTGGAGTCAATGCGCTAAGTCAAATACATGGGGTGCTTTCCAGCAATGACACAGTGCGACACAGTATCATTCTATTTTCTTTCAATACCAGTGAACGACAAAGATAGAATGATACTCTGTGTCGTATTATGTCGTTGCTGGAAAGCACTCATGATATATAATATGTAAAAATCTGAAATATGTATTATGTATGGGATATTGTTAGTTCATTAAAAAGTTAGTTTATTTTATTAAAAATATCAACTAAAAATATAAATTAATTTTAAAGATGTAGCAAAATGTATATATCTTTTATGAACATTATATTTCGAGCAGATTCTCAATATCGAAGTAGAACCACATTTCCATAACAAATATTGATACATTTTATTTTTAAAAGAAATTATAATTGCCATAAGTAAATATAAATAAATATGATGCTTTATATATTCTATTCTCGTCTGATAAAAAAATGTATCATCATATAAATGAAATACTAACTTCTTAGGTTATGAAAACAATCGGCTAAAATTATATTACTATAAATACATATAAAACTATACATATACTTACATTGTTAATTCTCCGTTCCGTGTGTAGTTGAGACCACTGATGAGTAGCCCAGAAATGGGCTGATTTAATAACACGTGTGTCGTGAGATTTTCCAGGAAAGTCGCCGGTACACGAGTTACACGAGTAAGGCTGGTTGTGCCGGTCGTGCGCTGCTTATCGCTGCACGAGCCCGCCAAATCTGGTCACGTGATCGCGCTCGACCAATCCGCGCAAGACTTGTGTATAGCAGTCTTTTCTTTATCGCGTGATACATGCGTGATACCATGGCCCAAGCGTGTGGTATCACGCATGTATGGCGCCATAAAAAAAGATTGCTATGCATGATTATAAAATCTTATAAACATATGATGGAAAAATAAGGCTATAGCTTACGTGATGGAAAAATAACGCTATATGCCTTACAAAACTCTTTTTGATGACAAAAAAATGGAATAAGGATAAGTCCAAAATAAGTCCATGTAAAGACGTCCACTGGATGTACAGTATATACTCTTAAAAATTATATAAAAGGGATCTCAAATGGACGTCCATTGGATGTCCATTGGACGGTCGTTTATATAGCCAATATATATCCTTGTATGGATGTACCTTGGATGACCTTATTATGTCCATGGACGTATGGTGGTAAAATGGACGTAAAACGGACGTCCATAAGACGTACGGTGCTATTTGGGATGTTGATACTACATATTCAACTGTTCTGCAATAGGTACGTCTTCAAGCAATTGTGATGTAATGTTTGGTGTGGTAAATACCAGCAATTGTGGTATTTACCGAAATCGGATAATTGGACCGTATTTCATTGAAGGTACGCTCAATGGACCGAAGTACAGAAACTTTTTAAACCAAAAGAACTATCACAATTTCCGGAAGAAAAAGTGCACCCTCTCATTTAAAAAAACCAAATTGACCTCGAAATGAGCTCCAAAATCGCATTCCAAGATTATCTTCGAGTTCAAGTTTCAGCAAAGACTCCTCTAAATTTTCATTAATTATATCAATATAGACATCTGCCATATCATAATCTCGTCAATTTTGACAAGATTTTCTATTTTTATCCACGAGAGACATCCCCAGACCATAATATTTTCTCCACTATGCTTTAGAGTTTTCTGAATATCAAAGAGGATCAGATAGAGTGGAAGCTGCCATAAGAGCACAATGTTAAATAGCGTGTCCGTAGCGTAGACGTAAAGCAAGGCAGAGAAAAACACATACGTAACTACGTAAGTCGTGTATGCGGAAAGTACATCGTGCATTTTCCGTACACACGTATTACGTATACGCTTTTCTCTGCCTTACTTTACGTCTACGACAGACGAAGCTACGAGTTTTCTGCCATCAGACTATCTTGCTGAGTGAGAGAGAGGGGGAGAGAGGGAGAGAGAGGATTGCACGTAGTGCGTCTCCGAAATGACGCGAATTGCGATACACGGCCAGCTTCCACTTTATCTGATCCTCTTTGCTGAATATGACAATCTTGAAGCTCTTCTTAATATTTTCTGCAGACTTTAATTTTCTTTTGTCCAAGAAAGTAAATCCGAGTTATTTAGACAAAAGAAGTGGTTTAGAGTCCGAAAAAAACACGGAGAAAAACTTCAAGATCGTCATATTCAAAAAACTGTAAAGCATGGTGAAGGAAATATTATAGTCTGGAGATGTTTCTCATAGGCAGGAGTAGAAATGCATTTAAAATAAAAAATGGATAATAAAAACCATTTAAAAATGTAAATATAAAATAGTTTTTGAAAACATGTATTTTAAATGCAAAATACAAAATAGGCATTTTACATTTCCATTTAAAATGATGCAGATGCATAGATATTCCAAATAATGCTCATCCCTACATGTTACATTTATGAATTTCATACTAAAGCAAGTAAATAGATAAGTACAGTAGCGCCTCTCATCTAAATAAAACGCAGTTATCTCCACTATATATATATATATATATATATATATATACATATATATATATATATGAGATTTAAGCGACTACTTGTATAGACTATCAATTTTATGTCATATGTTCAGAAAGTTAGTAGACATATCATCACATATCATAAATATATTCATTGTATTATTCTGCAACATTATATTGTATATAATAATAATCAATTTATTCATCAAAAGAAAATGTTTAAAATTAATTTAAGAGTGCTTGAAATTAATTTAAAGAACTATAAAATTATTTTTTTAAATAAATAATTAAATAAAATATAGTGAAATAGAATCCAAATAATTTCAAATTTCAATAGAATTTTTTTCTAACGGGGACATTACGACCTGGGAATTTTAGTTTGGGACGAGACTTCGTGTGGTGGTAGTGTACCCTTAGGGTGTTAATATACTTAAATACTAGGGCGCACTATTCAGCCAGTTTCGAGAAAAAACGGTCCAAAATTTTCGAGCACCTTACATACGGAAAAGTTTTTCCTTTTTTCAAATATAAATTTTTAAATAAAATACATTAAATAATTATTTGGATAAAAAAAAAACAGTTGCATCAGCCGAGAATCGAACCCGTTACCTCGGGCTCGTGAAGCAAGCACGCTACCGCCTGAGCCGCCGGACCACTTGAAAAAAGGAAAAACTTTTCCGTATGTAAGGTGCTCGAAAACTTTGGACCGTTTTTTCTCGAAACTGGCTGAATAGTGCGCCCTAGTATTTAAGTATATTAACACCCTAAGGGTACACTACCACCACACGAAGTCTCGTCCCAAACTAAAATTCCCAGGTCGTAATGTCCCCTTGTAAGACAACAGTTAGTTTATTCGCAATTATTTTTAGTATTTCAGGTGCACCGAATTTAAATACATAAACAGTAAGTGAAAGATGTAGATACTAAATATTTATTTGGTTGTTCTGCCTATCGATATGCCATGGATATCGTTTGCTCGGACTTTTCCTTTATTATGGTAAGAGTTACTTCGTTATGTTCGAGCAATTGATGAAGGGCTTGGCCAGGAAGGGTCATCAGGTTGACGTAATCAGCTCCTTTCCGTTGAAAAAACCTTATTCGAATTACAACGATATTGTGAAGCTCACACCGCCTATAGCATTAACGAACAATGTGACGTACGAAGTTATGCAAACTTTTTTCAAGAATCCAGTACATTCTATTGCAACAATGATAGGCAACAATATTTGCATGCACTTGGAAAATCCGGCGAAACAAGAGCTGGCGCGTAATCCGAAAGATCCACCTTATGATGCGGTACTAGAAGTGAGTAAAAATCTAGTTATACAGTGTCGTATTCCTTCCTTAAATTCATATACACAAGTAAAAATCTGTTTATTAACGTTAACAAAAATACAAAACTACTTCTTAATTCTCTTTCTGTATAATCTTGTACTCAAAACATTTTTTTAAACACTTTAAGTTGTATTTATTATGATCGATTTCTTATCGTAATTGTCGTTTTTTCTATTATAAGAAATAATGTAAATAGAAATCAGCTAAAAGATACCGAATATACGGGGGGGAGCGATGGCCGCCGAGGTAGTGACAGGCGAAATCTAGTGCTCCGTGTGGGGATGGGAAAAAGGTGGTTTGTTAGATGAGATGGAGAAGGAAATAAGAGGCGGCTAGAGGAACACTGGAGGAGTTGAGTGAGGTGTTGGAGAGCTTGAGAACGAAAAAGAAAGGATTTTATGGAAGGTGAAAAAATATGGAGCAGCGTGAAAAAAGGACGAGGAGACGTGACGTGGAAGAGGAGATGAGAGAGAGGGCTGAACAGCACGGAGAAGCTTAGATGAGAGAAAAAATAGATGGAGAGGGCGCCACGGAGGTTGCGGCAGGAAGAGAGTGGGTCGAGCGGTTCAGATGGAGAAAGCGAAGGAAGATGAATACGGGAGAGGAAGTGGGTTGTTAAAGAGGGCGCCACGGTATGATCGACACATGCAGGGTCGATAGCGATCCAGCTGACAAATACGGCAGAAGATTGGAAGAAGGTTAGAAGGTTAGAAAGCCGGTGGAAAGTGTGAGATAAGAGAGTTCAAGAGGAAAGGACGCGGACAAGGTGGATAAAGATAACAAAGGAAATGGAGTCGAAGGAGGGGATAAAGGAGTTAAAGGAATTGAAGGAGTTAGTGATAAGGATAGTGGAGATTTTAGAAGAATGGTCAGGAAAGAGGTTAGAAGGATGGAGAGAGAAGCAAGGAGCTGCGGAGAGAAAGGGAGAGGAGAGAAAGAATAGGACATATGTAGAAAGGGAAGGAGAGGTGGAAGGAAGGAAGGAAGTACAGGGCGAGAGGACAGAGAAAACAGAAGAGATATAGAGAGCGTAGAGGGAGATGGAGAAAGGAAAGGGGGAGAAGGAAGTTGACGAGGACGAGGAGAGTGACAGGAGGAAGGAAGACAGGCGGAGAGAGGACAGGAGGATTGAAGAGCAGGAGTTGAGTATAGGAGAGAGAGGAGACGGAGGAGAGTGTAAGGAAGAGGAGGAGAAAAAGAAGGGGGGAGATACAAGGCAGAGTGATGATGAGAAGAGGAGAGAGGGAGAGGCGTTAAAAGAGAAACCACTGGATAGAGACCACATGAAGAAAGATGAGGAAGAAAAGGAGGAAAGTTTAAGTAATTGGGGCGCGAAGGCTGAGGATACAATTGAGGAAGGATCAGGACAAGGAGGAAGGAAAGTGAAGAAAGAAGATGAAGGCAAGAGGGAAGGAAGAAAGAAGGAGGCCGAAGAGAGAGAGGATGACGTGGAACTAAGGGGGGCGATGAGGGGGAGTTAGAGAGCAGGGAAGAGAAAAAAGGAAGAAAGGGAAGAGGACGAGGAGAGGAGAGCGAGGAAGAGGAATGGTGGAAGATAGTAAAAAAAGAGGAGGACAAGATCGCCAGGGAGGAATGCATACGGAATGAGAAGAAAGGAAGCGAAAGAGAGGGAGGTCTGCAGCAAGAGGAAGGAGAAGGAGACAGAGAGGGCAGAAGGAAGATGGAGAGGGATACAAAAGAGAAGGGAAGTAAAGGATTGGAGGTATGGAGGAAGATAGAGGAAAGAGAGGAGAAAAGGAGGAGAGAGAGAGGAAAGACGGGAGAGAGGCCGAAAGGAAAATGAGAAGAGGGAGGAACAGGAAAGAAGAAGGAAGAGAAGGAGAAACTTGATCTGGAAAGGAGTGGAGGGAGAAGACCAAGAAGAGAGGCGAATGTTTGTGGAGGAGATTATAGCGAGAGTGATAGGGAAGGAAGCAAAGATAGGAGATATAATGGAGAGAATAGGAGAGACGGGAGCATGGGTACTGATCGTGGAGATGAAGGAGGAAAAGGATAAGGATGAGATGTTGGAAAATTGCCGAGAGATAAGTAAGAAATGGGGAGTTTGGATTGATGAGGATTTGACGATGGAGAAGAGAAGCGCAAGGTGGAGGATAGTAGAGAAGGCGAGAATGGAGAGAAAGAGGGGAAGAATAGTGGAGATGACGAATAAGAGGATATGGATCGATGGCGAAGAATGGTTTTGGGACGCGGAGGGACTGAGTTGGACGAAAGGAAGATCAGACTTGGTGGAAAAGAAAGAGTCATAAGGAGAGTAGGTCCGCGGGCCACATGTTTGACATGCTTGCATTTATTTATAAAATATCTCGTAAACTATTCATTTTTTGGCCATGTTGCACTTATAACTTTTTATAGTGAATATTGCGGGGAATCGATTTATATAAAAAATTTAGAAAATTCCATTTTAAAAAACATAAATGATCTTTAAATGACCTTGAAAAACGCCACTCAAGGGCAATTCTTGATTACGATGTTATGTCCCCCTTGAAACCCTACAACTTTTGTTTCAAACATTTTTGTCTAAAATCAATATTTATAAAGATATTTAAAGTGCTAATAATTATTGCCTCACCCGGTATATCGAGCATTTGGAGACATAACTATTAATTGGTTAAAGCAATGTATTGATGCGAATTATTCATTGGTAAGAGCGCGGTCAAAATTGCGTTTCTTAAAGATATGTAAAAATTACCATATTTTTCCTATGCATCTAACTAATTTTTGTAGGATTAAATTCATTTTGTGTCATCATAAATCATTCAAAAAAATGGCAGGGTTGCTGTACAAGTTTAGAGCGGACGCAATGAATATTGAAACACTAAAAACTTACCTTTTCAAAAAAGGTAAAAAAGATGCGTCAAGTTCACGCGCGCGAGTACATTGCAAATTTATTGTACCAGTAAAAAATTATTTATTGCAAACCCATGTAGAATCGTATCAGTGAAAAATTACTCATACAAAAATATCCATGTAGAATCATACAAATAAAAAATTATTCATTGCAAATCCATGTCGAATTGTATTAACTAAAAAAAATTATTTTCATAAAAAAGTTGTACAAAATATTTGTTTTAACTTTCTAGATATATCCTACAAAAATAATGATATAAAAAAAATTGCGTCAAATGGAAGTAGAAACTTGTACCAGTGAAAAATTAAAATTGCAAACCTATATAGAGTTTAATATAATAATTATACATCTCAAACTTTTTTATGAAAATAATTTTTTTTAGTTAATACAATTCTACATGGATTTGCAATGAATACTTTTTTATTTGTACGATTCTACATGGGTTTGTAATGAGTAATTTTTCACTGATACGATTCTACATGGGTTTGCAATAAATAATTTTTTACTGGTACAATGAATTTGCAATGAACTCGCGCGCGTGAACTTGGCGCTTTTCTTTTACCTTTTGGAAAGGTGAGTTTTTAGGGATTATATTATTCTTTTTTGTAGTATATTATTTCTTTGAAAATATAATACTTCTACATGGATTTGCATACAATTCTACATGGGTTTGCAATGAGTAATTTTTTACTGATACGATTCTATATGAGTTTGCAATAAAGAATTTTTCACTGGTACAATGGATTTGCAATGTACTCACGCGCGTGAACTTGACACCTTTTTTTACCTTTCTTGAAAAAATAAGTTTTTAGGGATTATATCATTCTTTTTTGTAGTATATCATTTTTTTGAAAATCTTATAATTCTACATGGGTTTACAATGAGTAATTTTTTATTGGTATGATTCTACATGGGTACAATTCTACATAGATTTGCAATGTATAATTTTTTATTTGTATTATAATTCTACATGGGTTTGCAATGGGTAATTTTTCACTGGTATGATGGATTTGCAATGTACTCGCGCGCGTGAACTTGGCGCCTTTTTTACCTTTTTTGAAAAGGTAAGTTTTTAGGGATTATATCATTCTTTTTTTTTAAGGTAAATTTTGAGGAATTATTTTTTTTTATAGTATATGTTAAATATCTTTATAATAAATAAGCAAAGAACCCGCCACCACCTCCGTCATTTTATGAAAATACGACGGTCCTCTTTACTTATTATGAATATCTTTCAATTTATTTTTGTTATTCTTATTTTTAAAATTCTATATTTATTTATATATTTAAAATGATTTTATTATATTATTTATATATTTAAAAATACCGGATAATTATCAATATGTCATTAGAAATATACAATTATTATTCGCAATCTATGCTTCTGGTCTATTGATAGATAATCGTTGCTTATCAGTTCATCATTAAATATGTAAACAAAAGAAACAAATTATAAATAATTATATTTTTAATAAAAGTAATAAAGACAAATTATTGACAATTTATCCAAATATTTTTTCTAATGCAGTTAATGAATAAAATGTAGAATATGAAATATAATTTACGATATTGCTAATACATTAATATGTATTTGTAGTACATTCTCTTTTATAGGAATGTAATACATTCTCTTATATAGGATTGATCGAAATACAATTATTAAATGATTAAATATTAATTACAAATATAATCTTTATCCTTTATTATTTAATATGTATTATTTATTAGCCATCTTTTGTAAAAATATTATATCTTTAGCACCTCTCTAAGCTACTGTCTTTTTTTAACTTGCGCATCATCAATTTCAATCCAAGTATTATACATATAGATACTTCTTCTCTACATATACTTACATAATGACCTTCATCAATACACGAACCATGATGAAATATAGCATTCATCATCTTGTTCAATTGTCCTGCTATTAATATTTTAGTTGTTGGGACAGTACATAAGTTAAAGGGGATAGCAGGATAAGCATGTATATGCTGCCCTCGCTAGGATCTGGTAGAAATTTTTACAATAAGTTGACATTGATGTGAGATTAAATTTCCCAAAAGATTATATCTAAAAAAAAATTTTTATGGGAGTTATGGGGGTAAGAAGAAAAATGGAAAAAATTTTTTTTCTCGTAAACGGCTGAACCGATTTTAATGAATAAAATATATGTTATGGGTTTCAATGCTATAATCAATGCTATAATCAAATTCAATGCTATAATCAAATTCAATGTTATTAAAAAATTACGGAATTTTTTTTTCACAAAATACGGGTAAAAAAAATTTTTCAAAATATTTTTGAATTTTTTTTTATGGGATGCACTTGAGGCACTATCACCATTTTTTCCCTAAAAAATCTTTAAATACTCTAGAATAATGTGTTCGAGTTTCATAACGATCGGAAGAGTAGTACATAGTTTTAAAAAATTAAGATTATGAGTGCGTCGCGTGCGGCGTATGGCGCGCTGTACAGTGTCTCGCTCTGTATGCAACAGCATCTTATAATTCATTGTGTAACTAGGAATACTTGAATAACTAGCCTTTTTTTTAAAAGACTTATAATTCAAAGTAGTGAGTTCGGTATAGTGACAATAATTGTGAATTGTTTGCAGAATCGCATAATGCTCAATGATTGCCCAAGTCATTTATTCTAAATATGATGTCATAATTTACGAACTGAAAACGTACAAATTGAAAAAAAATCAATGCAATTTTCTATTCAAACGCCTACGATCAGCCTACACCTCTCATGAATCAAAGTGCTTATTGTCTGCAAGATCTCTTCAATCCTCATCGCTGTCTTCTTCGATTACAGGAATAATATTATCCTCCTGAAACATTTTACTGAGAATTTCAGCTGGTTTCAAAACTTTGGACAAATATCTCGCATGAGATAAATAGTAAACTATTGTAGCAATATGTGAACAACAGCCAATAGTTCTTCCGTTGGCGCAGTCACATGTATACTGCAATAGACCTGAAATACCGACACTATTGGGCTTATATTTCACGAAACACCGATACATTTTTCGCGACATATGACGCGATTGAACTTGCAGTTTTAGAACATTCGTTTGATTTTTAACGAATTGCAGGTTAACTTTACCATCCTTATCAACCATTTCAGCTAAGTAAGATACCGCCTGCGATAGTTGATAAGAGCCAGTGAACAGAATTTTCAGATCTTTTGCGGTCATTTCAGGGAAATCTAAGAGGTCATCTGATGAGATACTTTGGAACATCACTTTTTTACGTAACCAGCCTTTTTCCTCTACTTCATCAGCTAAAGAATTTTCAATGTGTCTCCGGGCTTTCATCCTTTCCAAAATCTCATCTGAAAACTCTGCGTCAGATTTTAACCTTTTTCCGAATAGATTGTTTAAAAACGATGCAATTCGAAAATAGCTTCCAACATTTGTGAGCGTTTTGTTGTCCAATTTATAGTCAAGCATTCGGTATTTTTGTTTCAATATTCCGTGAACAGCTTCTACTGCTCACCGAATTTTTGTTACATAACGAGACTCGTTCGATTCATTTGTGGTCAATTGCTTTCGTTTCCCTTTCAATGCAGGCATCAACACTTTGATTTTCTTATGTTCTAACTCAGCTTTGACGTCTCGAAAGCCGCGATCAAGAACTGCATAGTCATCCTCTTTCAACAATTTGCACAAGTTGTTTGGACCTTGTAGGAGAGTTTTTAGAATCTCTGCATCATTTACATTAGCAGGATATGGTCCCAGCATATCAACCACGTAACCATCAGTTGTGCAAATCGTGAAAGGTTTGCAAAGTGGGACTTTCTTTTGCCCAGAAAATGATTTTCTTTGAAACTCATTATTCGTACTTTTTTGATGACGAGCATACGTCCCATCGCAGATCAACATTAGATTTTCGTGACTAGCAAATAAACTCTTGGCAATTTCAGTCGTATGATTCTGAATAAGATCGTTTCTGTTAGAAGAATTTAATCCAAAATGAAAGGGTAAGATGTCTTTCTCAAATGATTTGATTATTGCTGATGAATATTCTGAGATAAGTTGTTCATTTTCCAGTTGTAAAATAGAAGCAAGAATTTTATTCGAATTGCCAGTGCGAAGTTTAAAAAGAAATACTACGAGTGCTTGAGTTACAGTACGTGTCTGTCTGTTTCGCATTGAAGTCATCATGTCTTTCAAAAGTATGATATTTTCCCAGTTTAATCCTGTGAAAACAAGAAGTTGCTTTTCGGAAAGAGTATAATCTCCAAGCTTATCATAGAGGGTGGAATCACATTTGATTGCGAGACTTTCCATCATTTTCGATAATTCCGAAGGACTTATACTTGACGAATTAGAGTACACCTTTAAAAGACCAAGATCTTCGTCGTAAAATCGATTCTTGATTAAGTGAGTTCGGCAGCATCGATTACCTGCTGGTATGTGTATTGTCATCTTAATATAAGATTGCATTCGAGCTTCTTCTGGAATAACTGTGAGATTCGTTGTGGCAGAACAAAGACAACAGTATTTATGAGTTGAAACAGTTCTTTTAATTAGAACTTCAATTCTCTCAATATTTGATTCTTCCACTTTAGATTCGAGTCGAATAATGATTGTTGGATCATCAGTTGATTGTGATTCATCGATCTCGTTCTCAGAAATCGAGCAATCAACATCAAGCTTCTCCTTTTTATATTGAAAAACTCGACATTTTGAACACAAGATATCATTAACAACAATTGTTCGTTGAAGTTTGTTGGAAAAATTCATTGCTTCATCTTCAGTTTTAATTTTTTTCTTCTGGCCACGTACTTTAAATAAAAACTTATCACATCCAACACATTTAGGATTGTTATTTGTCACAGACATTTCTTGCTATGACAAGTCAAATCAAATATGGCAAAAATCCAAAGCAAGTATTTTTAGCTGGAAAAAATGCATATGAGGAAAAACACAAGGTACAACAAGAAGAACTCAAAAGAACTCAATACGCCAACAATGGGAACACTTACTGAACAGCAAAAGAAACAAGTGAAGATCGCAGGAATAATTGACGTGAAAAAAATGAATGCTACAGTGCTACATATACCTGTTATACACTAAGCGTCATGAATGCCTTCTCACTTGAATTTATCTGAATTTGCATGCGTATATCTGTTGCGTGCAAATTCAGGTGGAAAGGCATTCATGACGTTTAGTGTATAGCGCGCCATACGCCGCACGCGACGCACTCAAGATCTTCATTTTTTAAAACTATGTACTACTCTTCCGATCGTTATGAAACTCGAACACGTTATTCTAGAGTATTTAAAGATTTTTTAGGGAAAAAATGGTGATAGTGCCTCAAGTGCATCCCATAAAAAAAAATTCAAAAATATTTTGAAAATTTTTTTTTACCCATATTTTGTGAAAAAAAAATTCCGTAATTTTTTAATAACATTATAGCATTGAAACCCATAACATATATTTTATTCATTAAAATCGGTTCAGCCGTTTACGAGAAAAAAAAATTTTTCCATTTTTCTTCTTACCCCCATAACTCCCATAAAAATTTTTTTTTAGATATAATCTTTTGGGAAATTTAATCTCACATCAATGTCTACTTATTGTAAAAATTTAAACCAGATCCTAGCGGGGGCAGCATATACATGCTTATCCTGTTATGCTCTTTGTGTGCTGTTTTTATTAATTTATCATCTTGTGATAAAAGAATTATTAAACAAATAACAACTATTTCTTTTGTTAATGTTATTTCATTTTTAAATATTATATCATTTCCAGTGCAATATTCACATGATTCATTGTGTGACTGACACCAATGTGAAAATGTAACATTTAATAAATCATTAAGATTATAACTTTTCTTCTTTAAATTATCAAGAGAAATCGAAATAGCAATATTATTATCGACAATAGTTTTTATACTGCCACATGTTTTACATCGCTTAGTAGATGTTACTTGATGTTGTAGCAAATTTCTTATACACTTATATCTTTCGCAAAGTGCTATAAGAAAATCATATGCATTTCGTTTTATGATGCTCGAAAAATATTCTCCCAAACATTGTCGTATTGCATATGTATTTAGATTACGCATTCCATTTTCACATCGATGCATTAACGCGATGTACGTAAAACATCTGTTTTATCGCAATTAATCAACTGTTGCCTAATAACATTTAAATGTAATAAACATTGCAATATTGTATTTGCATAACATGAAACCTTATCTGTATTTTGAAAACCATGTATGACCCAAGCAGTACTTTGTTGAATTCTTTGATCTGAACTTGAATACTCGTTTTTGATCCATATTTAACTTTGTTATCATTTCAGATACATCACTTTCTCGAATTACTTTATCACCAAGATCTTTGAAATCGTGCATTGCTTTACCAACCTCTATATTTTGAACACCTATAGGATTTTCAGGATCATCCTGAGACTCCTGTTTTTGTAAATCATCATCTAAGCATTGCTGAACTAACTGTTTTGCAGTTTCAAATGCTTTTTGCAATTCTTCTAATATTTCATGATATTGCAATGCTTCTACAAGATGCATAATTTTACTTTGTGAAATGATTCGGCATAAGTATCGCATTCATTTTTAAGATCCTTTAATTTTCGCCATGGTTTAAACATAAGCAATAACGAAAAAAAATAATTTTTCGGCTGTGTATTAACATCATATCTATAATGATTAATAAGATATCCACGCTGTCGCCGTTTTAGATAATAACCATTATCTATTTTATAATATTCAATATCCTCATTTTTCAGTTTGATCTTCGAGATATCATACCACTGTGCAAACTCATCAAGAGATATATTTTCTAGTTCACTTGGCCTATGGATAATGATTATCTATCGAAGATGGATAAAATATATCTGTAGATTCAGCATTCCTGGTAGAAATTGCCTTGTCGACACCACGACACTTGTCAGCACCATGCAAGTTTGCCACGCCACAGCCTTATCCTAAAGAATTGGAAAGATACATATCACAGGATCATGCTTGCGCCTGATTTATAAATGCGTGACATTCATTATAAAATTGAATGGACGCAAGTCTTACTGTTAGCGCCATGCCAGGACCATGCCAAATTTTTCAAAGTTGTGGCGCCAGCAGGCAAAACGTGACGATTCAAGGATGGTGCTTACCAGCGTGCCATGGTAGCTCCTGAAATAAAGTATGGCACGTTGGTCAGTGCCATGCAAGCGCCAAATCAAAATTTCTACCAGGGATTAAGAGCTTCAATTTCTTTGGGACTTTTTAATTTTCTGTATCGTATTTGATTAACGTCTAACCATTTGATAGTTCTATTTCAATCAGTTCCATACAAAAGAATACCTAACAATGTATGAGCAGCTTCCAAAGCTCCCCACATTCTCTATTATTCGTAAATCGCAAAGCAATATTCCAAAGATAACTCGTTAATGACTTTTTATTATTCTTACTAAAGATAGCATCTGACAACTTTTTCCCGCTTTATTCATATATTTAGTAATGTACCAAGTAAGCAACGTAGATTTTTCACCAATAAATTGTATATCCATATTACCTTCCCATGCAGTAAGAAGAACAGGATTATAATCATTTATATTAACTTTCATTATCCGTTCGAGGAAGATCATAAAGCCTACTTTTATGTTTCAATTGTTTTCTACCTGCTATCGAAGTTGCTACATCTCTCATATTCAAAGTTTCAGTAACGGAACAAGGAAATCCAAAACGACACCGACGAATAACTTTACGTCATACTTTTTTAGAACGAAGACAATAATCTTTATGTATATGTCGCTGATGCGTATTAACACGTTTACAATAATGGCGAAATATTTTTATCTGGCATTTTGCAGCTTATATGGTAAAATAAATTTGGAAACTTCTTCAATAGTAGATTCATAAAAAATCGGTGCATTTTTAATCCAAATTAATAAGTGGAAATGTTGTATACCTCTACCTTGGTATTCTCGTCGCCAGAAATAGTGTATTACTTCTCCAATTGGATAATCTTCAGAGTTAATGAAATCAAGCATTGTAAAACATTTCATTCTATTATAAGTAATTTACGAGATTCTCGACTATGAGTGATCAATACTGATCAATGTTCCATGCGATCTTCTCAATGATTTAAATATACTAATCGAATCGATGTTCCTTATTCATGTCTTTTGATTAATTCTTTGTAACACGTCGAGTTCGTGTGCGTGAGTGTATGTGTATAAATTATGAGTTTTTATTTCTAAATATTATTTTTTGAAACTCTATTTCATGATTAATTATAATGATCTTTATGATCAAATTATAAAATTATTGATAAATTAATAATTACTGCATTTTCTTCGATTAAAATGTACAGTAATATATATAGTATATTCAATTCGATCAAAGATTGTTATACACATACAGGCGTAATCAAATTTTTTTCGCAATTTTTCAAAATGTACAAGTAGAAAAATGATAGAATAAAAAAACAAATGATATATTATTTATAATTATAAATTATAATTATAAAATATTAAATTATAACTATAAAGTATTATAATAAACTTGCTTTCTTGAAGCGTAAAAATTCCTAAATTTATTTTGGATATTATAGATGTAGCTATCTTGTTCTACTATTAGACAATCTAGGTGACGAGCGGCTGAGGATGTGGATTAGCACGGAGGTCTATAAATGATCTATACGTTCTTTTTGTTGACTTCTTTCTCTAATACTTCTTTCTAGCATTTATTTAAACTTTTCTGTTCTCCTTATTACATGAATAATAATTATTGTTATTGCAACAACGCTTAATTCTTCTACGATGGCCACGTAATTTTCTCTTCGTTTGCGTGGCCACGTCTCGATATGATTTACTGGAGATCCTTTCAGTAGAGAGAGTCGAGCAGGTACTCTCCAAGGGATTACCCGTGGAGAGGTATCCGGTCCAGGATGTTGTGGGCTGACCCCAAGGAGTTCGTCTAGTGGGCTCGCCTGCGTCTCGAGATAGGAATCGTCGTCGGAGACCTGGTCGGATCTGTTACTTGGTTCGAGGGAGTGCAGGAACCCTCTCTTCCGTGGATCACGTACAGTATTCCTGAAAGGGGACAGATAGGTGCTAGGAGGCCGTTTGACTGGCTGCTCCAGCGGATTGACGCCAGGGATCCGATCGATGGTTGGCTCCGGCGTATTAACGCCCGGAAGTAGATCGTTGGTCGGCTCCGGCGTAATAACGCCAGGGAGTAGATCGTTGGTCAGCTCCGGCGTATGGACGCTAGGGAGTTGATCGATGATTGGCTCCGGCGTATTGACGCCCGGTAGATCGTTGATCGGCTCCGGCGTATTAACGCCAGGTAGTTGGTCCGTGGACCGTTCCGGCGGATTGACACCAGGAAGTTGCTTCAACGGTTTACCGCGATCCCGAGAATAGCGGGAGTCGACGCGGTCCTTAGAAGGACCCGAAGTGTATGCGTCGGAACTCCGAGTTGTACTGCTGCTCCGACGCCTTCGCTTCGTCAATTTATCCAGCGGCACGGGGCATGTCTTTCGCCGGATAGTGGCGTCCTCTTCGTTACGCCGCTGCGGGGGCGTATGTGGGAGAAAAGTCTCCTTCAAAGCTTTCTTCTGGTCCTTAGCGACTGGCGCCATGAGCGAGAGGAAAAGATTTTTATTGACCGCAGGGGGTCTTCTTATATACCCGCGTGGGGGGATTTCACTTACTGGTTTCGCTAAAGTCACTAGATATATAAAGTACCGCAATCCATAATGCTTTTTTTTTAGCACGTTGGAGCCAATATGGCGTCGGAAAGTGTACGTAGTACACTTTGTAACCTAACATCTAAAGTACAATTATCATACACTAAAATTTGAAATAGCCGCGTACTGGAGCCAAAATGGCGGAACGATTGCGGTACTTTATAGGTATATCTAGTGACTTTAGTTTCGCTCCCGTGCTGCTACTATCGTTCGCGCGGCGCGCTCTCGGGCAATATGCATCGCGGGTTGTGTGCTCGCGGGGGCATATAGTGGCGCATTTTTGCCGCCACAATAGATATTATTTTTATGCTTTCGATGTGTGTAGTAAACTTACTTCTTATTAGCATATATTTGCATAAATTAATTTATCTTGCAATTCTATTTAGAGAATGAAGCTATTATAGATCGACTGAATAGAATACTTACAAGCAAACTCAACTTGCCAATTATTTATTGCATTAACTATACTTCGGGACAATATTTGTCCGCATCTTTTAATTTAAACATTTGACTATTAACCCAGCGAGAAATGATTGGTCGAATCGATGTCAATTTGATCACGATCGATTCGATCACGATTTCTCTGGAAAGACCATTTTATGATCATTTGCATGTATCAAAAAATTACTTAATGAATTACTGTTTTCTTTAAAAAATGGTCTGATATGTGTGAGGCTGTATATAATTTTAAATATACCTTATGCACTTCTTTTACTTTTTTCACAAAGATTGTAAATATAAATATCTTTTATTTTAAATGTAAGGCAGTGCAATTAAAAAATTGAAACTCTCTATGAACAGTTTCCACGAATAATTATATTTTATATACAGGGTGTCACTTAATTCGCGCCCACTATTTATACAGTGATATCTCTCATGAAAAACTGAGTCAAAAAGTCTTGAACCATTTTTTTCTATCATGCTTAATAAAGCAGTAATTATTGAGTAACGTTAATCCAATCAGCGCCGACTTTTAACTGGGCGTACGTCAATGAGCCGCGCGTCTGGTAGTGTGCGTGAGCGCTCAGCCGCCGCACCGCTACAGCGAGGCGCTATGCCTTCGCGCGCGCCGTTAACATGCATTTTTCTATCGTAATAATAGAAATTATTTTTTCTATTTCTTTTTCGACCTCCTGCCGGTGATTACGTAATCTCCAAGACCGAATTTCTTTATTACTCGCTGTATTTGCTTCCTTCAACGTTGTCAGGAAGGTCAGCTCTTGTTGTTTTCGGCTGTGTTTTCGTCTCGCTAATCTCTCAAACGGCGGCTGTCTCTCTCCTGCGACGACAATACCTCTCATTCTCTCTCTCCGGCGACAATATTCTCTCTCAGTCAAGTTCCCGAAAATAAATTAAAATACCCGCGAATTAATATTAATTAATAAGGCGGCGCTCAGTCTCTCTGGAATTTCCGGTTTTGCTCTCTCTCTCTCGCTCTCTCGCGATTGGCGTGGCCGCTCGGTTTTTTGCCTCGCGATTAGGTTGGGGTGAACGCGCGTCGTGACGACCACGTCACCCCCCCCTCATGCCAAGATAAATCGTACCGGTCAGGCTACCCTTCACGTTTCGGATCCGAGCCTCTACCGGCCGACGTGTGTAAGAGCTACCGAAATCTTCAAAGCTGAGACTGCATTTGTGCACATACAAAAAAATTATATAATCATCTCATCTTGAACATGAATGGACGACACGTTATGACACATTACGACATGGGTATCCTTTTGAGAGCGATACCGTCTCCCTGCGGTTGAGTCGCCGTACGTAGAGATGCGCTACGCGCATGTTACGATTTCTAAGGCGGAGATCGACTCCGTCCGCTCGCTTCTAACGGAGGGTTTTACGCAAGAAGGGATGGTACAAAATTAACATACTCATAATTTAAGTGACTCGCCCACTAACTAAACGTAATTCTTTATTCGTCATTCCGATCGCTTAGATTTTTTGACGGAGATTATTTTAATCTTGATATATTTTTGGAAATGTGTGTGCGTCCTATCATAGACTCTATCGTTTCTAGTATCGCGAGCAATATTTGCTGAGTTTTGTGTATGGTTGGTGTCTCGGTAGAGTAAACATTTGACTGCCATGTGTTAGATTTAGATTAACGAGGGTGGCAGCCATTTTGATCCGACTTTTGCCGTGACTAGCAGTTTTTGGAGCCGGTGCTGAATTCTTTTCCTTTTTTCCTTTACTTATTATTTTGACAACTCTTTATCTCTTTATTCGACTTCGTTTCCTTATTGTATTATTCTTATTTTTCCTATTTCCTAATTAATGATGTATAGAACTGGTACTAGTAGTAGTAATATGATTAACCTTGATAATTTTCAAGAGCGTAAAGATTGCATGGATATTGACTCTGAACCTCAAGAGGTTTTGGAAGCATTGAATTTGCTTACTCAGGAAGCTGGAGGACCAACTCCAGGCAGGATAGCATCTTCGAATGAGGCTGGCGAGAAGAGTATATCTCTGGGGTGCACATCATCTCAGTATTGTAAATCGAAGAGCTTGAAGAGGAGAAGTCTGAGAACAGAGGAGAATTCTGATTGTTCTTCAGCAGTCCTTTGCAATCCTCATCAATTAGTCACGTCACAGGCTCTGTCGTATCTTTGTCGAGTGAGGTTCTATCTAATCGTTATTCAATTAGCAATCAGGGACTATTTTGTGTACACATTCAAAGGATATCTAATCCTAAAGCTCTATTACATCCGATTTATGTAGGAAAAGTAATATTTAATATTATGAAAGAGAGTATTATAGAAATTAAGAGAATAGGAAAAGTGGCGGTTTTTTTGAAGGACAAGGAGGCGGCCAATAAATTAATTGAGAACCAGAGTTTAGGGGAAAAAGATCTTATTGCTTTTATTCCTCTTTTTTATATTTTTCGAAAGAGTATTATAAGAGATGTTCTTCTGGATTTGACGGAGGATGATATTATGCAGGGCCCGGAAAGTCCATTTAGAATAATTGCTGTTAAGAGATTCTTTAGGAAGAATCGTTCCTCAAATAAAGATTCTAGTAATGATAAGAATAACAATAATAAGATTGACATTGGCGTTAGTAAGAAAGCTGATTTTACTCCTACTTTGACTTTGGCAATAACTTTTGAAGGTCAGTGTCTACCTAAATACATAACACTTTTTCATGTATCATATCCGATATATCCTTATGTTTCTCGAGTTTCTCAATGTTATTCGTGTTTTAGATTTGGGCATGTGAGTGCGATTTGTAAGGAGTTTCCTCGTGTGTCGTGTGGGGGAGAGGAGACACGATGAGGGGACTGTTTGTCCTCGGAAGGAGCCTTTGTGTGTTAATTGTAAGGGAGTCATCCGGCGAATTCTTCCGAATGTCAGGAGGTGAGGTTGCAGAGGGAGGAGATTCGTATGATCTCGGCTTATAGGAATGTTACTTTATCGAATGCAAGGGATATTGTTAAGGGTTGTTCTCGATCTGCTGCGCCCTCTTTCTCCTCTAAGGAGTTTCCCTCTATTAATGGCTCCCGTTCGGATGGGTTGTTTATGGGCGGTGATTGTGGGGCTTCTTACGCTGGGGTGGCTGCTGGTATGTCCTCTCCGCCTTCGTTGGCTCATGCGTTGTATGTTTCTTCTTCTTCGTCCTCTTGGTCTTCTTCGGGTGGAATTTGGATTCCGAGAATTAAAGTGTGGAGAAAGAAAATTAAAAAGAAAATTGATGGAATGCCGTCTAGTGTGTCTTTCCCCCCCGAGGATTCTTGTAATAATTTAGATAAAAATAAAAATAAGTCGTCTAATGTGGATTGTAATTTGAGTATTAGTCATTCTGACGGTTTGGATTCTCAGAGGAATGGTGATCGGGGAAAATTTAGCGGTTTTGTAAATAATTATGATATTAATTTTAATTCTTCTGATAATGGTGATATTTTAAAGCAGTTATTATTTCAATTTAATTCTTTTACTTTACAAATTTCGAATATCTTACAGAAGATTAGTGTTTCCAATGTTTCGGATTCCGATAGGAATAATGGTTTGACTGTATCGGTTTTGCCTTCTTCTTCTACTATTAATTATGAATCCTAAGAAGGTTATTAAGCAGCTGAAGATTATGCAGTGGAATTGTCATTTATTTTTTAGCAAAAGGGATTCGATCGGTGACCTGCTTGATGATGGTTGTGTGTCATTGTCTGATTTTCGTTGTAATTTATTTAACTCTCATTTTGCGAGTAATGAATTTGATAAAATTATTAGTTTTCTTAATTCTAGAAAGTCTCCGGGGCCTGATCAGTGGGATTATATGGTTCTTGTAAACTTCCTTTAAAATATAGATTGGTCCTATTGGATATTCTGAATGGGTTATTTCTTGGGGGGGGGGGTTCCTTCGATGTGGAATGAGTCTATTGTTTGTATGATACCCAAATCATCTCCTGGTAAATTTAGACTGATCTCTCTCACATCTTTTGTACTAAAACTTCTTGAAAGACTTGTCTATTCGAGATTAAATTGGTGGCCGGAATCCAATAGATTATATACCAACACCCAATATGGATTTCGTAATTCTAGATCGTGCGTTGACAATTTGGCCATTCTTACTACTCAGATAAATCTTAGTTTTGTGAGAGGACATTGTATTGCATGTCTGTTTTTAGATTTAACTAGTGCTTTTGATAATGTTTTACTATACATTCTTTTAACTGATCTGAGAGAAATTGGGTCTTCCCCCTCATCTTTTTAAATTTATATTTAATATAGTTCATTTTAGAAAGCTTCAAATAGTTTGTAATGGTAGAATTGTCGACGCACGGCATACTTATAAAGGTGTCCCGCAAGGAACTATATTGGATCCTCTTCTTTTTAATATCTATTTGGCTAAGTTAAAGAATCGCATTTTTTCTGATTGTGAAATTCTTCAATTTGCAGATGATATTGTATTGTATTGCAGCTTTCATTCTCCCAATGGAGCGTTGAGATGTATTGAGGGATCGGCTAATCGATGTATTAGTTGCCTGGATTCTAGGGGTCTTTCAACTTTCATTACTAAATCTGCACTTATATTCGAGAGAAAAGATTTCCACTATTTCTTATTCCATTAATTTGAATAATTGTGTGATTAAGTCTGTTTGCTCTTATGTATTTTTGGGTGTCATGTTGGACTCTCGTCTGTGCGGTGAAGAACATGTTATTTATATTCATAATAAATGTACGAAACTTATTAATATCATTAAGGTCCTGAGGGGTACATGGTGGGGAGTTGATCCTGGAACTTTGTTTCTAATTTATAAAGTGTGGATTAGGGGAATTATCTATTATGATTGGATCATTTATCCATATAATAATGATTCGATTTTCAGAAAACTTGAAATTATTATAAATCAATCATCGTTTGTGTTTGGGTTTACGTCGGACTACCCCTACTAATATAATTCTTGTAGAGTCAGGGAAGGGTTCTCTATATAATAGATTTTGCCTCATTAGGATTTTTATGGAGGGATCTCAGAGAGCTCTCTTTGCTCAGGCTAATTTCAAAGGTAAGAGCTATTTTAAATTATATAAAGCATTTAAGAATAAGTCTTAGTTTCATAAAATTAATCTTAAAAGGAATTATATTACTTCTTTAATAAGGATCAGAGCCAATCATTATCCTTTGAATGATAGTCTTTTTAGGTGCAATTTGCTGTTAAGTCCTGCTTGTCATTGTGGTTTTCCTTCTCAGACTGCAGATCGTTTATTTTGGTCTTGTCCTGTTTTTCCTCTCAAAGAACTAAACTGATAAATTCCCTTTATAAATTGAATCTATTTTTTCCCTATGAGATTTCTGTTCTTTCCTTAAAGATTGCGAAGTGAACCTATGATCCTAGTCCTTGGAGTGATGCACCCTCTATGCTGGAGTGTGGACATTGATTGACTGTGACTCTGCTACGGGTTTTTGGCTTGATGGATGAATCATTTTTGTCATCCTGTTACCATTAAAGTATAAGAAAAAGAAGAAGAAGAAGTGCGTGGTGAGTTGGGGTGGGGTCAGGACGCTCCTTTTTCCTCGACTCGAGGAGACTCGCTGGGCTCTACTGACCCGGTGGCAGGGTCGATTCCCGAGGTGACTTCGGGTACCTCGGAATTCTTGGTCCCGCAGTCTGCCACTACTTCGCTCGTCGTGGCTTCATGGGTGGTGCTCGACGTCGCTCGGCTTGAAGCCGGGCGATCTCAATCAGCAAGTTGGCCCAAAATCCGGGATGCTCCTCTTTCTCAGCCACTATGATCTCCGCAGCAGTGCGGAGACTCCTTCGCGACACCATGGTCCGCTTTTCAACAGTGGCGCGACAATCAAATCTACGAAGCAGGGGAAACTATATATGGTTTTAAGTACTTTACATGTACTTTCCCCATTGATCGACCCGCCTCGTCTTTTAGCTCGTAAACTACCGGTGACAATATTCGCGATATCGTAAGCGGACCATGAAACTTTGTAGTTAATTTCGCTGATACCGCGTGAGCGGCAGACGATAATACATGCTGTCGTTTTAGAACTAAATCGCCGATTTGGAAGTGTCGATCGCGTCTTCGCAAGTTATAATAATGCGCCTGTTTTTGATGCGCTGTCTCTACATTTTCTACAAGTTTGTATACAAAATTTTGTATACAAAAATTTTGTAATTTTGTGTACAAAATTTCATGTCTAAATTGTAATGCTTCTTATGTCGGTCCAACAGGCAGTTGAGAACACGCATTAGGGAGCACAGAAATCACATAAAAAGAAACACCGCGCAAAAATCCGTGATCACGGATCACAGGCTGAATAACCACGAATTTGATTGGGATAAAGTTGAGATCTTGGATGAGGAACCGTTTCTAAGGAAGAGACTTGTTTCAGAGATGCTGTTTATCAGGCGCCAGATAAATGGCCAAAACCGACAAGAAGACAGAGTGTCTAAGTCAAGCATATATATCTGTTGTGACAAATATGCCTCAAATTTCTTGAAAGACGGTCTTCGTTTAGTTGTTATCGAAGTCCTTTAGAGAGCCATAAATCATTTGTAACATTAATCTCCATACATTGTATGTTTGAGAGAGGGAGATAGAGAGGGGGGGGAAGCGAGAGGAAAGGGAGAGAGACGGAGGGAGAGGGGGAGAGAGAGGGGGGAGAGAGAGGGGGAAAGCGAGGGGGGAGATAGGGAGAGAGAGAGTGAAGAGGGAGAGGGAGAGGGAGAGAGAGAAGGAGAAAAATAAATTCCACACATTGTTTGACATTGACTTCGATAACAGGCTATGAGCCGTGGTAGGGCGCCTTAAATAGCATCAAAACGAATATCTTCTTCACTCGTGCGTCGGGCGCGTCCGCGTACGGTCGTGTGAACGTGCGATGGATGAGTGTGTGAGTAAGAGTGAGCCCTCTTTCGGAAATTCCCCACTATACTCGTCATTAGAGTCCACTTTTGAGTACCTCATGACATATTATTTCACTTTGGCTATTTAATGGGATATCGATAGGGGGGGCTCACGGCTTTTGCGCTACGTGTGGTAGTATGTAGATTCCCCATTATAATCTATTGTATTAAATTTACTGAAGAAGGTCCAAAGAAAGGACCGAAACGTTTAGATTCAATAAATTTGTTATTCCAACAAGTTTGTTTTTAATATTTGCGTACCTACACCCTACGCGTGGCTCCATATAACCTCCTTTTGAATTTGTAATTTATAAATGCAGGGAGCCTACATTGTTACTTATTTAATATAGATATTATGTTGGACTCGTTTTACAAAGAAGTTACAAACGACAATGTTGAGCTTAGGCATGAAACAATATGTAAATAAACCGACGAGAATTAAGAAAGATAGTAAGACAATTATAGATTTAATTTACGCTAATAATAAAATAGAAGTGCAAGTAATTCATGAACCTAAAATAACGGACCATGCGTGGTTAAAAGTTGATCTTAATGCGAATAAAATTGATAATACAGAGAATTTAGTGCTAGGAATTTTAAAGAGTTTAATGTAGATGAATTTATTAAATTAGTGGAAAATAAATTAGGAAAAAGCCAAGATATGAATGTCAGTGTGAGAGCGAAGAAACTTGTTGATAATATAGTAGATGCGTTGGATGCTACAGCACCTAGAAAAAAATTTAGAATTCCGAAAATATGGGAAGGGAAAAAGTGGTTTTCGGATGAAATAAGGGAAGCAGCGGCTAAAAGGGATGAGGCGTACAGTAAAGCGTTATATGATGACACGGATGAAAATTGGTCACAGTTTAAAATCGAAAGAAATGCAGTAGTTAATCAGGACAAAGGAAAAAGAATACTATGAAAATATGATAGATCATAACAAGGGAAATCCGACATCTATGTGGAAAACCTTAAAAGAAATAATAAGGGGCGAACCAACGGGTACAAAAAAATAGAGAATATAGATTTTGAAATATTAGATAATACTGAAGGGTGCAATATAGCTAATAAATTTAATTTATATTATATACAGAGTATTGAGAACATAGTAAAATCTATAAGTAGAGATAAGTTAGGAAGTCCAGGTAAAAGAATTATTTTTGTTATTGAAAGCGAGGGAATAATGGAAAATTTTGAGATGATTAGAATAGAGCATTTACAAAAAATTGTTATGGAGCTACCAAAAAAGAAAGGTACGGAGGAGGGATTAACTAGTGATATACTTAAAGCAGTATTTTATGTAATAAAAGAGGAATTTATTGATATAATAAATAACTCTTTGAGGGAAGGTTGCTGTCCAGAAGGTTGGAAAACGTCTACGATAATACCGATTCCAAAAATAGAAAAAGCCAGAAAAGCAAGTGAATTTAGGCCTATTAATATGTTACCAATATTTGAGAAAGTATTAGAATTAGTAGTTAAAAAGCAAATTGAGGCGTATTTAGAAGATAACTGTATTATAACAGAACATCAGTCAGGTTTTAGAAAACAGTATTCGTGTGAAACAGCGATTCAAACTGTCATTGACGAATGGAAACTGATAGTTAGTGAGGCAAAAATGGTGGGGGTAATTTTCATGGATTTCAAGCGAGCATTTGAAACGATAGATAGAGAAAGACTGTTAGAGAAATTATATCAATACGGAATTAGAGGAACAGCTTTAGAATGGTTAAGATCATATTTAAAGAATAGAACACAGCAGGTATGATTTAACAATGAATGGTTACATTATTGGCCACAGAATATGGAGTACCACAGGGATCTGTATTAGGACCTTTGTTATTTATAATATATATAAACGATATAATTAAAGTCTGTCCGGAGGGATGTAGTATAAAAATGTTTGCAGACGATACGCTAGTGTATGTGACTGGAGGGAGTAGTGCGGAATTAGAAAGAAAAATGAATATGGCATTTGTTACAGTGGAAAGATGGATGAATACAAATAAGTTAAAAATGAACGCAGGGAAAACGAAATATATGATAGTTCGAAGTATAAGAAAAGAACTGAGAGGTAACATTACACTGAAATGTTTGGATGGAACGGAGATAGAGCGTGTGGAAAGAATGAGATATCTAGGCATAATTATTGACGATAGGTTAAGATTTAAGGACCACTGTGATTATATGCTAAAGAAAATAGGGAAAAAAGTGAGTTTTTTAAATAGAATAGGTAACTACATATCGGCATACACTAGATGTATTATATATAAGTCAATCATAGCGTCTCACTTTGAGTATTGTGCGACGCTGTTAATTGATATGGGAGAAACACAACTGAATGAATTGCAAAAAGCGCAAAACCGGGCCATGAGGGTCATATTGCAATGTGATAGATATACCAAAGTGGAGAGTATGCTGCAAGCGCTGCAGTTTATGTCCATAAGACAGAGGCAGAATTATAATGTGTGTATATTTATCTTTAAGATTTAAAAAATATGTTACCGGATCAATTAAGAAATAAGTTAACAATAGTGGGAAAAGAGAATGAAAGACAGACACGGCAAGCTGGGGACATTGTAGTACAGTTTCGTAGAACAACGAGTGCACAGAAGAGTATGTTTTATGAGGGAGTGAAAATGTACAATGCCTTACCAGCTGAAATAAGACGAATCGAAGAACTGGAAGCGTTTAAGCGAGAGTTAAAGGAGTATATTGTAATTAATGTAAATTAGACTTGTATTTTACAAATAGCTGAGAAAGCTAATAAATATCAATCAATCTCTCTCTCTCTCTCTCTCTCTCTCTCTCTCTCTCTCTCTCTCTCTCTCTCTCTCTCTCTCTCAACTCACAGAAAACTTAAACACAATAAAATAATTTATCTTAAGACTTAAGCGTCAACTTTCAAATGATTTATATTAAATTGACGGTTGATGAGTTGATAATCTTTTACAAACAGTAATTGTTAATACCTGCCTAGCGAATTAAATAGTAGATAAAGGTTTCACGGACAACACAATGATATGAGCAGGTTGTTGAATATGAGTCTAAATAATGACAATAATTACTAACACCACCAGTGGAACGTCTGGACTCGAAGGCGGCTGGAAGTAGAAAGGCAGATGCATGGTTGTAACAAACCGTTCTGCCTCGGAAAGTAAACAAAAAACGTAAACATGAAATGTACTGCCTCGAAAAGTAAACAAAAAAACGTAAACAGTAAATGTTCTGCCTCGGAAAGTAAACATTCGAGTCTTCGAGTCCAGACGTACTACTGGTAGTGTTAGTAATTATTGTCATTATTTAGACTCTCGATCTTCTGACCTTACATCCCCAGATTTTTTCTTATGGGGTTATCTCAAAGACAAAGTTCATGTCGATGTACCAACGACTCCAGAAAACATGCAGGAGCGTATACGAAATGCTTGTGCAAATATTGAAAGAGACGTACTTTTACGTACACATCAATCTTTTCTACAAATAATTGGAAAGTGCATTGAGGTTGAAGGGCATCATTTTAAACACTTATTACTGTAATCTAATTGAATTATGTTAATGATTGTTTGTTTTAACAGATACTAAATGTACAGTAGATGCTTATGAAATAGTACTGTATAATAAGACTAATATAATAAGACTTGTAAATTAATTTTTATTTAACTAAATTAATTCAAAGAGTCAGCGTCATTTTGATGAGTCAAGGATAGTTACATTTGTGCTATATACATATAAAGAAATGTCGACTATATTGGTATAATAAAATACAAATTGTATCAATTAACTTTGTAGAGCCAATAGTTAAATGAACAATATACGTAACAGCAATCTATTCCAATCTAACTAGTAAAAATTTATAGATGTACATATATAATATTCATAGTATATCCATTTATATAACCATATGAATATATAGATATCCATTTAAACACTTATATGTAGAATATGCACATATTCTTATCCTATATCGTGATAATGTCAATCGAAAGTTTATGGTATCCTGTTTTCCAGAATTTTTCTGCGTTAAAAGATATAACCATAATCAAAAAGAATTTCGAGAAGATTTTAAGTACAAAAATTTATATAATTTGTATAATAACACACATACACATAAAAGAGAGAAAATATTTTATACATTTTTATTCTTGAAATACAAACGTTATTATAAAATTTTAAATCTTTCTCGCTTATATTTCATTGGGGGGGTCAGAGGGGATCGTCGGAATTAAAAATCTCGAGTCGAGATTATTCCGAAAAAATCTTGGCAGTATACCAAGTAAAAATTCGTGCCCCGTGCACAAGTATTTAATTCCAACGAAAAATTAAAATTTCGTTGGAATCAACGCACCAAAAACCGCGTACGGCTCCTATAGCCTTCTTAATTCTCAAAAAAATAAAACTTACTTGAATATTGATAACTTCATAAGATATATTTATACGTTTTATTTAATATTTTATAACGTTAATTAACATTACAATACAGGTGACACACACTGTGGTGTGACACAAGTATGTAATTCTGTGTAACCATAATTATGCTGGCTACGTAGAATAGTACAACATAGTTCTGCCTAGCCATAATTATAGCTACGTAGAAAAAGATTATTAATAATATAATTATATATTAATATATATAATATATAATTAATATATGTATTATATGGTATGGTATGTGTTGCAATCTCGTGACAACGCTTCGCGTTAGCGAGTAGTGAAAGGAGTTTGAGGCGTGAATGACGCGAGCTATCAAGCTCTATAAGTCTGTATCACAAATGAATAAGTGTATTCTCAACAACGTACAATAATTTACAAAGAGGTTTCAGTACTGGTGCAATGGCTTTCAGTGCTGGTGCAACAACCTTGCAACAGGCGAACTAATTGCCACGAGTTACCCGACGTAATCGCCAGAGTGTATTTGAGTTCGAGCGAGAAGCGAATCTCTCCCGCGTCGCGTGAAGCATGAAACTGCTGTCGCTGCCCTTAAAGGAATCTTTAAATAAACGCCATTCAGGGCTTAACTCATTCACTCTGCAAGCATTCATTCGCTCACCCAATGCACTCTCTCCTTCATGCACTCCAGCCAAATTCACAGCTTATTTACAACATTCCGCCCGCCTCGTCGGGGTACGGTCGACGATTGCGACAGCGTTGGACGGCGCGACCGTGGTGATGAGCGCGTTTCAATCGGGGGCGCGTCTGCGCGATGGCAGTGTTGTCAAGGCACACCCTAACCTTGCACGTCAAAGTGGGTGTCGGGTGTCTTACGAGTGCGGGCGAAGCAAGATAGCGAATTATCACGATCGGAATCTTCTAGAGGTGGGTACATAATTACGACCATATCGAAAAACACAAAAGCGGTTAATTAATGAAGAAGGAGAGTTGGCAGTAGCTGATTTACAGGAGTTACGAGTTGCCCGAAAGCGAGCTACACCGGCGTATCAGGCTTCACGGGGTCCGCCGTCGACAGCGGAATGATCTTATCGACCGGACGGGTTAGGTCGCCACCGGCGGTCCGGACTTCGACCACGCGCACTTGACCGTCCTCTCCTGGATGCAGGCGTGTGACACGAGCGAGTGGCCACCGGCACGGCGGGGTTACTTCGCTCTTGAGGAGGCACAGCTGTCTTCAGGTTTCCTCGGATGGTCCACCATTTCGACCGTGGGGTGAGTACTTGCAGGTACTCCTTGGTCCAACGCTGCCACAGGTGGTCGCGCATTTGTTGCAGCAAGCGCCAGCGGGTGAGTCGATTCGACGGAACGTCGGCGAGAGGAGGCTCCGGGATCGCTCGCAGACGGCCTCCAACCAGGAAGAACCCTGGAGTCAGGGCCGCGAGGTCCTCCGGGTCGTCCGACAAGGTCTGAAGCGGCCTCGAGTTAAGGCATGCTTCGACTTCAGCCAGAAAGGTGGACATCTCTTCGTAGGTGAGCTTCGTCTCGCCGATGACCCGTCGAAGATGATGCTTCAGCGCCTTTACCGCAGCTTCCCATAGGCCACCGAAGTGGGGGGCGGCAGGTGGGTTAAAGGACCACCGGACCCCGTCGTCCGCCAGTCGCCCGACGATTCGGTGGATTTCCTGATCGGCCTCCCCGAAGAGAGCCCGCAGCTGCCCGTCGGCTCTCACAAGTTGGTCCCGCGGTCGCTGTAGACAGTTTCGCACAGGCCTCGGCGCGACACGAAACGGCGGAAAGCTGCGAGGAACGCCTCTGCGGTGTAGTCGCTTACTGCCTCCAGGTGGACAGCGCGGGAGCTGAAGCACACGAACACTGCCAGGAAGCCCTTGTACGCTTTGTATCCTTGTCTTTTCGTCGCTCGGAGCCAGATAGGTCCAGCGAAGTCTACCCCAGTGCATAGTGTAACGGCCAGCGTATCGCCTTAACGCCTGTCGCTGTCAGTCACTATTTTCTTTTTTTCTTTAATTATTATTTTATTTTAATTATCTATCTTCTTCCTCGCCACCGATCTTTACATTATATTTTACACAAGATCCCACTATAATTACATTTGATCTCAACGCGGTAAGACGAATAAATCGCATCTAATCACTGCCGACAACAATCGAAGGAACACACAACACCGCGCCTGTCAAAACTAGCGGACGACAAAGCGGCCATGATGAAACAAGAGAGAATTTGGAGAGAAAGCTCTCTTCAATTAAAGCGGGAGAATTCAAATTCCCTAATAAAACGAATTATGCTCTTTTTCCTTTTTCAATGTTTAAACGTTAATTTAATATTATTATTACTAGACCATTCATGTCTAGCAGTCAAACTCGGATATATAAACATATTTATAAAGATACTAATTTAGATATATTAATAATTATATTAAGAATTACGTACGTATCATTCAGTAAAATATTGCAAATAAGATAGTATATGTAATACGCTTACATTCATATACATATATATATATATATATATACACATATATATAAAACTTTGAACGCACACAATCAATTCTAGAATACACACATACAAGTGCATATATGAAACTAACGTAGCATACGTGTATAACATATACATATGCATCTACAGTATAACTCTTATCGATAAAATCATGAACATATAAATGTGAGATCCTAAACGTAAACAAACCAGAAGGATATATACATATTAACATCTTTATTTAGACATATTGTAACAAGAACAAATACTATCTTACATAATTACCAACTAACAATAGCTTAAGACCGACTAGAATATCGAAGACAGCTTAAAAATGCATGTAAGTGTGCGATCCACAGACATACTGCTAACATGAATAAATAACGAACGAGCTAGCATTCACAATCAGATTCCAAGGCTATTGTCCTTTACCTTTTATACATCCAAGTAGCATTTCAAATGAATAATCTTAAAACCGCATACGTATGGGTGACATATTATTGAATTTTACAAATATATATATATATATATGTCAACAATGCCTTATATCAGGACTTATAAATTTGTATGTTGACTTAAAATATTGTACATGCACTCATATGTATAATTAGACTTTATTTATTAATGCTATCAAGTTCACGTCAATATATATATATATATATATATATATATATATATTCGCTAATATTAAAATGGTTATAACAGCACATGAGATTTCACACATACATGTATTTACATTAATTAACGACCAACGACATGAATACTTTAGCAAGGGTAATAACACAATAATATTTGTAGCCAATGTCATACAATTTAACGGTTTATTTCAAACGACGATAAACATACTTAATTACACAGTCTTAACGCTCTAAAGTACACGGTAATAATAACATGTTTTCAATTTAAAACTCAAAACATCTTTAGAAATACAAATGTACTGCGCAAATATTCTAAGAAGTCAGCAAATATACCGAGAATGTTTGTTTTCGCGACACGTGTCTCATCGATACTGGTCCACGTATGACTATCGAAAGACTGGGGGTAGCCCAAAAATATGTATATAACCGCTCGCAAATTCATCAAATATTTATTAAATTCATTAAATTCAGAGAGATCATATATACACATGAGATCAGAGATTATTAAGATAAAGATACGATTCGCATTATTCAAGATTATTGAACAGTTATACTTATACTCATAGTGATACTTATGAAATATATATACGTGTTATATTATAATAAAAATTATAGTAATATTTATAACTTATTTATTCACAAATCTGCAATTATCCAGCGTCCACGAAATATTATCGTAAGTATTTACAACATATCTAATTCATTCTCAAAGTGAACATTCTAATTAACCATTCAACCGAAATTTAATCTTATACTAACAAATGAAGTGATTTAACTCATCTAACAAATACGTTCGAATAATAAATTAATCATTAACACTGTACGCTAACACACGACACGACTCCGCGACACTTGAATCTCTTCGGCGTCCGTCGATACTCGCATCTTTCTACTGTCGCTCCACTCGTCGAGCACTCGCCTTATCGCATGATACTGTTAACCTGAAATTAACCATAAGTTCAACTGATATATATAAATATATATCTTAATTATTATTTAAGACGATTTTACACTTATCTGAAAACAATTCGGTCTTCCATTAATATATTTTTATTCCATCTACCGCGCGCCTCTCACAGGGCGTCGTACAGCTCCTATCCTTCTGAGCGCTTCCGAAAGGGCGAGCAATCCTTGACATTAGCTCCCTTTCTGTACCCATCTCTCGGAGAGCGCCTCAATAAGGGTGAACTTCTATCTATTCACAAGGTCACGCCTCTCTCAGGGCGATACGCACATCCATCTTAACCTGTAATTAATGAAAGACAGAACTAATTAACAATATTTCAGAATTAATTAACCATTAGTAAATATAATCTATAGGCGAAGATATATATATACATATTTTAACAATCTAACCGACGAGTTAACTAACCGATAACAGGACATTAACAAATGAAATATAACAATATGGAAATCGCTAATATTTACGCGCTTGCTAATTATTTAGTAGCAAAATGGGACGCGGAAGAAGAGCCGGCAAAGCTCATCTACTAAAACGCTTGAGCCGAGCGTTATATACCGGAGACTTTTCTCGGACTTGTCAAACCCGCCCATTATCGGAACAAGTGCAGATATTAATAGACTACCTCGCCTCTCGGAAGAGTGAAGCCGACGATTCGGAACCAGAAGTAGTTTTTGAATCACTGGCACGGAAACGACCTAAGGTCAAAAGTGTCATCATACTACCACGGACATTCCGCATCATAATTAAGCTTCCCAGGGAACCGGAAGTCATAACCCTGGATTAAAAGGAATAAACATATTTACATAAATTGAAAAGTTAGCGTTATTTTCTTATCACAAGCAGTAACATAGTAAATAAGAGATAGAATTTATTACTCACATTTCCTTCAAGTAGAATAATACCGACACCGAGACCGAAGTGTGCGTATTAATTCACATTCATAATATTTATGTCGTCCTGACACGTCGCGTTATCCTCATTAGTTCTGACCACGCGTGTTTTACCGCTCGGCCCGCGAGCCAGGCTTATTATCGCGTACCACTGTAGAGTAACGCAAGAACGCGTCAAAAATCTCCCATCAGGACGTCACAATAGGAAGGGTCGGCCAGGGATAATGCGCGCTCTCGGCAGATCACCCATCGGCTGGGGCGTAGCCGCCCGCCATCGCACGCATGGAAGACAGCGATGGATATGGCTTCGAACTAGTTGGCGACCTCGCGGGATCCAGAAGCGCCTCCGGATAGTTGCCAGCCGTCGGATAGTAGCCTGGGTGCCGCCATGCAGTGTGCGGCGGTGGCTGTCGGCTATCACCAGGTACGTAAGATGTGACTCTGGTGGCAATATGATCGGGTGTTTCTGGTCGTGGTCCAAGAGCGCATGTTTGATTCGACCTTTTACCCGCAGGATCCCGAGCGTGGGCGTGAGCTTTCTGAGTGAGCTCTGTCTTGCCACTGGGCGTCCAGCGCGGGCGTCGTCCAGGTCCCCACGGAAACTGACTGATTGGACCACCCGAATCCAGCGAATGAGCGCCGCCTCCAATTCCATCGGTTCCAAGTTTGGCGTGATGCATAATCGTGGCTGGGAGGACGGAACCGCCATCGCCAGATCCATGCAGAGACTCTCAGCAATCGGCGAAAGAACGAGAACCGCAGAAGCACTTCGGGTTCCTGGGCTTTGGCTACTGCCAGGCACCGTGTAGGTCGCTGCTCCGGCAGGTCGGCCGCTTCCGAAGGGCTTCCCTCCGACGGCCAAGCATCCGGCCTCTCGGTGAGGAAGCTCGGCCCTCGCCACCAGAGGGGATGGTCCAGCAGATCCTTGGGTGATATTCCCCGCGAAGCACAGTCGGCATGGTTCTCTCGACCAGGTACGTGATGCCACTTTGCGTCTTGGTTGGCCCGCTGAATTTCTGCGACCCGGTTAGCCACATACGTGGTCCATTTTGCAGGGTGACCACGCACCCAACTGAGAACGACGGTGGAGTCAGTCCACAAGTTCACGGCTGATGGCTCGAGGCTCAAGGTGGTTCGTATGTGTTCGGTAAGCTTGGCCAGCAGTGCGGCAGCGCACAACTCCAAGCGCGGTAGTGATATGCGCTTGAGTGGCGCGACCTTGGACCGTGCGACGACGATGGAGATGACTGGCTGTTTGTCTATTACCGTCCGCAAATAGACGACGGCAGCGTAGGCGAGTTCCGAAGCATCCGAGAATCCATGAAGCTCCATGTCGCATGCTGGGGCGTCGCCGTGTATCCAGCGCGGTATCCGGACTTCCTGCAACAAGGGGAGCTCCTCTTCAAGATTGCTTCACAGGACAGTCTCCTCCTTGGCTAAGGGGACGTCCCAGTCTAGCTGCTGGAGCCACGCAGCTTGTATCAGTAGCTTTGCCCTAACTATGATGGGTGCCAGCCAGCCTAGCGGGTCGAACAGTCGAGCTGTTTGCGAGAGGACCGTTCTTTTGGTTGGAGTAGCGCAAGGGGCTCTCCGAACTGACAGGGTTAAGTCGTCCGTCTCCGGGCTCCAGCGCAGTCCCAGAACCGAGTGCTCGTCCGACGGTAGTCGAGCGCCCGTGGTCGACCCCAGGCAGTGCTCGGGCGGGACGCCGCCCATGAGTACTTCGTGATTGGCAGCCCACTTCCTCAGTGGAAAGCCGCCCGCCGTGCAGAGAGCCGACACCTGCTCCACTAGTAGACGACTCGCCTCTAGGGTGTCCGCTCCGCTAAGTACATCGTCCATGTAGGTATAGCTCCTAAGGACCTCGGCTCCGAGTGGGAATCGAACCTCCTCGTCCTTCGCGAGTTGTCTAATCATTGCTAAGTACGGGGCGCTCGCCAGGCCGTAGGTCACCGTATTCAACTGAAACTCGCTAACCTTGCTCTCGTCTGTCCACAGGATCCGCTGGAGGTCTCGGTCATCAGGATGCACCAGTACCTGCCGGTACATCTTCTCTACGTCGGCGACGAAGACATAGCGGTGGCGTCGCCAACGTGTCAGGATGTCCGCCAGCGCCGGCAGCAAGTTCGGCCCGACATGCAAGGAGGCATTGAGTGACGTCCCGCCAGTGGTACGCGAGGAGTCATTGAAGACGACGCGGATCTTTGCCTCGGCGCCATGGCCTCGCAGCACTCCATGGTGTGGCAAGTAACACACTCTTGGCGCAGGTGGTCCTTTCGGGACCGGCGACATGTGTCCGAGTGAGAGGTAGTCTCGCATGAAGACACGGTACCGATCGCCGACTTCCTCCTCTCGGGTGAATCGCCTCGTCATGACCTCCATTAAGCGCGCGGCGGTACGCCGCGTTGCGCTGAGGTCCGGCAGTCCAGAACGTGTTGGCAGTCGGACCTGGTAGCGACCGTCGGCCCGTCTTTCATGTATGTTCTCGAAGTGCGCTTCACATGCCTGCTCGTCAACGGTCAGTGGCAAGGCTGCACGGGGCGGCTCCTCGGCCTCCCAGAAGCGGCGTACGAGGGCGTTAAGGTCCTCCATGGTGTGACACTGTAGCGAGAGCACTGGACTCGCAGGGTGACCGGTCCCCGCAGAGCCTAAGAGGATCCAGCCGAGGCGCGTCCGCTGGGCGATGGGTTCCAATGTCCCTCCCCGTCTTAGGTCCGGCATGACGATGCTGGCATAGGCGTCAGCTCCGAGCAGCAGTTCGACCTGGTCCTGGCGCAGGAACTCGGGGTCTGCAAGCTCAAGTCCGTCTATGTGCGACCACGAGCCGGCTACACCGTCCGGCGCTCCGCTGTAGATCGAGAGGCGAGGCATCACGAGTGACGACACGGTCATCGAGAAGGAACCGGTTCGCGCGGATATCTTGACGGCGACACGTCCGCGCGAGAAACCCGACTGTACACCGCCGATCCCGAATATGGCCACCGACGTCGGAGTTCGTGATAGGCGGAGTCGCTGCGCTAGCGCTTCCGCGATCAACGAGGTCTCCGACCCCGGATCGACCAGGACGCAGACCGCATGGCGGGTGCCGGCGCGATCCACCATCATGACGCGGGCGGTTGCTAGGAGAACCGGACCGCACTTCACTGGCGGGTGCTTGGCGACGTGCACCGTGGACGTTGAGTTGGCTTCGGCGGCGGGCTGAGCTGCGGTAGTAAACGCGTCGTGCAGCGTTGTATGGTGTCGGTCGGAGCACTTGGCACATGTCTTGGTCGACATGCAGTCGTTGAGCTGGTGACGACCCAGGCAGTTCCAGCAACGACGGTGAGTACTCACCGCCGCGCGTCTCTCCTGAGCGGACTTCCCTTTGAACTGGTCGCAGTACGCGATGAAGTGCTCTTTCTTGCAGATGGGACACCTGCGGTTGGAATCCGAGCCCTTCCCTCCGGCGTGGTTAACCCGTGCTGTCCGGCTGGACCTCTCGGCGGACCTCCCGGACGACTCCCCGATGACGTCCTGCGTTATGAGCTGTTCCTGCAAGAACTCGCGGAGACTGTCGTAGGAGGGCGGCTCGGAGGATTTCCCCAATGACTTCTCCCAATCGCGTCGGGTCTTGGGGTCTAAGAGGTCGATCACCGAGTGTACGAAGAGGTCCGTAGAGTCGGTGATCGGGCGGCCAATGCCCTCTAGACGGCCGACGGTGGAGAGCACGCCGTGAAAAATCCGGCGAAGTCCGGCGGCACCAGGTGCCTTCATTCGCGGAAGCGCCGTGAAGGCGGCCAGGTAAGCTCTCACTAACAACCGCTTGTTCTCGAAGTGAGTGGTCAGCGTCGACCAAGCCCCATCGAAATTGTCGCCCGTCGGCGGTAGGTCTCGAATCAGCGGCTCAGCGTCACCCTTCACGCATGTTTTTAAGTACTGTATTTTCTGTACCTTCGCCAGGGACGGCTTGTCGACGACCATCGACTTGAACAGGTCTCGCCAGGCAGGCCAGTCCTCGAACTTGCCCGAGAATAGCGACAGCTGGATCTTCGGTAGGTCGTGGTTGGACGCTGGCGGAGGTGCTGGCGCAGGCGCTTGCGGGGCCTGGGCTTCGTCGGCGGCAGTCTGCTGGGCGGTGAGCTTATGCTTCATGTCGAGCATCAGGCCCTTGTTCAGGAGGTAGGCCTCCTCGGCAAGTGCCGGGACGTCCTGCTTCCAGTACGGATCCTTCTCGATTTCGGCAACATGATCGAGGAGCACATCGTTTTGAGCATCAAATTTTTCCTAGTTTTTTTCCAGGGCTTGGAGCCGTGCTTCGACAGCGCCCAGAGTGGTCCTCTCAGGTCCAAGCTTCATGAGGTTATCGAATGCCCGGCTGATCTTCCCATACAGAAGGGTAGCGGCGTTCACGATAGATTTCACGTCCTCACTCATTCTGTTTCAGGTGGCCGACGGTGATTCACTTCCTGCGGTACAATGCTCCGAATACGCGAAGATCTCGAGAGCGGCAACGGAAACTCAGTGGATGATTAAAAAATCCGGCTCGAAGGACCAACAATGTTGCAATCTCGTGACAACGCTTCGCGTTAGCGAGTAGTGAAAGGAGTGTGAGGCGTGGATGACGCGAGCTATCAAGCTCTATAAGTCTGTATCACAAATGAATAAGTGTATTCTCAACAACGTACAATAATTTACAAAGAGGTTTCAGTACTGGTGCAATGGCTTTCAGTGCTGGTGCAACGGCCTTGCAACAGGCGAACTAATTGCCACGAGTTACCCGACGTAATCACGAGAATGTATTTGAGTTCGAGCGACGGACCGAGATAAGACACCGGCGATGGACGAACGTTAAGTGCGGGGCGAGTTATTTTGTGCCTCCGACCTTCCAGAATGTTCAGTGTGATTAGATTCTCACTCTTTAGGCATCGGGATAATAAGAAAACGGGCATCTGGAAAGTCGGAGGACGAAATTGTTATTATGTTTGTTTGTTCACGGTTGATTGCGGGCGTTCGAACGGCGGCGACCGTTCGAGCCTATCGCTTCGAGAGAGCGGCTCTCGCTATGCCGTGCGATGGCGCGAGCGCGCGAGAGCGCGATTGGCGCACGGGCCGCGAGAAGCGAATCTCTCCCGCGTCGCGCGAAACATGAAACTGCTGTCGCTGCCCTTAAAGGAATCTTTAAATAAACGCCATTCAGGGCTTAACTCATTCACTCTGCAAGCATTCATTCGCTCACCCAATGCACTCTCTCCTTCATGCACTCCAGCCAAATTCACAGCTTATTTACAACAGTATGCTTTATTCACCCCCATGGGGATTGAAGGCGCTTTTTTAGAGGAACGTACCCCAACATCTTACACTTTCATATAAACTTAATTTACAAATTTAACCTAACTTATAACTAATGCGCAACCTTAACTATCTTAATACTAACGCAAAGAGAGAGAGAGAGAGAGAGCGATATCTTAAACCTAGTCTTAATCCTAATTTCGCCTGACTCTCGGTTCCACATTCACTCATCATTCATAACCTTTTCCATTTCTTTTCTCCTTTTTCCCTCAAACTCCCTTCTACCTTTCAACCTTTCTCTCTTTTCCCTTCCAACTCCCTCATCCACCATTCTCCCTTTCCCTCTTGATCCAAAATATCCTTTAGCTTCTCCCTCCAGCTTCTCCCCTCTTCACCCTCACTACATTCCTCCAATACGTGCTCCCACGTTTCCAATCCTCCCTCGCATATCCTACAAAGTTTTTTCTCCTCCTCCTCCCAATATCTAGCTTCCCTCATCTCGTTGCCCAGTCTGTGCCTAATCATCCTTCTCCATCTACTTTTCCCCCAACCCTTCTTCAGATAACCTTTTCTCCTTTTTCCCCCGTATCATCTATTATACCTTGACTCACTTATCTTTTCCCTTCTCTTCTCTTTTTGCAGCTCTTTATCCACCTGTTCCCACCCCTCGTACACTTCTTCACCTCTTCCCCTCTTCTCCTCCATCACTTGCACTTCTCTTCCTTTTTCTTTAAAAAACTCCTTTCTTTCTTCCTCCCACCCTGACAACACTTTCCCCTCCCTCACCCTCTTCTTTATCTCCTCAAAGCATTTTCTCGCAAGAAGTTCCCCCCACGCCTCTTCCAACTTCTTTTCGAATCCCACCGCTCTTCTTCCCGTCACCGTCCTGAACTTATCTTTCTTAATTTCCTCCCTAATCATGTATCCTGGCGTACACTAGTCCACTCCCATAGACTTATCCATTTATCCTGCATTGCTTTTACCTCTCTCCATTCCCTCCACCCCCATATCTCCGCCCCGAACTCCATCACCGTCCCTATTAGTCTTTCGCATAACCAAATACTTCTTTCCCAATTTTCCCTAAACCTCCTTTTGCCCACCTCCCAAACTTGTCTTATCACCGCCCCCGCTTTCCTAACCCTCTTCTTCACCTGCGCTCCTTGTCCCCCATTTCTCTGCATTCTATATCCCAAATATGTAAACTCTTTCACCTCCTCTACCTGTTTTCCCTTCCATCTCTATATAACCTTTTTCATCCTACCTCCCCCCCCCCCTTTTGAACCTCAACACTTAAGTTTTTCCTACATTGACCTCCAATCTTTTCCTATCCAAATATCTCTCCATTTTCCCCATCATGTGTATCATCCCATCCTCATTGTCTGCTAACAGCACCATGTCGTCCGCATACGCTAGACAGTAAACTTTTTCGTCCCTCAGCTTTACTCCCCCCATCCTCCTTTTCTTAACACATCCTCTACATCCGCTAGCACCAGATTGAATAAAATCGGGCTCATTGGGCACCCCTGCCTCACCCCTCTCGCCGTCCAGAACCCCTTCCCGACTTTCTCCCCTACTCTTACTTTACTCCTTGTTTCCCTATAAACTTCTTCAACCCTATTCCTCAGACCCTCCCTTACTCCCCTTTCTCTCATGGCTTCCATCAAAATCTCCCTATCCACTGAGTCAAACGCCGCCTTCAAATCTGTAAACGTTGCTATTAATATTCCCCCCTTCCTACTTATTTGCCTATTCACCAGGAAATTCAACACATATACGTTATCTATCACTCCCATCCCCTTTCTAAAACCCGTTTGACCCGGCGGAATCATTATATGTATTATATATGTATTATATATTAATATACATATATATATATATATAATATATGTATAATATATGTATATAATCTGTATATAATTGTGTGTGTATGTATAATAATTATAAAAATACAAAAAAATAATAAAAGATTATTTTAAAAAATAATAAATAATTAAAAATAAAACAATAATTTAATTTATTAATTTAAAAAATTAAAAAATTAAAAAATAAAATCTTTTTAAAAAAAAGAAATGATAATTTTAAAAATGTGTTTTTTGAAAAACAAATACTCCCGCCTACTGCCAACAAAAATGCAACATTTAAATAATAAATAATTATTTAAAAAATAAAACAAAAATAATTATTAAAAAAATAAAACAAAAAATTAAATTAATTAATAGAAAATAAAAAAATTCAATTAAAAAATGATATTTAATATATAATAAGCTTTGAAAAAATTGAAATAATATCTATTCGTAATTATTGATACAGTTAATTATAAACACAGTTAATTAATTACAAATAAGTTGATTATTAAATTTTATTCTTATTACATATTTAACGCTATATATTTTAAAAAGAATTAAAATTTTCGCATTAAATAGTAATTAAATATTATTTTTATTCTTACACTGTAATTATTATTAATTGTATATTTTACAAGAGCAGTCGGGAGACGCCACATTAGGTGTGTGAATGCGTAGATGTATGTGTGTGTGCGTATACGTGCGTGATTTTGCGTATGTGTCTGCGCGTGTGTTTTAGCGTGGCGTCTCCCGACTACTCTTGTAAAATATACAATTAATAATTACAGTGTAAGATTAAAAATAATATTTTATAACTATTTAATGCTAAAATTTTAATTCTTTTTAAAATAAAAGGTATAACAAAATTAGTCGACCAAACTAGCAAGAAATATATTTATTTGAAAATCACGACGTTTCGACCATGTGGTTGTGGTTCTTATCAAGTGACAATAAACTGGAAGAATATATCAATAATTAACGATTGAAATCATTAAAAAAGTAAAAAGGTAAAAAGGAATAGAAAACATACTTTCATGTAGAATATAAAGCTCACAAATCAATCATCATAAATGTCCATTATTAAAAGACATAATTTGTCAAATTTGAAAGAGAGAAACTTCCATCTTTTATTGATGCTGTCAAATGCAAGATCAAGAGGAATGTTTGTGAAAAGCGACTTTACATCCAAAGATATAACAATGTCCGATGCTCGCAATGTCCTACCAGATAGTGTGTTGCACAATTCGTAACTATTATTAACATGGCTTTTTGCACGAGGGATACTCAAAGATAATATTTTATGCATAAAATTAGCAATGGAATATAAGGCTGTATTGATCGAGGAAACGATGATTCTGAAAGGAATATTGTTCTTGTGAATTTTCGGTAGGCCGTATGCCTTTGGTAGGAGAGAGTCACTAAATCGTAAACTATAAGAGCAAAAAAATGGAATCAATTTAAAAACTGACACCGAATTGCTTGACTGCGCATACTTTGATATTATTGGAGAATTGTCGAAAACATAATGTCTTGGTTTGTTACTGGAATACTGTTTGTTAGTTACTGTTTACACATCGAACTTAGTTCTCACTAATACACATCACTAATCACTTTTGAGACTTGATAGGAGTGTGATTTTATACAATAATTGTAATGTGTGTGCGGATATCTTTCTACACAATTGTAAGTCAGATTGCGGATTTTTTAATGATTCTTTTGCACTGATAGTCTTTTCTTTCATTTATTAACAGCTCATAAGAACTACAATATTAAAATATGGACACCTTAAAAAAGGACAACTTCTCGCTTCACAACGACGAATTTTTCTTTTTATTAAAACTCAATGTGTCCTGATTTTGTCTTCATAAAATGACGATGAGACATCGATGTTCAGGGGGAGTCGTTTCATTTTCGTGTAATCTGACCGATCTATATGGGACTGCGTCACTACCTATGTTCTATTTACCTAACGAATCTATCTCAATTTTAAATTTGTATGTTTAAGTTTGAACAACCTTCACGATGATTTTTTGTACTGTAACTTGACTATTGTAATATTGATTATTTATATATTATTATTTTCTTATCGTTTATATTGAAAAAGACTAACAAGGGGAGGTCGCGGTTGACTCTTCACCGATTTTGATCTCCTTTGGTATGGTGAATCTACATCGAAAAAAAGTTGCTCCGTGTTCGAGCTTTTCGTCCAATGCGCCTTGTAAAAAAAAATTTTTTTTTCCCGAAGTTTAGAGAAATTGTCAGGTTCGTTACGAGGCCTAAAGAAAGACACACTTTCGATCGGTGCCGCTAGTGCAGCGGCAGAGCACAAGAATAGTAATCCCGGGATCCCAGGTTCTCAGAACTTTGGGCTGTCATAATTTTTTTTTTTTTTTTTTTTTTTTAATAACATGTATTATTTATTATGATAAATAAATATTCGGCATATTTTTATCGTTAGTTATGCATATATCTCTTTATATATTTAAAATTAATATAATGATCGTAATATAAATAAAATATTTTTATAGAAAAATATTTTTGTAAATATTTTTACTTTTTAAAGATTTATACATTTTTTCAAATTTTCTTTAATCTAATAATGTTAGAATACACACTTTTCAAAATTTAATTTATTACTCATTATTATTTTTTGCTTCAATATGTAATAAATATGTCATAAATATATAAGTAAGATATTTTCTAATCGACCTTCTAGAACCCTTATTAGTAGACAGGATCAGACGACCCTCTCCTCTCCCTCCAACGTTCCTTACACTTTCACAACCAGCGGTTTCATCCAGCGGTTCACAGCAGGTAGAAAATCCGAATTTTGTAAACCTATGAAAAGTGTGTATTCTAACATTATTAGATTAAAGAAAATTTGAAAAAATGTATAAATCTTTAAAAAGTAAAAATATTTCTAAAAATATTTCTCTATAAAAATATTTTATTTATATTACGATCATTTTATTAATTTTAAATATATAAAGAGATATATGCATAACTAACGATAAAAATATGCCGAATATTTATTTATCATAATAAATAATACATGTTATTAAAAAAAAAAAAAAAAAAAAAAAAAAAATTATGACAGCCCAAAGTTCTGAGAACCTGGGATCCCAGATTACTATTCTTGTGCTCTGCCGCTGCACTAGCGGCACCGATCGAAAGTGTGTCTTTCTTTAGGCCTCGTAACGAACCTGACAATTACTCTAAACTTCGGGAAAAAAAAATTTTTTTTACAAGGCGCATTGGACGAAAAGCTCGAACACGGAGCAACTTTTTTTCGATGTAGATTCACCATACCATATCAAAATCGGTGAAGAGTCAACCGCGACCTCCCCTTGTAAGTAAAGTCGAAACGTCTATATCGAAATTAAATAGAATGATATAATATACACAGGTTCTTGATATTATTGTCATCCAAAAAATTGCTCGTCACAATTGGTCTCATAATAATTTAGTTTGTGTTACAATATACGAGCCTTTGCTTAATTGATTAATTGTTTTTCAAAGCTTATTATATATTAAATATCTTTTTCTAATTGAATTTTTTAATTATTTTATTTTTATTTTCTATTAATTATTTTAATTTTTTTAATTATTATTATTTTTGTTTTATTAATATAAGAATCATGTTTGATATTTCGCAAGAAAATATATTGAAAAATAATAGGAATAAATATTTTAGAAATAAAATTACATAATATTTAACACATTATAAATGAGGAATGGAATTATAAATAAAAATATCAAGCTAATATTATTACAAAACAAAAAATTTTATGCTCATTTTAGTTATTTCGACATATATGTTATTTTTTATGCTTATTTATATATATTTCTATACAGGGTGTCCGATAATAGTCGCATCAACCGTCGGTGCAGGTAGAGCTAGTTAAACCGAGTAGAAAAGTCCTCTACCATTTTGCGATATTCTCAATAATAAGAGAGATATTAATTAATAAAGATCGGCCAATTCGCGTAACGACGGCGAGAAGAGACAGCCCAGTTTTATGTCGTTACTAAGCATGCGGCGAAAAGAAACAGTATAATGTTACACGGTTGCTAAGCGCGCGATGAAGCGGGGAGGAGCGCTTTACAAAAGACAGTAACTCCATACGAGTAGCGCTAACTCTGGACCCCCGAGTGGGCTGTCTCTTCTCGCCGCACGCTTATCATCGCGCGAATTGGCTGATTTTCTTTAATTTATTTCTCTCTTATTATTGAGAATATCGCAAAATGGTAGAGGACTTTTCTACTCGGTTTAACTAGCTCTACCTGCACACGACAGTTGATGCGACTATTACCGGACATCCTGTATATACACTAATTTTATTTTTTATTTATCATTAAAGATACCGTGGAATTTCTGGCCTAGCTGCCTTACTTATTTATTTTATATTTTTGTTATATTTTATTAAGGATATTCCAGTGCCCGAAAACAACAATTATCTCATTTTACAAAATCTCCAGCCGGATCAGAATTATTCTGATAGCGTGACTATAAGATATGAAATCGATGAAGTCGATGAAGTTACATTTGCAAATATGTCTATGAACCTAGAATCTATTGGTAAGATACAATAAATATATAGAACGTTAAAAAAAAATTAATAAAAAATTTACAAGTTGTAAGTATAATGTAAATTCAAGAGAGAGTGAAAATTAAATTTTAAAAAATATCAAACTATTTTCTAATAACAAAGATAATATAAAATTCATTCTAGAGAAGAGAGAAAAAAAAATGTATACACTGTATGTAAAATAAAGCAAAATTTAGATAACACCATCAATTTCATTATTTTTCTTGTTTGTTTTAAATCAGTCGTGTTACGTCCGGACTCAGGTAAGGAAGAGTCAGAGGGAGAACGTAACTTCTTTCTTCTCGAACAAACGCCGGTCGGTGCATCTGCTCGAGACGAACGAACGCGTCTGAGCCCAAATAGATCAACGACCGGAAGGGTCGCTTTTACTCTATTTAATAAATTGATTAATTAATAAAAATAGTAGATTTATTGTAAAATGGTAATTGAGTCGAGTACATTACTTTTTAAAAGATAAGACTACAAGGTGGTTACAACAATTTTGGGTTACGGAATATATAAATATATATATATATGTACGTGTATAAAAGTATGTGTGTGTGTGTGTGTGTGTGTGTGTGTGTGTGTGTGTGTGTGTGTGTGTGTGTGTGTGTGTGTGTGTGTGTGTGTGTGTGTGTGTGTGTGTGTGTGTGTGTGTGTGTGTGTGTGTGTGGATGAATCGCGGGTGATACATGAGTGCGGAGGTCATCAATCGGGACCGAGAGGGATAGAAATTATTGTTTTAGAAAGCTAGTGTCCCGATTGGTAATTACAGTTGTTTCATTTTAATAATTAGGTAATAATAATAATATTAGAGTGTACGTGAAAGTATGTGCGAGTGGGTTTTTTTTTTTTTTTTATTTAATTTCGGAAATTTCAATAGTGGAGGGAGGAAGGAAAGCTCGAAGGATGTCGGGGAATCCGATAGGATTGGGGTGGATAGGAGTAAACATGGGGATGAGGGTACCTGGGAGACTTCCTGCCACGATTCATATGAACTGCTCCTCGTCTGGATCCTCAGGACCGCACGAGTAAGCCCTCCGTGGGAGAGGGAGATCTAAGATGGGGAAGGTTGAGAGTAGCCATTTATAACATTCGTCTTCGTGGGGAAAAGAAATGCGCCCGCGGTGTGCTCATAGGAAGTCGAAGGCGTCAGTGTAATTAGCGGGAGTTTCTTCCGCTTCTTGACACGTGCAGCCTTCGCTACACGCTATGTCGGGCGGGGAGGGGGAAGGAATGTCTAGGATTTCTGAGTGTCGTGGCGCTCCCGATAGGTCATCCGTGAGATCGATCATTTCGATCTCGCGAAATTTCTCTGGTTCTTTTGGATGTTCGGTTTGATTCGGGGAAGAGGGAGAATGATTTAGACAGGGAGTGGGAGGGTGGTTCTGAGGTGCAGGAGATGGAATGCGCGATGGCTCTGGAGAGGAAATCAGAGGGTAATGGGGAGTGTCAGGGTTTCTATTTCCGCTGTATTTATTAATTATGTTAATATGTTATGTGATTAACCGTTCTAACAAGTCTTGCGTTGGACTATCGTCCGGGAATGAGTCGGCCGTAGCCCGAGCCACTTCTCGCCTTAGACGTCGATTTCGCGAGTGTTTTATGATCCTTTTTGAATCCTGTTGAGTTTTCACTAAATAATTATAATAATAAGAAGCGAGTCTTCGAGGGAGTTCTTGGATATAATATTTACTCAATATATGTTTTTTTATAAATTCAATATTCATTCAATATATGTACCCAGATAGCAAAATGTTAGCAGCATGTCGGCAGTATGACAGCAGATCTAATCATGACTTTACAGCAGATTCCTATCCACTGTGTCCGCAATTGATGATATTCTGCTAGCATAGTTAGTAAGTAAAATCTGACAGCAGATTGGTGGCAGAAACCGAGCAGATCTGCACATATAGTTTGATAGCAGATTGGCGGCAGAAACCGAACAGATCTGTCAAACGCAATCTAATAGCAGATTGGCGGCAGAAATCGAGCAGGATCTGCACAGTTCCTTGCCATTTGAATATATAAGTATAATAAAATTCAATATTTTTCGATGAATATAACAGATGCATAAGACGTGTTATCCGCTACTTATAATTTTTTTTTTAATAAATATGATATTTAATGTATAACATATTATATTGTATGTAGTTATATCTCACATAGCAATTTTAAATGTTCAATTTAATCTATTAATTAAATTAATAAAATTAATTGTAAAAATAATTAAATTTATATAATTTATCAAATTTAAGATATAATTTATATGAGAATTAAATTCTGCTTTATGCTTTAAATAGAAAGTAAATGGATAATTTTTCATGTATATCCTATTGATTCTAATAAGTTTAATATTCTCATGTTAGACTTGTCAGATATCAAAAATTAAACTGATAGAAAAATATACTTTTGACCTTTTATTAATAGCCACGACTTGCAGACTTTATATCTATTTTTAACAGAAATTTGATTGCGAGAAAATACATCACATAGCGGTAGGTGAAGGAACTATTAAATAACTGCAAAATGTAGATCCTGTTGTCAATTTGCCATCAGATTGTGCGCGCGCAAATCTTGCTCGATTTCTGCCGTCAATCTGACACCAAACTGCGTTGCGCAAATCCTGCTCGGTTTCTACTACCAATCTGCTATGATAATTCTATACAAATCCTGTTTGATTTCTGCTACTGACTTGCTGCCAAATTATGTCAGCAGATTTTATAACATTTCTGCCAACGTTCTGCTATCATTATCTGATATAACAAGTTTTGTATAAAATCTGCAGTTTTTTTGCTGGCAAAAATATATAGCACACAGTTTTAATACATGCTCTTGACAGATTTGGCTATCTGGGTATATATATATATATATATATATATATATATATATATATATAGATGTACACTCTATAATAGATTCTATATATATATATATATATATATATATATATATATATAGATGTACACTCTATAATAGATTCTATATATATATGTCAATCGAATAGTTTGACGACAATTTTTAGCACGCATTGACTACTTTGACGACTTCTGGCTACTTTGACGACTGTCATCAAAATTGTAGCGGTCTATCGAATAGACTATAGTGACGACGTCGTCAAACTATCTCAAACGGTGAAATAAATACTTTTACGCCACTGTATATTTTGACGACATTGTTTATATCTAGTGATGATTTTGACGACAGTAAAAAAAATAGTAAAAAATATTTTGAAAACGCTGTTAACAAATAAAATAAAGATGCAAACAACATATGAACTGTTTTTTACACACATTTCAGTAGGAATACTATGCCGGTTCTAACCCAGGTCCTCTGAGGGGGGTGCGGGGCGCGGGGGGTTCTCCTGTGGCGAGGGGTATGACGTCACGCGGGGCGGGGGTATCTCGTAGGCGCGGGGGCTGACGTCACGCGGGTGGAGGGGGATGTTTCGACAAAGGAGGGGGAGTTTTCTGAGTGCAATATTTGTAGATGGTATCTTTACGACTTTTTTATGAGGGGTCTTAGACATTTTCCCCAAAAAGGTATAGGACAAGCGCCGATGATTGACAATTTTGTACCCTCGTTAATATAATTTTATTATGGAAGCGCCGATGTCCGGCTGCTCGTCAACGGAGCGTTCTAGAGTTCATTAAAACTATGTTTTTCATTTTATGGACATTTTATCATTAGGAAAGGAATGAAGATTTTAAGCCGACGCTGCGACGAACATGTCAAACGTGATTTAATAGGCCTCTACCTATTTGCGTTGACGTTCGGCAGCTTTGTATCCTCGCGGAAAATCTCCCATAAAAACGAGAGCGAAACATTTTTCTTAATATTTTTTAAGGAAGAATGCAACGTATCGGCGCCAACGTTCGGCTGCTTTGTACCCTCGCAGAAAATCGGTCGTAAACGAGAGCGAAACATCTTCCTAAATATCTTTTTAAGGAAGAATTGCGATAATTTTGAGAGGGATGGGGGTTGAAACTTATGGAGAGAGTCTGTCTCCGCGTCAAAAAGTCTTTAGCATTCGACGAGTTAAAGTGTCCTATGCGAAGTGTCAGTGGCACAGTGTAGTGAGTTAAAAAGAAATGGAAAATGATAATAATTTCGAAGCGATATTAGACGAGTCGTCGCCGCTAGAACGAAGATCACGCGCTGTCGGATGACAGTAATTATATTAGTAATTGCAGTGAGGACCTTACGGATATTTACGACAAGGTAGTGGACAATTCACAAATTCTTGCGCTAAACGGACGTACAAAAGTTTGTACAATATACTTTTATTATTCGACGGGTACTGATCAAGCTCTATGTACTACATGTATGATCTCTATTCAAGACTTCGGGCACATGTATGCTGTTCGGAAGCATGTGATTCAATTACACGACGCAGTGGAGAGTCGATCGTGCTGCAATTGTAGAAATCCATTGTATATAATAATTCCATGCAATATGTGCCCTATTTGCACACAATAAACTTTGGGAGATTGTGCTGGGACACTTAAAGTGAGAATTCTGAAAGTGAAGATGGCGTCTCAGGAAAGATTGAAGAACATTCCAGTGACTTCGATGGTGCATTATTTAAGAAATCGCGAACTTGATGTGCAAAAACCTCAAGCAAGAGATGTGACCCATTTTCTGCAATCTCATGAAAGGAAATTAATGGGAACTACCGTATGTAACTGCGTCACATCATCTAAACACAACCGAATCGCGTGTTTTCAGCGTCGATATCAAAAGGTATTGCATTTTTTAAGTGGACAACCGAAAGTTTGTAGGAACCCAATGAATATGACATTGCCACCATGGCCATTATTGCTATTACCATCCAACTCAGATGTGTTGCCATCCGAATCGGAGGAGTCGCCAGAACATAATATTCTGAACTCAGACTTAGAAATCGATGAGTCGGATGTGAGGGACGAAGATTGAGAGTGTGTTGTAAGTATTTCTTTTTAATTTAAAAATTGTTAAAATAATTAATAAAAATTTTTTTTTTCTGTCACAGAAGGGACCCCTCGCAGTAGTCCCACGGCCGTCGTCTTGCCACCCCCACCATCGTCGGCACAGCCGCCCGACCGCCTCACCACCGTTGCCGCCACCACTGCCCAGCCGCTGCTCCTCCGCTTGCCGCCGACGCATTAAAAATTTTTATATATTATAATATTTATATTCTTATCTTTATATTCTTATCTTTATATTCTTATCTTTATATTCTTAGTGTTTATATTCTTATCTTTATATTCATATTATATTATTATATTCTTATATATTCTTATATTTTAAATTTTAAATTCACATTCATACGCACACACACACACACACACACACACACAAAATTATAAATATTACGCATACTCATTTTAAGAATAAAAATTATTTTAAATATTAAAAAATATATAGTTTATTTTAGAATAATTCCTCTTTCCATCTATATTAAGAATATTATTATAAAAGAATTATTATATATTAATATTATTATAAAATAATTATATATTAATATTATTAAAATATTATTAAAAATTCTCTCTCGCGTGCGCCTCACGCTATCTCTCTCTCCTCGCGTCATCTCTCTCTCTCTCTCTCTCTCTCTCTCTCTCACTCTCTCTCTCTCTCTCTCTCTCTCCTCGCCGCAACATCTCTCTCCTTCACGTTCGCCTCACACCCTCTCTTTCTCTCGCGTTCACCTCGCGCTCTCTCTTTCTCTCCTAAGCGCTACCTCTCTCGCAGTCCCTAGCCTCTCGGTCCCTAGCCTCGCGATCCCTAGCCTCTCGGTCCCTAGCCTCGCGATCCCTAGCCTCTCAGTCCCTAGTCTCGCGATCCCAAGCCTCTCAGTCTCTAGCGTCACGTTCCCCCTTCCCCGCATGACGTCATCCCCCACAAGGACCGTGCAACGAGCTACGTATGAGAGCTGGGACTGGTTACGGGTGGGAAAAAGATGGAGAATGGAAATGCATGCAAAGAAATTACATCATAATTTAGACTTAAAAACTCTTTATTCTTCTTTTAAATATTTTTTTTTCTTACATATTATGGACTAAAAACTAAAGCTGCCAGCTCGCAATCGATGAGCTGATGCTTGTTGAAGGCGTCGCTAGCGCGTATTACATTTGATACTTCTTTAGGATTCGTTACATTGGACGCGATATTTGAAAATTGCGTAAACTTGATATCGACTGTATTGGTAATTTTAACCAATCGGTCAAAAGTTACATCAATGCAAGGATCGAGATCGAACATACGGTGTAACGTCGATTCGATCATCATCATGCATACATTTGAAGATTCAAGACTTATTAACTTGGCGTCGTTAATCGTACGAACTCGGTCCATGTTAACGGTCCAATGCTTATAAAACTGTAGGCATCTTTAAAATCGTTTCGAAGCAGATTCTGAATATTGTGACGTTGCTCGTAGAGTCCTTTCCACGCTTCGAGAGATAGTATCAGTTCCTTTCCTCGATGATCTCCTTTGCGATTTCCACGTAACTCGGTGGATCCACTTTGATACCAATTTCGAGGAATTTAAATTCCGTAGCTGTCAATGCGTATCGTCTGCCTAGTATACGAACCGCACGACGCTCCAATGAAATGCTGTAAAAATGAAATTAGTTTGAAAATAATACAATTTGTAAAAAAAAAAAAAAAAAAAAATATAAAGATAGAAAGAAGTTAAACTTACTCGTCACATTTATTCTCAAACGATGGAGTGTCATCACCACGAGTCGTGATGTATTTATTCACGGACGTAATTATTCACAGGTCTGCCGGAGCCACTGCTTCTTTTAGCGTAGTACATATTTCCAGATTTTAAAAGTGAACCACCAGTATGAACGGTTAACGCTACACTGATCGTATAAAATTAAGAATATACGTGACGCTTATTTTTAAAAGTAGTGGGGTAAATGTGGTGGGAGATTCTAGAATACTATTGGCGCTATGAAATTTAGGAGAAGGGGAAACGGCACTCGGATAAAAAGAATTCTTAGAAACGATTCGTGAGGAAAGGATTGGGGAAGGGGAATAAGAGATAAAACACATTAATGTTTAAATATTTTATTTTTCCAAATCTTGCAATTCTTTCTGGCGTTGCGACCACCAGTTAAATATTTTGAATACATTTTGTAATGCGCAATTCTTAACATGTTTTCCACATCGCATAGTGTTTTTAACATCTAGATTATTTAGAGACTCGATATCGTCGTAATCAGCATCCAAGGTCTCAATAATGAAACCGTTTCCCGCATCATCCAATATATCGGCTAACCATTCTCGCTTCTCAAGTCCTTTTACATATACGAGAATGGATTCTTCTTCTTCTTCATGTGGTCCACCAATGATAGCTGTTGTAATCAAACGCTGAGCCATGCTGTATGGAACGTTTCCATCTTCCCATTGCAATCCATGATGATTTCGAGTCAACCATGAGGCTTGGTGTCTCTCCGATTTTATGAGTACACTCCATGGTACAGGACATGCGAAAAAATAATGTGACAAAATAAATCCTCTTCTCAGGATTGCCGCTTCCTTTACAATGAATTGTTTATTGAGGATAAACCCCTGTAGATCCACAAACGTTGGTACGGATATGACGAGATCTCTCTCTTCGATGTATCAGTTAAAAAGAAGAATGGCAACTATCTCATAACACTTTGATTTATATTCTGCTATGCTTCCCCCTCTCTCTAAATTGTTGGTGTGTTTAGGTGATTTTGCGCACAACGTTGGTCAACGGGTTGTACTGGATCACGCGATCATGTATGATGAGACAGTACGCAGTGGTATTCATCGGCACATTCTCCTTACACTCGAATTCCAATCTCACATCCACGGTTGCGCTCTTGACCGATTCGTTTTGTCGAGAACAATCGATGATCACGAACGGACCGTTACGTAGAAACATTGAGACGGTGAGACTCGGCTCGAGATACTCGTATCCATAATAGTTCTTGCAGAAACGCGCATACGTATCGTACAGAATCGACCATTTGTTTTTATCGAAATCCAGATTCATATCGTCGTACGGATAACATTCCGAGTTCAGATAGAGTTTCACATTGGTCATCTTGCAATCGTCGAATCGACTCATATCCTCAGACATGATGTTTTTCCGACCTGTCTGCAGAGCGAAGATAACATATCGTGGCTTCTCCAGCTGAGTCGCTGTCTTAATGGCCCATGAATGCTTGGTTGTACGCTGCAATAGCGGATACTCATACAGATCCCACGAGCGAAAACCCATGCTGAGGTAATGTCCGCTTTCCAGAGCGCGCAGCATCGACAGCTTCTTAATCTCGCTCAACAACACATGCGGCATTCGCCATTGTATCTTGAATATGTTGATCACAGGCTCCAGCGTCGAATCTCCAATCAGACAATTGTTGTCGTTGCGCGATCGTATTAAGATTAACTCATGACGAGCGTTCATCACCACTCGTCTGTAATCCTCGCAAAATCCCAATAACATGTAGAGCGGTACGCAAAAATTGAAGTTTCCATTCGCAGTAGTCGGATCAGTCCAGCCGGCGTTTCTCATAATCACGCTTCTATCGGATGATATCGTTACATAGTTTTTGAGCAAACTTGTTATTCCCACGTTTCTATTGCGATCAATCTCCACGCCATCGAGTTCGTATCGAATCTCATCGAACATGAATGCGACACAATTATTTCCCAGTATCACAGCAGATCCTTCGGCTGGTTTATTTATCTTTAGTTCTCCCTCGATGTATAGGAAACTTTCATACGGCAACGTATACAGATCCTGTTGTTGTATGGGTATTCTTATCTCATCACTGTGTCCGAATGTTGTGTTAGCGAACGGGTTGTACGTGTGAGTCTCGATCTTGACGATGCAATCGTCGAAGATTGGCTCGTCTCCAATGTTGAGGATGTCGGTCATTGTTTAGATGTTTCGCACCGCGAATCCCAAAGATTGTAAAAACGCAACGTTTGATGCGTTCAGTTTCTTTTTCTTACTGCAACCGGATGATTGGATATTAGTGAATGTCGACGTTGTTGTTGTCGCTGGCTCCGTAAAGATTGTGTTATCTCTCGTATCTTTCGATCCGTTCAACACGAGCATCTCATACGCCGCACACGTACGTTATCGCTGTCGTCGTCGTACGTGCAATCTAATGGTGATCTCTTCTCCTCGAAAATCGAGCAATCGTCTGTCCTGGTCGACAACGCGTAACGTTAAATCCGTAATGCTCCGCACGATGATCGGCAGGTAAATGATGTGCGCCGGTGTTTCCGATATCTTATATCCTGGTGGTACCCTCGGTGAAAATTCATGTATCGTATGAACGAGTTTGCCGTTGCTGTACGCGCCCGCGGTCACATTACATTCTACGCGGATAATGTTCACGTTGATAATATTAATCGGCATGTCCGACTTATACCATTTTCGCGGCTGCAGTATACGGTTCGAGAATCCCAGCAGCGATCCAATGTTGTTAGGCTTGCTAAAATTCATTCTGTAGGCGCATTTGATCTCGCTCCTCATCGTATTATAATTAGCGCGGAGCACTATCGGATATTCTCCATCTTCAAAGTCACCGTCGTCATTCGTCCGAATATGCGTGGTGTCAGCGTGTTTTTTATCATCGTCATGAACAGCGTGTCGCGGACGTTTTCGTAAAATTGCATGTTTCAAAAACTCATGTATCGCTTGCAGCTCATACGATCCCTCGGGAATCGTAATTTCCGCGTCATCTTTGCCAAAGTAAAATTTATTATTCGAGGAATTCACGTTCGATATCGTGTGATAAGTCTCAAAATCCGCTAGACCTAGCTCGTATTCATCGTCGCTCAAATCTACGGCGGGAAAGTAGTTTGCCGCGAGAACACTACTCTTCCCGGTCAGTGTGAATGTCATAGACATATCGGCAAAACTGTTTAACGAATACTGAGTTAAATAGCGCAATGTCAGTCTTTAAATTCACATGCATCGACCGCTCGGAGAAACTGTAAGCACAATTGTCCACAGATGCTTTGATTGTAAGTTTGAACAGGTGTGTAATTGTATTGTATCTTTGTCACATTTAAATATCGCACCAATTCATTCGGCGGTCGAAGATTGCCGAAACTGTCAAAATATATAGCGCGATTCCCCCTCTTTGCATACGCTACCCAATGAGTACCCGATCCTTTAGCGTTATCCAAATTTACGATGCCGCTCTCGTTTCGATATATACCACCGATCGGTAATGAATCACGCATGAAAACACCTCTAAAATACGGAATGTGCATACGTTTTGCCAGTTGTAGCAATTGTATGTTGGTAGTTACGCCCTGTGGCATTTTTAGCGTCTCTTTGACGTTTTTTTTTCCCCTTTTTTCTCGTTGAAACTCCTCGTCCGCGTTTGTATGGAGCGAGATACAATCCGTGACCTTCCATGGCGCGATTGTGACGTAGCATCTCTTGCAACTGACGTTGTGCGGCTTTTCCGTCGTTCACCATCTTTGCTACACCAGCCGCTCCACCGACCAGAGATCCGAGCGCGCCCAACATTGGTAGAATCGGCAATACACCCCCACGTTTCGCTACCGGAAGTATTCGCTTCTTCGCCATCTTTTTCTTCGTCTTCGTCTTTGTCGTCTTCAGGCCCATACCGAACTTCGTCTTGGCTTTCATCGCTGCCCAGACAGCTGTGGCGGCGGCTCTCTCACCGAGAGTCGAATCTCTCGCAACGATGCGAGTTTGCGCTTCCTTGGCGAGTATCCTATCTGCCGCGTGTCTCTCGATGAGATCGTTGCTTCGAGAGTACGCTATATCGTGTTCACGGCACGCTGCGTCCAATGGGTTGATACCTCGATCGCCTCTGGCTAATCGCTTTTGTAGTCGCGTGCCCGGACCGCAAAACTGATAACCGGGGATATGGAATTCGATCGGAAGTGCGTTTATCGCGAGATTTAATAGGCCTCTACCTATTTTCGTTGACATTCGCTGCAATCCTTTATCATCGGCGCTGGACCGTCGATGTGCGTCTGCTGCCACGGTCGATTGTAATGTTCGAAACAGCGGCGATAAGTTTGAACCTCCAAATCCGCCTTTATATGTTCCGGAAGCTTGTCCCACACGCAGTGGACGTAATTGCCACACATTCGCAATAAAACTGTTTTCGACACAAATTGTAGCTGTTCGGCGCTCAAATTACAAATATCGTAAGGACTTGATAGCAAGACAAACATTTTTTCGTTACTGAGCGATTCGTGGTTCCGCGCAGCTATAAATAGGCAAGCGTTCGATTCAATCGGGGAGTGGGAAAATGAGATTCGTGCGACAACCTTTCGCGATACGCGTGACGAATTACGACGCCAGATTACGATCGATGGGGGACAACGCGGAGATGCGTAGACACGGTACGATACTGCCGACTACTATACGCGCGATCGTTTGCGGCCCCTCGAATTGCGGTAAAACTAACGTGTTGATTAGTTTGATAGAAAGCCCGCACGGCGTCCGCTTTGAAAACGTGTACGTGTACTCAAAGTCACTGCAACAGCCAAAATATCAGTATCTGGAGAATTTGTTGACGTCGATCGATGAAATCGGCTATTTTACATTCTCCAATAACAGTGACGTCATTCCACCGAGCGAAGCATGTCCAAACTCGATTTTCGTTTTCGATGACGTGGCGTGTGACAAACAAAATACGATAAGAGAATACTTTTCAATGGGACGCCACTCGAACGTCGACTGCTTCTATCTCTGTCAGACATACGCAAGAATACCGAAACATCTTATACGCGACAACGCAAACCTGCTAATCTTGTTTAAACAGGACGGTACCAACTTGAAACATGTGTACAATGATCACGTGAATACTGACATGTCATACGAGGATTTCAGTGAATTATGTCGTACTTGTTGGCAGCAAAAGTATGGATTTCTAGTGATAGATAAGGATAGCTCGCTTACGAACGGCCGATACAGAAACGGATTTAACGTGTTCGCGATACCGCAAAACAATTAGTCGTTGCCGATGTTCTGTCGAGAGAGGTGAAACACGAGCGTTCGACACTCTACCGACATGGCTGAGAACGATAATATTCGCGAACGTGAAAAGATAGCGAAGGAGATTGCGAAAACGAGTGAAGCAATCCGCAAGAAACATCGCGCTTTGAAGACCGGTAAGATCGATGACGATATCGCGGTCAAGACCCATTTTAGACCTATTATTGAGCCGCTACAAAAGATTGTCGACAACTCGATCGCGGTGAAAAACGAGCCGGAAAGTACCGCAAAGATTAAAATCTTACCCATCAAGCGGTACAAGGAGGAGGAGGAGGAAGAGGAGGAAGAGGAGAAGGATGATGCGACACCGAAAAAGAGGAAACGGTCAAACCCGAATCGCTCATCGACACCGCGTACATCGAATGCTTTATTGGATGAACCGATGATAAGCTCTACACCGTTCGCGACAACGAGAATCGTACAACCTATGATACCCGAAACACTCGCAAACGAAAATGTTTTCGAAACCTCGGGCAGCACGCTCGAAACATCGTTTGTTCGAAACACATTACAAACGCTGGAAGGTCAAGAAATGTTGCGAAAGCACTTGGGACCACTGGGACAAGAGTACATGAGCACTCTCCTCGGTGGCGACAAAGAAAGGAAAATCGATCACGTGTACGGTGTCTATTTCGACAAGGATGAAATGCGTCTCGGTAACAAACGATTCGACATTGACAAATATGACTCTATAATTATAGATGAAGTGAGGTACATTGGTACACCAGGATTATACGAATTGATCTTCAAGAGAATTCCCAATGATGACATTTACACGGAGGATGATATGCGTAAATACAAGAGTATATTATTGGCGACGAACGCGCATAAACGCAATTATGACACACAAGGCCAATTACGAAGCAACAGGGGATACAAGTACAAACATATAATCGCACCATTGATATCGATTGAAAAGAAAAAATCTGGAAAGGGAGTATTCATGCCTCACGCGATGGCGCTAACCGACAATAAGATCGATTACATACACTGGGATGACCCCAACGAGCTAGTGGATCGGGTACGATTGCTGGACGCTTCGCGCCGAGCTGGCCACAACGCTCACGACAATGAGATCCTGTCGATCATCGAGGAACTTCGCGAAGCAGGCATTATTATAAATTGAATGGTGTCTCGACAAATCTAATCAGTCGATCAGCGTCACTCATCGGTGGAAAAAAATGCCTATCAACAAATTTGGATTATTCGAACCAAGAAATGATGCAACCGGCACAAGCGGTTCTTGGGATAGATTGGTGAAAAGTTATGTGCACGAAAACGCTCTGTGTCGCGTCGTTACGGACTATGACGCAAGGTCGAGGAAGATTCGTCGTGTAGCGCAACCTGAGGCTGACACCGATACCGTCAACAAACTGTATGTGGAATCCTGCGTTAAAAGATTGATGAATCAACAGAAAGAATCAGATGAGAAGCTGACTTCGTTCGAGAAGGATGTGCGGGCAATACAGATTGTGATAAACGAACTTCAACGCGCGGCTAACGCTAACTCAGAAACGGCTATCAACCTGAATGAGCAGCAGTGAACGGGTTAGGAGCGGCTATCGAACGGTTATCGAACATCTACGAAGGGTTATCGAACGGCTACGAACAATTATCGAACAGCTACGAAGGATTATCGAACTACTATCTAACTACAATGAGTGGTAGTGAACGGCCTAGCAACAGCTGCGAACGAGGCTATGAACGGCTTAGCAACAGCGAACGAGGCTACCAACAACTCAAGCAGGGCTGCGAACGAGGCTACGAACAAGTCTTTAAAGGCTACATGCAAGGCTACAAACAACTCAAGCAGGGCTGCGAACGGGTCAGGAAAGGCTACGAACGGGTTAGAAACGACTGTGAACAAGTCAGCGAACGAATCAAGAACGATTTTCGAATGGGTCAAGAACGGAAGTAAACAACACAAGAACGGCTCAAGAACGGCTCAAGAACGGGTCAGGAACGGCTACGAACGGGTCAGGAACGGCTCAAGAACGGGTCAGGAACGGCTACGAACGGCTCAAGAACGGGTCAGGAACGGCTACGAACGGGTCAGGAACGGCTCAAGAACGGGTCAGGAACGGCTCAAGAACGGGTCAGGAACGGGTCAGGAACGGCTATTGAAGAACGACAAACGAAAATGAATCATAAAACGAGCGACAAACGGCGATCGAGAAAAACTGACGAAGCGATGAAACAACATAGTTTGGAGAAACGGCAGTTGGTGAACGAACTGCACGCGCCGGCAAGGAAAAATTTTCCCCGAAGACACGTCATAGTGCGGGGATACGATGACCTGTGGCAAGCTGACATCGTCGAGATGCGTCCGTACTCTCGTTTCAACAGAGGTTACCACTACATACTCACCGTCATCGATGTGTTGAGCAAGTACGCGTGGGCCATACCACTCAAGAGTAAAGCTGGAAGCGAGACGGCTGACGCTATCGCCGAGATAATTCGAGATAGCAAGAGATGCCCGAGAAACATGCAAACCGACATGGGGAAAGAATTTTATAACGCCGACGTGCAACGGCTTATACGGAAACATAACATCAATCACTATTCTACATATTCGGTATTGAAGGCATCGGTTGTGGAGCGATTCAATCGCACGCTGAAGAACGACATGTGGAAGATGTTTACGCTGAACGGAACTTACAAGTGGATCGACGCGTTGGCGGAACTCGTATCGGATTACAACGCGCGCAAGCATCGAACGATCGGCATGCGACCCGTCGACGTCACCCCCGCGATCGCTGATAAACTTTTAAAAACGGTATATAGTAACATAAAGATTGCCGCTCCGGCAAAGTTCAAAGTAGGTGACCCGGTACGCGTTAGCAAGTACAAGAAACTTTTTGAGAAGGGTTACACACCAAATTGGACAACCGAAGTGTTTAAAATTGTTAAAGTGCAGCGTACTAATCCCGTAACCTATCTACTCGAGGACTATCGCAAAACATCTGTCGCTGGAGCGTTTTACGAGCACGAGTTGCATAGCGCGAATTATCCGGACGTATATCTCGTAGAGAAAGTACTGCGCAGGAGGGGTGACGAGGTTTACGTAAAATGGCTGGGATTTGACAATTCGCACAACTCTTGGATACATAAGGACAATGCAATTTAATTCATACAAATTGTATTTATTAATTACTCAAAAATTAAAAAATATATAATGTGTACAACAAATAAAAGTATTTGAAATATTACAATATACATGAAATATGTGAAATACAAAATCTTTATTAATACATCCTTTCCGTTCGAATATATGAAATACATACACATATGTTACATAACAGATCGCACATACATTATATTACATTATATTACATTATATTTTATAAGGGTATCTGATAATGTCCCCATGGTAATGTGTCGGTCGAATCAGGTATGATATACCGCTTATCGTCGTACGGACTTAGAGCAATTTTTGTCTCGCAGATGGTGTATACTTCATGCAATTTCGACCTAATACATGACTGACTACGTGTCATTTCAATCTCGTCGTTCAGGCACCGCGTATAATCGTCGAATGTTATCGTTCTCGCGACAACGTTACTTTTGACACCTTTAACCTTTTTTGTATCTTTCTTACCATCTACTCGCAAAGCGTACATTTTTGCTCTAAGTCCTACAAATTCAGTCATTATCGCGCCATTATTTTCATCCTTCATTAGACCTGGCACCTTTTTATTCACAAGCGGTATACTGTACGCGTTGTCAATTGGATAATCGCTCGTATCGAATCTAGCGATATCGCGTTTCATATTTTCATACACGTCTTCGCATTTAATATGATATATTAAACTATCTGTATCGGTGTACATTACCCGACATCTGTCACGATAGAGCGGTGACATGTACTCGTGATGAAATTCGTACAGACACACTTTCGATATGTCGAGTATACACATACCAACATAGATTGGTTTGTTAAATTTTACTTCTAGTTTACGTAATTCTACGGCAATTAAATTTTCTGAAAAGACGCTCCTGCTATGGAAATTTGGTTTCGCTATCATCGCCTCTGCTCCGTATCGTCCGTCCCACTTTGTCAATAATTTTACATCTACATGATTACGCACATTTTCCATCGTTTTGTCAAATACCGCGTTGTTCATCAATTTGTACAAATTTTTCTCAAAATCATTTTTCGCTTGTGTTCTAAATTTTGTATTTAGTTCAATGTAATCGCGGAGCCATGCGGATTGAGTGAATTGTAATACGCGATGTATTTTTGTAACGCGAAGGCCGTGACGCGTGCACTGCTGCAGGTTGCGGTAGTGTATGACGTAACGCTTCTTATTATATAGCGTTGCGAGAAGCTTATCTTCCCGCTTGCCGGGCGGTTTGTCACGTGTCGGGCAAAACGGTAGGTCAGTGTGCATGTCGTGAAGATGTTGCGGATATTCTAAATCTACTTCGAGGATATAGCCTGTAGGTGAATCGAGCGCTATTGACGAGATGTCAAAATTAGATACATCGTCGACCCATCGAAAATCGGCATAAGGCAGTGGTTGACACATTGCCCATCCATACAAATTATTTACATCTAAATACATTAAATATGATGATGGTTTCGATGGATCATATGACTGCATGTACTTGTTATTAGCATGCGCGTATCTTCCTGAACATTGACTTAGACCGCCGCGTATACCCCGTTCAATAAACATAACCATATCGATATCGGTAAGCAGTTCGAAATTTACGCATGTATGTTTTAACATGGCGTCCCATGTATACCCAGGAAGAGTATAATAATACGTAGGGTCGAGTCCGTAACTCGCGATGCAAGTGTCGCGAAAGTTTTCAAATATATTTGCCAACAACAAGACATCAGTTTTTAAGTACAGATCGCTGTATTCACCCAAGGTTTGAATGGAGAACTGCTGCCACACGTTGACGGCGTGTGCGTAGTCGCTCTCGGATACAGTGTCACTGGTTAAAGAACTGTAAAACGATTCGCGTGGTGGTAAACGCGTGTCCTGCAGCCTGTCCACGCAGTCAATGTACTCGTACGGAAAGACACCTTTTCGCGTTAATAATTCAAAATTGTTAGCGGATAATGCGGAAAAATTGGAACGCAAAATTTTTAACTTATCCTTATTCAAAAAAGATGCCAATTTGTCAAGACTAGCATTGAGAAATTTGTATGAATCGATGAATCGTAATTTCATGCAAGCTTTCCGATCTTTATCGTCGTCGGTACTATTGACAGTCTTCGTAAATGAAATGTATTTTTCTTTTGTTATTGGAAGCACATCTACGCGTCCTTCATACGCGGTAGCTATTTCTTTTATGATAAAATGTGCGTCATAGCCGGATAGATTATGGAAAACTACAGGAATGACATAAGAGTCTTTGTAGTTTAGATTACAGTTTGAGTGCGCGGGACCCCTGTATCGCCCGGTCAGATGACAATGATCGCGTACGCGTGTATCATCCGGCGCAAACGGTTTTTCGCAAATGTGACATTGCGTGACGCTATGAAATTTTTCCCATTCATCTTGCGTTAATTTTGTCATGTGGACATTATCAGACAAAATACCCTTTACGCGATGCGCTAAATTTTTAAGTTCTTCGGCGAACCATGAAACGCAATCGATACTACGGCGAGAATTATACGCGGATAACGAGTTGTCGTACGAACATTGCACGTAATACCCAACGCTAAATACCTCGTGATGTTGGGAGTATGACGCATGTTCCGGCGTCTTCTTCAGCACACACTCCAAGTCGGCGTACACCACGAAGGGAAATCGCTCCTTTCTGTTGTAGTTGTCGAAGTCGAGCCACTTGTCTTTATCGCTTGGTAATCGGATAGCGCAGTCGTTCACTTCTCGACAGTCCGCAATGTGAGCCTCCAATTTTTCGCTCAAATTAAAGAAGTGCAAGCATCTGTGAAAAAAAAAAAAATTACAATTTTATTTACAATTTTATTTAAAATTATTATATAATTTGCAATAAATATACATACCGATCGCAGATATATTTCTTGTGGTCATGTTTGCTCAGTTGCGTGCTGACAAGCCGGGATAGATTTTTTATATACGCGAAATGTCCAACGTTGTCGTCCTCCTCCACATACAGCATATTTACATGTTTTTCTCTCTTCCGATCAGTGAGCTGTATCGGAAGAATAGATAATTCCTTCTTCCTCTCGATGCCGTAGACGTTGATTGAGATGTTATTTGCCAGTTCAAACTTTTTAATTTGGTTTAACGTCATCGGAAACTCAATGTCCTGAAGATTTAACACTGTCGTGTAATGGGGATATGAAAATTCTCGTTCCACATGTCTTTCTGCGGGGTACAGAGCGGCCACCACTGACCATGCGAAACATGCATTGTCCGTTGATCGCACGTTCACCACTGCTCTCTTCGTCATAATTTCTCGCGGTAAGTTTAGATAACACCCCGCGCGCATAGGATTGCACTTGTTGACGTTGACCGTAAGATCAAGGATTCGTGACAATGCCCATCCGCTATCACGTTCCTGAAACTCTTCGAGAGACGCCAATGTGGATTCGATGACATGCCGCTCATACCACTCGTGTAAATCGGACGTGCGAAAGAGTTCATAATTTCGCGTGTTAATGCTTTTGTTGGAGCGCATATCACCTGTCACAAACTCACCGTTGAACACGGTATTTACTTTTGCACAGTTGTGTATTTTTATAACATCTTGCACTTGCTCGAGAACTACACTACTAGCGTCTTCCAAAAATTGTCGCGGTTCGATATAGTCTGCGTTAATCACCGCACCTGTCAGTATCCGATTTTCGAACGCGGTATCGATCTCTCGCCAAACGAGTCTTCCCGTGTTATTATCGCCACTGTAATTACCGCCACTGTAATTACCACCACTGGGTATAAACTGTCTCTGCAATCGAGTCTTTGCACCCTCGAGTCGCGCGATTCTAGCAACCAAAGATTGTCTATATCCAATGGAGAGTCGCGGACGCTTGACACGACTGCGTTCTTCGAGCAGTTTGATAAAGTCCTCGCAGCGCAGCGCCCATTCAAAATATTCGCCCAAGGTGGTGATTTGATGGGACCGCTCCAACAGGTCGCGTTCGTTCTGCTCGATGTTTTCCATTATTTCTTTTATTCACTATTATACCACTAACACTTCTAATACAAGAAAGTAACCACTAAACTTTTTTCACCGCTGCATCTATGCGCTTTCAAATCGTACTATGGTTTGACGCGCTCTCATCCTCCTTATATATATTTCACCTAATTCTATCTTCTTTTCTAACATTTGGCGTATCTCAAAAGATAGTTTCCCGAGATATCGGTTTTATGGATAGAGGAGTAAGGACACAAGCTGCCGAACGTTGGCGCCGATACGTTGCATTCTTCCTTAAAAAATGTTAAGAAAAATGTTTCGCTCTCGTTTTATGGGAGATTTTCCGCGAGGATACAAAGCTGCCGAACGTCAACGCAAATAGGTAGAGGCCTATTAAATCACGTTTAGACATGTTCGTCGCAGCGTCGGCCCTAAAATCTTCATTCCTTTCGTAATGATAAAATGTCCATAAAATGAAAAAAACATAGTTTTAATGGATTCTAGAACGCTCCATTGACGAGCAGCCGGACATCGGCGCTTCCGTAATAAAATTATATTAACGAGGGTACAGAATTGTTAATCATCGGCGCTTGTTCTATACCTTTTTGGGGAAAATGTCTAAGACCCCTCATAAAAAAGTCGTAAAGATACCATCTACAAATATTGCACTCAGAAAACTCCCCCTCCTTTGTCGAAACATCCCCCTCCACCCGCGTGACGTCAGCCCCCGCGCCTACGAGATACCCCCGCCCCGCGTGACGTCATACCCCTCGCCACAGGAGAACCCCCCGCGCCCCGCACCCCCCTCAGAGGACCTGGGTTAGAACCGGCATAGTATTCCTACTCATTTCTTTATTTTTCTGATATAAAAACAGTATACACAATGTAGGCACTGATGTAATATTCTCTTGGACAAGTTCAATTGATATTTTTTTCACTATATTAAGTACAGTCAGCGTAATTAACGTTCGTTTTAAATCTGAAAGAACAAAAACAACTACAAATAATAACAATATAACAAAAACTATGTCCAAATTAAAGTATTTATCTAAAAAGACTGAGCTTCTTTATTAGTAAAGCTTTTTCTTCCGCAAAGTGACCTGCAAGATGTCATAATGTCTCATCAAAATAAATATGTATAAATATATAATAAAACTACAAAATCTAGAAATCAATTTCACCAGACACTGCATGCAAGTTAATAAATGAGCGTTGATCATTCCATTACAAATCACAAGATTCTATTAGCGGAGATTACAATATTGAACTCTCGCTTAAAAGATTCTCATGCTTTGTAAATAGATTCTCTTTCGATGCTTGATCACAGGCTTGCTCTGCAAATTTCTACCGATGCATAAAATATGTCCATTCTTTTATATCTGAAATAAGCATTCAATAATTTTAATACACAGCATAATATTTAAGAATTTCATATATAAAATAACTTTAGTAGAAATGATATCAGGTCTCATACCATATATACACACACATTCCTTATCACAATTTATTAAAGAGCAAATAACCTTGAGAATACTGAAACAGCAATTTGCGTTGTATATGACATTTTTCACAACATTGATGGAGATATTGCACAAAATACCATTATTTCAGGCAGAGCAAATCTGATGTATAACTGAAAATAAAAAATATAGCTTACTTATCGAAACATTGTTAAAAATTAATCATTTGTTTGCAATCTTGTTTGATTGAGAGGTATTTAAATACAGTAAATAATACTCACTGACAATATTAATATTTTCAATTGCATAAATAAGAATTTATTTTATACTGGTTAGGAAATCTGTCATAACAAAGATGTGCAAGGTAAAGATGCGGAGTGGTACAATATACTTATTAATTATTAATGGACAGCACCATACCAACAAAGACCTCTGTGAAGTTGGCCCCCATTTTTTTAAATTGAAAAAAATAAGTAGAGTTCTGAATGCCCCCCGAAGAGTTCTAGAGTTCTCTATCGGTTTTATAAATAGTTCTGTTGTTTGAAGTATCGAAAACACCATTTGAAAAATGGGGGGCTAACTTCACGACGCCCCTCAATCTATGAAAAATACAGTTTTTTTAGAGTTCTGAGAAGATTTCAAATAGTTCTAGAGTTCTAGATAAGTTTCAAAAATAGTTCTGCTCAAAATACCGCAAAAATTAAATTTGAAAGTTTCGAATCAAAAAATAAAAAATAGCGAAAACTCGTTCAATTTTGGTTTTAGCGCTTCGAGTCTTAATAATTATCTTTAGAACTCGTGAGGGGCTATCCAGAACTCTCAATAAAACGTCGGATTTCCCAAAAAAAAATTTTTCTCGAGTCGAAAATTTCAGTTTCTCGGATCGAAAAATTTTTTTCGGAAATGTGACGTTTTCTTCAGAGTTCTGGGTAGCCCCTCACGAGTTCTAAACATAATTATTAAGACTCGAAGCGCTGAAACCAAAATTGAAAGAGTTCTCGCTGATTTTCGTCTCTCGGGTCGAATATTTCTAAGTTCCACGGATCGAAAATCTTTTTTCGGAAATCCGACGTTTTCTTCAGAGTTCTGGGTAGCCCCTCACGAGTTCTAAACATAATTATTAAGACTCGAAGCGCTGAAACCAAAATTGAAAGAGTTCTCGCCGATTTTCGTCTCTCGGGTCGAATATTTCTAGCCCCTGACAAATTTTAAACATTGTAAGTATACGCCGGGGCATCCGCAGAATTTTTTTCAGGGGGGGCATATCACTTCCAGTGATTAATTGAAAAAAAAATGTATACTTTAATATTTTTACATCTTTTAGTACTAAACCTTTCTCACCGTGACAAGGTAGATGTAAATCGAGAAAGGTTTTTGTTTTTTTTAGTATTTAAAAATTTTTTTGTATTTTTTAATTTTTTTTATTTTCCAGGGGGGGAGCAAGTGCCCCCTTCCTCCTGCGGACACCTATGGGTATACGTTTAATACTTATTACGCATAACGAAAAATCTTTACACATGCGCGCGTTTTAAACACTATTTAATATAAAATAATAAAAACTATAGCAGAAATGTTTTTAAATTTTGTGTGCAGTTTTACTTATACTATTGTACTAATAGTAATTATACTAATGTTATACTAATATAATATAATATGATTATTTTATAGTAATATTATATACTTACATTAATTTTTATTTACTAATATTACTTATATTAATATTATAATTATATTAGAACTAATGCTTACAGCTAATTTTTTTAAAATCTTTGTTTTAATTTTTTTTAATTAAAATTTTTTTGCGTTTTTAAAATATAACTTAAAATTATTGTGTGGAGTTTATTAAATTTTGTCGCATTTTATACTTAATAATTAATGTTTTACATAAATAATTAAATGGGGACATATTTTTTCTTCTGTATTTGCCACAGATCGTTTTGACATCATGTCATCGTATTTGTACCAATTCGATCCTGTATACGTAAATGCAACGTAATGACCGCTACTATAATTACTGCCGTATTTAATGTACGATACGACGCCTGACAAACTATAATGGTTTTCATCAATGACAAGAAGTTTTATTATGTTTTCTAAGTGATAATTGTTTTCCTTATTTATATTTTGGGCATGCATATAATTGTGATCACTAAAAATGCTGGTGTCGATAATTAAATGTGACCCGTATGAAATGATACGGTTAATGCCCGTTTTGCAATTGCTGCATGTTGATTCTTTTCGGGCAATGATGTCATCACTTATTGCTTGCTGCATATTATTTAAACCATACTTCAATATTATATCTACATTTATGTTGCAGATCGGTGATATTCTTCTGTAACTATGGTCGCAATTCTTACAATTATATGCAGTTATACAGTTAGGGATATTTTGAAGTAAATATTCTGCAAGATGAGCAGCATTGCAGTTTGCATTTAAAGATGTTATGTTTCGTGTGCATACCTTATATACTGTTTTATGAAAAATAGGTATATTGCACAGGATTGTTGCTCGTGTGCAATAATCACTTGCAGTGATTTTTCCGCTTTTTATTATGTCTGCTACAAATTTTATAAATTGATTGGAGGGAATAAACGCCATTATATCTGTTTTATAGGCATCGCGCAAGCCTATACCATTTGCAATGACTTGAAATATAGAGTCAAATGCGCAAGTTTCTCGCACAACAATTTGCTCTTTATCTACTGTAGTGGCATTCCATAAGCTGCCATTTTTAAAAATTGGAACACCTATAGTCTTATGACTTGTGATTAAATCCCAATCAGCGCATGGCGTTAAATAATTTGGTTTTACTCGCTTTGTAATCTTTTTGTTTTCATCTACGGATATTTTCCTTTTTATTTTATTTCGCCAATTTTCTATTTCGTTCAACGAATCTCGAGCAATGTCATTTTCATTTTCTATATCTTTAGCCTCTATATTTTTATTTTCTCTCTTGTCATTTTCCATTGAAAATGATTCGTCCTTATAAATTATAGGAGTGTCTGGAGTTTTTTCTGGGCTCGAAATATCTTTGCTTAACTGCTTTTGGTCAGATGCACCAACCAATCGAAGCCTACCTTCTAAATATTCGATGTGACGAATAATAAATTTGTCTATGCGCATAGGCAATTGATTTTTAAATACCCTAGTCTTTAGTTCAGAAAATTCAGTTTCGACATATGAAGATGTAGCAACGTGTGAACCACGTTTGAAATGCGCTCTCATTATGCCTGTCCATAATGGTAAGTAATTCATGAGATGTTTAATTTTTCTCGTTGCTTCGGGATTGTAATACGCATTCACAATACTTTCACTATGCGAGTTACAGGCAATTTCCTGAGCATCAAGAAATATATTTTCGGCCCAAGTTGTCCAGCCTCCTACGACAATTTCTTCGTCGTCGTTATAATTATCAAGATCGTCTTTTTCATCAGGATTGTCTTTTTCATTAAGAGCGGTTTTTTCATCAAGATCATCAATAATTACGCCTTTAATAACATTATTGACGTTTCTCAAATGTATTTCAGACGATAGTAACATTTCATTTTCATCTAACCCTATTTCCTCGCTCAAAGCAATTATTAATACCGATTTTATAAAGTTCTTCACCTCGGTAAAATTTTCCATCTGATATGCCCGTCCTAAGCATCTTAAAAAAAATTGTCTGATTTTAAGCGCTTTTCCTCTGAGGCATTCCCATTTAGCGATCATAGCGATAAAATGGCTAACATCCAGTCTTAGATAACATTGTGGCGTGTTACCAAAATGTATATTATTAATAATATTATAACAGATTTGCATGTAATGATTTAAGTATGTGCAGTTTGCGAATATACGCGCAATTGCGATTAAAATTGCCTTTCCAAAATCTGTTACAACAATTCGGGGTATTGGTGCACCATCTTTTATAATTTCAGATAGAAAATAGCTTATCATTGATGCGTCTTGCTTTGCAGAGACCATCTGAAAGACAGGAAAATTTCCAAGTTCGGAAACGCACACGCATTCATACAAAAATAAATGTGGCGACTTTTCTCCATTGAGAAGCTGTAATTTTTTTCCTATGCTTCCAGTGGCATCTATAGTTAAGAAGCAATTATTATCTTGCTTGTGAACTTTTTTAAACATAAGTTGTTGTTCTAACAGCCAATACATACAATAAAACGGACTTAATCCTATATTATGTATCGTACGCAAAAATCTAGTGTACTTGGCGATATATAGATTTTGCAAGGGATCGGTATTGTGTAATTGTAAACGTTTATCTAATTCTGTTTGTTTCGCCTTGCGCAAAACTGTCGCGTCATATAAAATTGGTGGAATGTCATCACCAAATGCCATTAATTTAATCGCTTCCTCATTGCGACATTTGCACTTTTTTGTCCGTCTAACAATTCGCTTGCTATTTTTTCACGTAAAATTCCTTTCAATTGTCTTTTATTCTTATGTACAACTTCCGTACAAAATCCGACGAGAGTACATTCAAACACTACATCATTTCCTTTTATAGGCTTATGGTACAATACACCTGCAAGGTGTGCGCCACATTCGTTGCACTTACCCTTAAAACGTGCGTAACATTTAGCATCGCTATTAGTATAAACTTTAGCATGTTTAAAAGCAAACGCACACGGTAATTTTATTTGTTGCCATATTTTATCTGCAAAAACGTGCGTCCATTTGCCCGGTTGCAATGACATACATTTTCGTTTATCGCGTCCATATGTTTAGCGTGTTGGTTTTATTTGCGCCCACTTTTTATCGGAAATTATAAGTTTAAAATTTTTGAGAGATTCGGAAGTGGAAGTGTTGCTTAAATCGGTCGCGTTAAAAGTACTGTCTTTCGAATCATTGTTATACGCAGCTTTTTTATCTACGCTAAAAGCTTTCAATGCAGCGCAGTACATACCATTTCTATCAGTTTTTAAGATTGTATAAATATGCTTAGGGGTGATATGCGACCCATTATTTATAAGCGTTTCAGATATGATACGATAAACGTCATGAGATGGTGGAAAAATTTTACCGTTATCATCTATAGTTCTATATTTGTCATTTGTAATGACATCACGCAATTTTTCTTTATCATACATTTTGAAGGGAAATGTTTAAAAAATTTAATGCAGAAAAAATAATATAATACTTTTATATATATATATATATATATATATATATATATATATGATTATAAACTAAAGTTAGTAAATTAAAGAAAATTTAGTTTTCAGCAAAATTATATATTATATATAAAGGAAATCTAAACCTAAAGTACAATGAAATAATCTAAAGCTAAAATAAAATATGAAGAACCTAAGCCCTAAGCCTAAAATAAAATCAAAAGTAGAGTATAAAAAAGCTTAAAACTAAAAAGAAACGTAACGCATAAAGTAAAATATGGAAAATCAGTAAGAATAAGTCATAGAAAGAAGACAAAAATACGAAAAAAATGATACTCGTTGTACGTATTAAAACGCCAACTGTATCGTCGCTGTTCTCGTTATGCCGATAATAGAAATCACACGACTGAAAAGACAACTTTTATTTCGGTCGCTTTGCGCTTCTGATAAAACTCGGCTTCGCTACTCTACTCATTCGCTTGGCTCGAAAGCTCACAAGATAGTTTGGCGAGGAGACACTGAGGACGCTCGAACACGCAGCTAGTGGAGGGGACAATGCGCAGCACATATGCGCAGTACTGTTGTTTCGCGTAGCGTTGTGTGCGTTGTCCCCTCCTATTCCCCTCCATTGCTTGAGAAACGAAAATCGGCGAGAACTCTTTCAATTTTGGTTTCAGCACTTCGAGTCTTAATAATTATGTTTAGAACTCGTGAGGGGCTACCCAGAACTCTGAAGAAAACGTCGGATTTCCGAAAAAAGATTTTCGATCCGTGGAACTTAGAAATATTCGACCCGAGAGACGAAAATCAGCGAGAACTCTTTCAATTTTGGTTTCAGCGCTTCGAGTCTTAATAATTATGTTTAGAACTCGTGAGGGGCTACCCAGAACTCTGAAGAAAACGTCACATTTCCGAAAAAAATTTTTCGATCCGAGAAACTGAAATTTTCGACTCGAGAAAAATTTTTTTTTGGGAAATCCGACGTTCTATTGAGAGTTCTGGATAGCCCCTCACGAGTTCTAAAGATAATTATTAAGACTCGAAGCGCTAAAACCAAAATTGAACGAGTTTTCGCTATTTTTTATTTTTTGATTCGAAACTTTCAAATTTAATTTTTGCGGTATTTTGAGCAGAACTATTTTTGAAACTTATCTAGAACTCTAGAACTATTTGAAATCTTCTCAGAACTCTAAAAAAACTGAATTTTTCATAGATTGAGGGGCGTCGTGAAGTTAGCCCCCCCATTTTTCAAATGGTGTTTTCGATACTTTAAACAACAGAACTATTTATAAAACCGATAGAGAACTCTAGAACTCTTCTGGGGGCATTCAGAACTCTACTTATTTTTTTCAATTTAAAAAAATGGGGGGCCAACTTCACAGAGGTCCAACAAAGGGTAAATGTGCAGGAAAACGGCAACTTCGTTTTTTTTTTTAAATTTTTATATTCTGCGTATTTTGAACAAATATCAGAAATATACGTTTTCAAAACAGTTAGCACAGAAATAAATCGCTTTGAAAGCAAGTATATTTCTGCTTCTTTTTGGTACGTTGCTTTTCGTTAATAATTAATAATTATATCATATCTCTCTCTCTCTCTGCATTTTACATTCTTGTTATGACAGATTTCTTAACCTTTCGTTATGTCACCGCGTGGTCGTAACCCGGATAGCAAAATGTTAGCAGCATGTCGGCAGTATGACAGCAGATCTAATCATGACTTTACAGCAGATTCCTATCCACTCCGCAATTGATGATATTCTGCTAGCATAGTTAGTAAGCAAAATCTGACAGCAGATTGGCGGCAGAAACCGAGCAGATCTGCACATATAGTTTGATGGCAGATTGGCAGCAGAAACCGAACAGATCTGTCAAACGCAATCTAATAGCAGATTGGCGGCAGAAATCGAGCAGGATCTGCACAATTCCTTGCCATTTGAATATATAAGTATAATAAAATTCAATATTTTTCGATGAATATAACAGATGCATAAGACGTGTTATCCGCTACTTATAATTTTTTTTTCATAAATATGATATTTAATGTATAACATTATATTGTATGTAGTTATATCTCACATAGCAATTTTAAATGTTCAATTTAATCTATTAATTAAATTAATAAAATAAATTGTAAAAATAATTAAATTTATATAATTTATCAAATTTAAGATATAATTTATATGAGAATTAAATTCTGCTTTATGCTTTAAATAGAAAGTAAATGGATAATTTTTCATGTATATCCTATTGATTCTAATAAGTTTAATATTCTCATGTTAGACTTGTCAGATATCAAAAATTAAACTGATAGAAAAATATACTTTTGATCTTTTATTAATAGCCACGACTTGCAGACTTTATATCTATTTTTAACAGAAATTTGATTGCGAGAAAATACATCACATAGCGGTAGGTGAAGGAACTATTAAATAACTGCAAAATGCAGATCCTGTTGTCAATTTGCCATCAGATTGTGCGCACGCAAATCTTGCTCGATTTCTGCCGTCAATCTGACACCAAATTGCGTTGCGCAAATCCTGCTCGGTTTCTACCAATTTGCTATGATAATTCTATACAAATCCTGCTTGATTTCTGCTACTGACTTGCTGCCAAATTATGTCAGCAGATTTTATAACATTTCTGCCAACGTTCTGCTATCATTATCTGATATAACAAGTTTTGTATAAAATCTGCAGTTTTTTTGCTGGCAAAAATATATAGCACATAGTTTTAATACATGCTCTTGACAGATTTGGCTATCTGGGAATTTATCAATCAAAATGTTAAAGTACGCGTATCAGAGGAAGTTAAATTCATTATAATTTATCATCTGAAATACATTCTTATTCAAGCTATTGGAAATACTACAATTGCCAGTGAGTATTATTTACTGTATATAAATACCTGTCAATAAAACAAGATTCCAATTAAGTGGTATATTTCTTACTGTTCGGATAAGTAAGCTATATTTTTTATTTTCAGTTGTACATTAGCTTTGCTCTACAGCAAATAGTGGTGTTTTATATAATAACTCCGTCAATGCTGTGAAAAATATCATTTATAACGCAAGTTGCTGTTTCAGTGTTCTTGAGGTTATTTGCTCTTTAATAAACTGTGATAAGGTATGTATACGGTATGAGACCTGATATCATTTCTACTAAAGATATTCGATATATGACATTCTTAAATATTATGCTGTGTATTAAAATTATTATATGCCTATTTCAGATATAAAAGAATGGACATATTTTATGCATCGGTAGAAATTTGCAGAGCAAGCCTGTCATCAAGCATCGAAAGAGAATCTATTTACAAAGCATGAGAATCTTTTAAGCGAGAGTTCAATATTGTAATCTCCGCTAATAGAATCTTGTGATTTGTAATGGAATAATCAACACTCATTCATGAACTTGCAGCGTCTGCTGAAGCAATAATGAATTCGTATTGCTGTCTTAGAAGATTGAGTAGCATTTGTACTGCTATTCATTTAGTGAATACATCAGTGAAGATAATGCTTTAGCATGCCAATCCAATTGCAGCATATGCTTATTATCTATCACAAAAGAAAATTATTATAACATTTTGTTCTTAATCGATTTCACAACTTCACAATTACATTGTAGTGTATATATGAAGACATTATTTTTCAGGGAAATAATCTTGTATCAATATGATAATTATATTTGTAATAGTTATACTTGAAGGTTTACGTATATGTAGTATATGTAGTGTCTTCAAAGAAATTATGAATATAAAGAAATATATATTTGCAATATGCAATGCATATCTTCAAAAGCTTTAATTTAGTTTTTTATTCTATATTATAACTATATATTATACATTATGTTACTTTTTATATGCTGTACATTAAATAATATATTATTTTTAATTGATTGTAGTGGACAATTTGATATTGTACAAAAATGATTTAACAGCAGTCAAATTGTCCACTACAAACAATTAAAAATAATATATTATTTAATGTATAGCGTTTAAGAAGTAACATAATGTTAAATATATAGTTATAACATAGAACATAGAAAGCTAAATTATATCTTTTAAAGATATGTAATTGCATATTGCAAATTGCATAATTTCTTTAAAGAACTCTGTGTTTTTTTAGACTAATTGATTCATCTCATTATTCTGTGCATAAATGTACTAAGGTACAGTTACCAAAAAATGAATACGAGATATATTATATTTTATATCAAAATGTATCAGAATAAAGTATATAATATCTCGTAAATTCATTTTTTGCTCTCTACTTTAATACATTTATATGCAGAATAACTAGAAGTAAGAGAAATCATATTATATTATTCCTCAAAAATCCGTGCTCGCGCACATTATCTCTAAAATTAATTTTCGCTATAACTGACGCATTGTTATCCGCGTTAGGCTCTTATAGCGAGTTTAATCTATATATGTGTATATTCTTTTATATTATTCCATTTAAAAAAATGGCGCTGGCCTCTATGTAATCTTAAAGAATCTTAAAGAATTTTTTCGAAAATTGATTTTATTATTTTGTATTCTCTTTCAGACTAACTTTTGTCTGAAACATTTTGTTTTTAAATATATGACTCATTATTATTTGTTTCTAAAATGCTTTTTTTCAACTTATTGAGTTGGGTCAATTTAAATGATTCACTCTGTATACCTGTATTTATATTATGCGTTAATAGGTCTAATATTTTTCGTCGAACTTTATGCATTCGCCTTTTTTCCCCCTCAAGAGAAAAAGAGAAATGATAAACGGCAAGAAGTTCAGCTAAAAAGAATAGACTTAATATCACTATCATAGGTCTGTTCTTTGTGGCTAAACTATACTTGTATTCAAAATGAAATAAATATATGTATATTTGAAATTTGACGAAAGCGAAAATAAAAATTTTAGTGTAGTCTAGTGCAACGACAAAGAACAGGCCCCATATTAGTAGTGGAAAGTATACAAATAAGTATACAAGTTTTTATATTTTAGTTTTATAATATATATATATATATATTTCTTTTTAGTAATGCTTATATTATTAATATATATCGTATTTATATTGCTTTTACATTTCTGTTATAATACATGAACTGAAATTAACTAAATTAGCTGTAGACATAATATGCTGAAAGTAAATGCGTTACAGAAAAAAAAAATTTTTTTCTTGTTTTTACATTTTGCAATGTGTTATAAAAAGTCTATATCAGACTATGCATTGAAGATTGAAATTCTACAATATTTTATCAATTAGAACAAAAAAGAGAAATATTTATTTATTTGTCTTTGATTGGTCAAATTCCATGCAATCTCAATCTTCAATGCATAGTCTGACTTCATACAGATTAGATACATACAAAACAGTACTAGCAGCCCAGTAAACACAAAGCAAAAGTAACATAACATCAATATTTTATAATTTCCCACTCAACAATGTAACTGCAATATAACATGCCTTGTACATAACAGTTACATTGTTGAGTGGGAAATTTATAACATTAATGTTATGTTACTGTTACTTTGTGTTTACTGGGAGAGATATACTGTCAAATGGTTTCAGAAAATATACACGCAAACTAATTCAACTTATTTTTACTTTGTTAGTGTTGTGATCGCAACGAATACCACATACAAATACCATATTACTATATGTCAAGTACAATATATATGCGACACTATATCAGTTAAGAATATTAAGACATATGCGCGCACGAGTGAGTACATATAAAAAACTTTTCTTTTTAATATGTGTCTATCACATTATATCTTTATATTACATATAATAGCGATCTTATTGTTTGTTTTTATTACACTTAAATTTAAGTATTGCATATGATTGACTATGCAGTTTCTATGATTTGACCAGAAAATTTCTACTGAAATTACTTTTTTAAAACTTAATCTATGTTTATTAATAATCTTTTCATGTATCACATTTATACTTATTTAAATAAATGAGATAAGATCATATTTGTAAAAATTAAATATTATTGCACTTATATTAAACTGTTCATAATATATCAGATTGATCAAAAGATTCTTGTCAGTTCCTTTTACTGTGCAACTTAAAATAAAGAAAAAAATTAGGAGACTTTCAAACAAAAAATCAAATACCTTCACTTGTAGAAATTGAATTGCACATTGAGTATAAAAATAAAATTCTTTTAAACTATATTATTTTCTATCATATATGCAATAAATGTAATATTTTTGCATCACCTTCTTATTATATAACATAAACTAGATTCCATTATTGCCTACCTGAAGTTGCACTAATAATGTTTGAACAGTGTCTTAACAATGTATTATTAAAATCTAAACATAATTTATTTTGTAATTCTTTGGTTCTTTGGAGAACAGTCTTAATAGTATACTCAAAGTAGAGAAGTAATCCATTGCTAGTAAGATTATACTTCACAGATCCTATTTTTCTTACAGCGTTCCTTGATGGTGTAATCATCATTATTATGATAAATGGAAAAAAAGGATTAATTAAAGTAAAGCTTAATAACTGAACACACTATAAAATAATTTTTTCCTTAAGTATTCAATTATTTAAACGAATAAGTCGAAGCATCTGTAAGATAAAATTTACTAAAATAAAATACTTACATGTACGTTTCAGAGTTTTCTGTTTATTATGGAGCCATGTTTTTATTTGAGGTGACGTTCGATGAGCCAATGAAGTGTATTTTTTTTCATTTCTTGAATCTCTTTTAAAGACGGTAGAGTGAGATTTTCCATATGTTTAGCAAATGCTTCCAGCACTAATTCCTTTTCTTTTTCAGTCCAGCGAATTCTTTTAGTTTTTCCATAAGGAGATGCTAGAAAGGAACAATATTGAAAAATAATACATACAATATGTGCACATTATGATAAGTTCTCAATTGCGAGAGTATACATACTGTAAACAAAAGAGTAAAGAACTAACATTAAATGATACATCCCGGTAAAAAATTTTTTAATCATATATAACAATATAAAATTATATAGAAATATATAAAATTATGTATAAGCTATGTATAATTATATATAATTTTATACAACTTTTATTAAAATCGTTCTATTAAATTCGTATAAAATTATATACAAATTTTATACGATTTTAATAGAAGTCGTATAAAATTATATATAATTATATATAGCTTATACATAAATTTTATATATTTCTATATAATTTTATATTATTATACATGATGATATATAAAAACATGTTTACTGGAATACTCAATGTAATAGTTCATATGATATCAAAACTAGAAGAATATTCTTATTGTGAATTGTTATGCGATAAATATATAATTATCCTAACAAAATTTGAAATAGTAAGTTGTTTAGAATAACACAGTGTTTCACATAATAGAGCAAACTTTTGTATGTAGTAAAAATCAATACTCACTAGATCTTTTCCGTTTCTTGTTATTGTCTTGATTTTCATATAATGTAGAAGCTTTTTCTGTGACACACGGGGATACATCTGAAGTAAATAATTTCAAAAAATTGTAAATATTACAATTTTTTGAAGAATAAGAATACATATAAAAACTATTACGAACAAAGAATATACTATAAAATATAAGATTATCGTATATTTAATTATATTATTTTTGTATATATTTTGTATATATTTTGTATATATTTTGTATATATTTTGTATATATTTTGTATATATTTTTGTATATATTTTTGTATATAATATTTAAAACATCAATTTTTTTACCTTTTGTAGTATTACTACAGTCGATATCATTACTGATGTTAAAAAAATCGTTAGAATTTTCGACTTCACTATCTGATGAAGATTCGTTATTGAAATCTTGTTCACCTCCTTGAACCGCTTCTAAATATTGAGAAATTTTTAAAATATCTCTGCTTGCCTGTGGCTGCCTATAGTGCTGTTTATATATCTTGTCTGCATGGCCCATAAATGTGGCCAACTCCGAAACTTCAACATCATTTAAATTCAATTGAATACAATTCGTTGCTATGTGTTTTCTTAAGATCGTGCCGCGCAAAGTTGTAGAAGAACTTGCATTACATTCTTTTGCAAATTGGCGCATTAAAACGCAAACTCTAAGATATCCATATCTATGGTTGTTAAAACCAGGTAATCCAAAGATATATGGATTTTTGCTTGGTACGTTAGCTTCTTTTTGCCATTTTAAAATTAAAGTAACACAATCGAATAATTCATTTGATAATAAAACTGGCACAGTGCGCCCTAATTTTCCACGTATGCAAAATCTGACATACTTTTCTGCAATTTTTCGATTTTCTGTTGATAATGTATCATAAATATCGCTATTCATATGTCCACTTACTTTTTCGTAAGTTTTAAAGTCTTCAATAAGTGCTCTTTCTATTTCTCCTGCTTGCCTTCTGTTAAATACGTGAATAGATGTCAATGTAACCTTTGCTAAAGAGAGCCATTTGGAATAAGAGAAAGACTTTTGTAATGCCATGTAAGCTTCCATTCTCGTTTTTTTTCAAATATTTATATAAAGAATTAATATCTTCTCGTGATGGGAGGATGACTTTTTTATGTCGTTTGTGAGCTGTTTGAGTTTCTATTACAGTTTTGTTGACACTTATTCCAATATCAACAGTAAGCAATTTCAAAAAATCTTTCGCAAATTTCTTTTTATCTGCCTCTTCTTTTTTTATGCATTCTGCAATAAAGATGTTTCCTATTTGTTTAATTAGTGTTGATAACGTAGATGCAGTAACGGGTGCTTTATACATTTTTTCTTCGTCGTTATAAGCGACTATATTAATTGCAGAGATGCAATAATCGTAAACTTTAGGATGATAGATGGATTGGAAGTCTTCGACATCTTTATTAATTTTCTTCAGTGCTAATAAAAAACGTCCGAGAAGGCGTAATCTGGCTCGAATCATGTCATGCTGATGTTGGGCTTTGTATTTTGTGCACATTTTATTTGCGTAGACAATCAATAATTCGTCGTATCTTATAATACGTGTGACTTCGTCGTCTCTCATTACAGGAAACACTATTTTTAATATTTCATTTGATAAGTGATGCAGTCTGCTCGTTACTCTTCTGCCCATAATCATAATAGTCTTATTTTTACTGAAATTCTTTTTCTGACAATTACGTGAATGGTAACGTATTGTACTTTTCGCAAAAAACCCTTTGCATTTCGAGCAAGCAATAAAATCCGTGGCAGCTTTAGTGGAAGTTACATTGGGCCGTCTAGATACAATTAATTGTCCGGTATTTACATTCTCGTTTGTATTGAATATGAAATTACCTTGTTTTCGAAGGACATCTATTATTTTCTTTCTTTCTTCATGTTTTTTGGGCAAAACAGCGAATTTTTTTACTTCATCTTTATCACGGTGCATTGTTACTAAGTGCCGGGCGAGTTGAGATTGCAGTTTCAAACAAAAAACACAACAGTTCTGTTTAAGTTTAGCGTTACTTTTATCAACATACATCGCTTCATCATTGCATGCTGTACCGATTATACTTATTTTTGAAGTATCTAAACTGGATTGTGAGGATATAGATCTTTTTGCAGCTGATTCTTTTTGTAAGCTTACATTATTGTCATCTGATGTGCATTCATTTTCTGAAGGTATGTACTCCGATCCATCATCACTATTTCCATTATCGTTATCTATATTTAACAACAGAAGAGAAAATTTAAATATATATACATATATAAATAAATTTAGATTATTTTTTCAAATGTAAATACATAGCAATAATTTTTGTAATTGCGTTTATATTAAATAAAGATCTTTATAATACGGTATAAATTTTTATATTAATAAATAAATCTCCAATCAGTTTGAACTTAATTGTAATGTAGATGTTGATGAACATGTACTTATTTTTTACTATGCAATTTGTTCAATTTACTCATTTAAATGTTGAAATGTAACATTTGGCAATTTATATTTACTATTTTTTTATAATCCTTATGCACCTAACAAACTGATACATATTTAATGTGTGTACTATATAGAATAGACAAAGTATTATATAAAATAATGGAAGTAAAACTTATATAAAATTTATAAATATTGTAATAAATATATGTTTCAAACAGATGCAAACTACATCTGTACAATATATATCAGGTCATTGAATGTTTCTGTCAATTATAAAGAAAACAATCACCTAAAATTACAATTAAGTTCACTCGCAAAAACGTTTACAAAAATATTTGCAATAAACAACTTTCCAAGAGGTATTGGATGCTTAGTGATATTTCCTTGACTGCTCATATCTTGTTGACAAGTAATGGATATGCATATATCAATCGATAGATCTTTTCAAACCTCTATATGAATACCTTAGAATCTTTTTATATCTTAGAATCTGTATATGAATACCTTAGAATATTTTACATCGATAGATTTATTATAAAACGTGATTCTACATTGGTGCAATACAAATGTAGTCTTAAAATAGATCTAAATCATAACATTTGAGGAACGATTAAAAATTAACTAATTGTAAGAGACATTTACTTTTAATGACAAAATGAAATATTTTACAATGAAAACTATCCTAAAGTCCCCCCGATGGGTTCCCACCTTGACGAAGTCCCTCGACTGATGGAGGGGGGGGGGGGTCCGAGGTGGAAGGATATCACCCGCTCAGGGGTGTGACCGACCGCAGCCTCGGGCCCCCCTCGCTCGTCCAGTCGTAGGGACGGGTGGAGGGGCTTGAGGGGGCACGCGGGGGCCGCTCGCTCAGGAGATGGCAACCGTGTGCACCGGACAAAGAGGAACCCCCCAAGCAAAGGTGTGTGCAACCATGCCGAGGGCTGCGTGGCGTAAGGGGTGTTACGTTGCTAACGGTGCCTCTCGGATACCGGGCGACCTCCGAGAGTATCGAGCCAAGCCCTGGGCATCGCGGCTCTGCCCGGGTGAAACCGCGCGACCACACTACTCGTGGGAACAAAATGGACATTGAGAAAAATAAAACAAACTTTTCGGAAGTCCTACAGGGCGTGGCCACCTTAGGTGACGAACGACCTGAAGGAGAATGCCCGGGCAGTTCGGGGGCGGAGCCAACTAAGGCCCAGCCACCAAACGTTCGGGTTCGGTATAGCGGAGCGGCAAGGCGACGCTATAAAAAAACAAAAGCAGATGGAGGCAAAGGAGAAGGCTGCAAGGCCTACTCCAGAACCGACACCTGGTTTAACAGTTACTCCAAGGACGGGGGAGCGAGCTACTACTGGGGCGGTAAAACAACTCAGGTCAGAGCATAGCATACCCAGTCCTTCCAGTAACACTCAGTTGGGCAAAAGGCTGAAAGTCGTAACTGACCAAAAGACTTTTGCCCAACTGACCTCTGGTCTCATCAGGGTTGCCTTGGTTCCCATGGCATACCCGGATAGAAGACTGGAAAAAGACGAGGCATCGCTTCTGAAAGAAATAGTGAGAAAGCGTATCCTTTGCCTAGCAAAGGGTACCAAAGCGCCTACTTTCAGAGGCACCTCGGATAGGGACGGGGCAGATGTCTTCAACTGCACCGACAAAGAGGGGTGGCTTAGAAGCCTAACCTCAGAAGTCAAGTTAAATGGGATCGAACTGCGTGCACTGCGAGTCGATGAGCTCCCTAGGAGACATCGAATCGTAATGCACGTAGAGGATCCCACGATACCTGTCAAGGAAGCGCTGGAGCTACTTGACAGGCAAAACGAAGGCATCCAGTCATCGGACTGGGTGATCGCGAAGGGGAGCGAGAGTAGGGACGCCACGAGCACCCACTTCGCTGCCCTTGTGGGGGATGGGACGTTGAGGGCGCTAAGAGCTCTCAATTTTAAACCCTACTGCGGACTCGGGCAGGCGACGGTTAGGTTACCTGCTGGAGACAGCGGTAAGGAAAGCGCAAAGGAGAAAGCACCGGGCCCGTCAGAATAAATATGGCGGACCGTGTACACTTTACGCAGATTAACTTACATCACAGCAAAAGCGCCTCGGCTGTACTATCCAGGTGCGCAGCTGTGATGCACACAACTAGATATATATTCTTAATACAGGAACCATGGGACATATCAGAGGACTTGGTAGCTGTGGAAAATTATTCTGGGCGGGTAACACGGACCGACCGAGAGCCTGCATCATAGTGAAAGGACTAGACGCCTGTCTACTGCCACAATTCAGCGATGGTGACCTAGTCGCCATCAGACTGAAGATAAAGCTGACTAGTGGGGGGGTCAGGGATCTGATAATAGGGTCAGTATACATGCCCTATGATTTGAATAACTTACCTCCTCATGAAAATGTAATCAAACTCACGACCTATGCGAAGCAGAAGGGGCTGGAGATACTCCTGGGCTGCGATGCCAACTCACACCACCTGGTGTGGGAAAGCACCGATATAAATCCCAGGGGAGAAAGCCTATTCAACTTTGTGGAGGTACAGAGTTGCACATCCTCAACAGAGGAACAGAACCTACCTTCCTGGACTCTAGAAGACAGGAAGTGATAGACATAACCATATGCTCTGGTGGAGTACTGGATCTGGTGAGGGGATGGAGGTCTCTGATGAGCCCTCGGGATCAGACCACAGACAGATCCGCTTCACCATGGAGCGGACACAAAGCCAAGGGATATGGAAGAGAAATCCCAGGAAAACGAATTGGAGGGGGTTCGAGGAAGATCTTAAGAGTCGACTCAAGGATACTCCCACCAAATTCCACACCAAAGAAAATTTGAAAATGGCGGCGGACTATCTGAATGATGCCATCAAATACTCATATGAGATGAACTGCCCATTAGAGGCGAAAGATCCTACAGCCAGAACCATGGTGGAACAAGGAGCTAGCTAAGCTCAAGGCTGAGGGGAGAAGACTCTTTAACAGGGCTAAAAATGTAAATACACCGAGATCCTGGGAAGAGTACAGGAAATCTCAGAGAATTTACAAAAAGCGATAATAAAGGCTAAAAGGAAAGGATGGAGAAGTTTTTGCTCAAGTATCGAGAGTGCTTCTGAAGCATCTAGACTGAGCAAAATACTCTGTAAAGGAAACCAATCACAATGGGGCTGCCTTAAGCTTCCCAGTGGAGAGTATACAGAAACTGCGGAGGAAACCCTACAGCATCTTATGGAAATTCATTTCCCGAGCTTTCGGGGAGACTCCACAGTTAATGACAAGCAGAGACCCATGACCGTTCATAAACCGAGAGCATGGGGACTGGCAGCCAAAGTAGTATACCCGCAAGCAGTGGAATGGGCTGTCGGGTCCTTTGAGCCTTTAAAGGCTCCAGGACCTGACGGCATATACCCAATCCTACTGCAGAAAGGGCTCAGCAACCTGCTAGGCCCACTGACGAAAATCTATAGGGCAAGCATTGCCCTTAGACACGTCCCTCAAAAGTGGAGAGAGACTAAAGTGGTCTTTATACCAAAACCTGGCAAGAATGGTCATGTCAGGGCCAAGGATTATAGATCAATAAGCCTTATGTCCTTCGTATTGAAGACCTTAGAGAGATTGGTGGACAGATTCCTCAAGTCCAACTCTCTAATACACCATCCTCTAGCTAGCGCCCAATATGCTTACAGGGAGGTCTACCGAGACCGCCTTAAACCACCTGACAGGCAAAATTGAAGGGCAGCTAGAGGCAAAAGGCTATGTATCGGAATTTTCCTGGACATTGAGGGTGCTTTTAGCACCTTACATGCAGTTATCAGGGAAGCACTGAGCAGACATGGAGTTCAAGAACCGCTGGTGGACTGGATAGAAGATATGCTAGCGGACAGATGCCTGTCGGTTGAGTGCCAAGACGTCTCTGTCAGAGGAAAACCAACAAGAGGCTGCCCACAGGGAAGAGTCCTATCTCCGCTGCTGTGGTGCCTGGTGATAGACGACCTACTAAAGGAATTACAGAGGAAAGGTTTCTCGACCTTTGGTTATGCTGATGACGTGGCCATCGTGGTAAGAGGATCATTTCTAAATACATTAAGGGACCAAGCAAAGGATACCTTAAGAATTGTGCAAAATTGGTGTGAGAACAGAGGTCTATCGGTAAATCCGAGCAAGACAAACATCATGGTCTTCACCAGAAAATATAAACCGGAACCTATAGAGCCGTTAAAACTCTGGGGGAAGGAAATACCTTTTACAGACTCAGTAAAATACCTGGGGTTAATACTAGATCCCAAGCTTAGCTGGGAAAAACACTTAACAGAACGAAGGAAAAAGTTCTACGCATCCATGTGGATGTGCAGAAGAGCAATGAGCAAGTCGTGGGGCATCAGCGCTAGTGCAGCAATGTGGCTGTATGGAGCGGTTCTGCTGCCGCGACTGCTCTATGCATCAGTTGTCTGGTGGACGAGAACAAGCAAGAGGGAGGCAGAGAAACTGCTGAGAAGCCTGCAAGGTAACTACCTAAGGGCTGCAGTAGGGGCCATGAGAACCACATCCACAAAGGCGCTTGAAATAGCCCTCAATGTTACGCCACTAGACTTGGCTGTAGTCAAAACAGCCAACACCACGGCATACCGCCTAAAATGTCAGGGTGAATGGAGAGATACTGGACTAGGACACACTAGGCTGGGTCTACTCCGAAAGAAACCTGTCGAGGGCAAACAAGACAGAATAACAAGAAAATACCAGCTGGTAAAACATTTTAAATTATGGATACCAGAAAGAAACGAATGGCTGAATCCGGGGGGAATCACGAACACAAATGTGGACCTGTGGTTCACGGACGGATCAGGCATAAACAACTGCTTCGGAGCGGGAGTATATGGACCTAGGGAAAACTATAGGGAAAGCATCCTATGGGAGGCGACTGCACGGTCTTTATGGCCGAGATGCTTGCCATCCTCAGGTGCACCGAACACATCCTAGCTAAAGGTACAAATCGCAGAAAAATATATATCTACTCGGATAGCCGGGCAGCTCTTTTGGCGTTGGCAAAGACAACCACCGAATCATACTTGGTTTGGGACTGCATGCTAGCGCTGGAGGAGCTGAGCGGATCAAATAAGGTAACTCTAGTCTGGGTACTTGGGCACCAAGGTATACCAGGGAACGAAATAGCAGACTCTCTGGCTAGGGAAGGGGCCAGTAAGGCACCAACTAGTCAGGAGGTAGGATTACCTTTCACGGTGGGCAAAAAATTCATCAGGGAAAGCATAAGCAAACTGCATAAAGCCAGGTGGGAGAAGTTGGAAACCTGCCGCCAGGCCAAGTTCCTGATGAAAGATATCAGTGGTGTCAGGACCAAAGAATTACTTGCACTGAATAGGCAGAGACTGAGGGTGGGGATAGGACTACTTACAGGACACTCCCCAATACTTAAAGCTCACCTATTCAACATCAGACTCGCAGAGAGGAAGGAGTGTCGACTATGCGGGGAGGAGAAAGAGGACAGCATACATATACTGTGCCAATGCCCGGCTCTTGCTTGCAGGAGGTTTACGAGCTGGGGGCAAGGTTTTCTTAAATCCCAAGACTTAAGCGAAACAAGGGTGACGGAACTTATAAGCCTAGTGGAAAATTCTGGGCTGAGATCCCAACACCCGGTTTGAAAAAGAGTGAGGAGACACAATGGAACTCTTTTTGTTCTGAGTGCCGTCGGGGGCCGATTGGAACCACTCACTTTACTCTACTACTACTACTACTATTATCCTAAAGTACTTCATATATATATATTTTAAGTGTTTCTTTATAATTATAAAAAAACATAACTATTTATTACTAAAATAGCGTTTTCGATCGATTAATAACGTGATTGACCAATCACAGTCATTTATTCTTCAGAGAAATGACTGTGATTGGTCAATGACGTCATTAATAGATCTCGGGTCGATCAAGCCTGCTTTATTCGAAAACGCTATAAATGACTCTTAGTAGTTTGTAAGGAACTACTAAGGGTCATTAAGATTGTAAAAATCTCCACACAATACTGTATTTGATTTGTACATATCACCATTGCTAAAACTTAATTTCTTGATGCAATTCTGTACAGTAATTGGCTCAAACTGATTATGTAAATCTACAAATAAACGAAAAGTATAAGTTTACAATAAATACAACCAAACATATGTCTTTTCCATAGCACTTCAATAAATGCATACTCTTCGCATAAACAGTACATTTGAGATAATTATATCCTACTTGACATTGAGGACCGATTGTTCCAACTTTTTGATAAGTTTTACCCGATAGGTACCATATCTTCGTCCCTTTTTTAGAACTTATCTGAAAAGAGACGAAGATTTGCTATCTGTCGGGTAAATCTTATCAAGAAGTTGGAACAATCGGCCCTGAATGGTGCATGGCGAGAGAAATTCTCCTCCTTTCATTCTCCTCTGATCAAACTGAAGAAAAATAACAATAGAACGAGAGAATCAAAGGAGAACTCACTTAACTGCCGCGCACGCAATTCAATGTTGAATAGTATATAAGCTATAAAATATTACATATCACATGCAGCTTTTAAAATAACATTAAATGTGACTTACAGGATAGGGAGATATCCATGATATTATTGTTTTCTACTGTATCATTTGCCATCGCATCATATACACTAATCACCTTAATATTGTTACTTTGCGATAAATCGTGTGTATTTTCTAAAAAGAGACAATCCGTTACTACTGAAGCGTTTACAGAAATTCTTGATATAACATTAAGTATACTCACCAAAAAATATTGAATCAGAGTTTTTGCTGATAAACGCAGTCTGCATCTTGTGTATGAAAACTCATACTATTTCCATTTTCATCAATAAAGTCTAATATAAATAAACAAAAATTAATTACTATGTAGCTCTTACTATATAAAATTATATTTAAGAAGTTGATAATATTAAAAGGAAACTCACCACAGGATATTGAAATATCTGTTTTCTTCAGATCACAGTCACCGTTTTGAGTATCAACTTTATTTTCATTTATATTATCAACGCAGTCTATTTTTTTCGTATTAATATCTAATATAAATAAACAAAAATTAATTACTATGTAGCACTTACTATATAAAATTATATTTAAGAAGTTGATAATATTAAAAGAAGTTGATAATATAAACTCACCACAGGATATTGAAATATCTGTTTTCTTCAGATCACAGTCACCGTTTTGAGTATCAACTTTATTTTCATTTATATTATCAACGCAGTCTATTTTTTTCGTATTAATATCTAATATAAATAAACAAAAATTAATTACTATGTAGCACTTACTATATAAAATTATATTTAAGAAGTTGATAATATTAAAAGGAAACTCACTACAGGATATTGAAATATCTGTTTTCTTCAGATCACAGTCACCGTTTTGAGTATCAACTTTATTTTCATTTATATTATCAACGCAGTCTATTGGTTTCGTATTAATATCTAATATAAATAAACAAAAATTAATTACTATGTAGCACTTACTATATAAAATTATATTTAAGAAGTTGATAATATTAAAAGAAGTTGATAATATAAACTCACCACAGGATATTGAAATATCTGTTTTCTTCAGATCACAGTCACCGTTTTGAGTATCAACTTTATTTTCATTTATATTATCAACGCAGTCTATTTTTTTCGTATTAATATCTAATATAAATAAACAAAAATTAATTACTATGTAGCACTTACTATATAAAATTATATTTAAGAAGTTGATAATATTAAAAGGAAACAGGATATTGAAGGAAACTCACTACAGGATATTGAATATTAAAAGGAAACTCACCACAGGATATTGAAATATCTGTTTTCTTCAGATCACAGTCACCGTTTTGAGTATCAACTTTATTTTCATTTATATTATCAACGCAGTCTATTTTTTTCGTATTAATATGTAATATAAATAAATAAAAATAAATTATTATGTAGCACTTACAATATAAAATTATATTTGAAAAAGTTGATAATATTAAAAGGAAACTCACCACAGAATATTGGAATATCTGTCTTCCCCTGATAATCACAGTCATTGCTTTGTGTATCAATGTGATTTCTTACATTGCAATCTGATACTGAAATATGTAGAAATAGATTATTATACGATACAATAGAGCCATAGTAATATGAGAGAGAGAGAGAGAGAATACCCTATAATTGTAAGAATATATGTACCAGAAGATATTAAAATAATTTTTTGATGATCATTATAGTCATTATAGTCTTTCTTTTGTAAATCAATTTTGTTCGTGTAGTTATCATTCGTATCAATGTAATATATTATAGTATTTACAATAGAATTATATTTAAAGGTATTTAATAATATTTTGAATATATATATCATGAAATGAAAGATAACATTGATTAATGTAACCTGAGTTCTCTGGAGCAATCGTATAGTTGGTAGCTTTTTTGCATATTAGATTAATTCTTGCTACTCTGATGCTTTTTATATTATTCAATCTTTCACATGTAATATACGGAATATCTTTGTATATATTTTGTAATATTTGTTGTAAAAATTTTTTATCATCTGTAATAAAGAAAATAGTTTATGATTAGTATGTTAACAAGTTTTTATTTTCATACATTAGTACATCTGTTTCTTCAAGCTGAAGTAACTGTAAATGAACTCCGATAAGGCAAATAGAGTTTAAAATCAAAGAATAAGTAACGCTAGATGTACAGGAATAATATAAATACAAAAATGATATGAATGTGTATTGTAAATAAATTCATTTACTATAATATTTAATTTTAAACTTATTTTCCAGACAATACAAAAACCAAAATCGGGACATAAAACGTCGTAAAGACATCTTTGCAAAAGATGTTTTTAAAAATAAGACTTAAACTTGTGTTCCAATTTTGGACTTTGTATTGTCTGGATATATAGTTTTACGTAATAACACAGTAAAATAACAATCAAAAGATACAAAATATTTTACTTACTGTGTTTTGCTATAATGTTTGCTGGGTACATACGTTTATCATTATATTTGGCATATGTTACGCCCTTTTTAACAGTAATATTTTTAGAACTGCATACGTATTGTATATTATCAAAATATTTTACTAAGGCATACATGTTTTAAAACTGAAAGAAACCGATTTTTTATATTTTATTATTATTATTTATTAATAATCCTCGCCTTTCGGTTTAGGACGAACTTCCGGTTGCATATACCTTTTTCTATATCATATTTATATCACATACATATATACATCATCTTATCCTATTATCCTAAATAATGTACATTTAAGTTAAGTTAATATTGACATTAGAATCTGAACCAACCGATTTATTATATAAAACTGCGAAAGAGGAATTGAAAGAGTCCATTTGCGGAAAAACAATGGACGTGTATAAACCGTGGGCTTTTGCACACAGGACGCGTTGACGCGTTTAAGGTGCTTTTACATGGTAGCGTCAGGCTGCGTTCGGAAACGTTTCTCGAGTGCATTCCCTCTCTTTCTATATCACTGAGATAGAAGTGATATAGAAAGAGAGGGCATGCACTCGGGGGACGTTTCCGAACGCAGCCTCAAGCGTCTGCGTCTGCGTTTGCGTAGATGTAAATGATGTAATCTAATAATATTAATAAATATACAACAAATATAATGAATATAATTAATATCATATTAATTTTCAGCACTAATGCGTGCATATTAGAATATAAGCTTTTGATCTCGACCGCATTCATATGATTTATCATGTTATTAGCAGCAAAAGAAGCTAGAATCTATTTCATTTAACATCTGTGCAATAAGTTTCTGAGCAGATGATGTTTGACGCTCGATGATCATCATTTTTGCATCATTTTCCTATCGCCGAAAAAACAAAGCGATAATATTTTTTCGGCGCGATATCATATGTCGCGTGTCTCTCGTCGTTCGCCGCTCGAAACGTGCGGTCTATCGCTTCTCATGCGCCGAGACAATTTTGTTTTTATTACATTGTTAGTTATTATTGCGAATTTTGCGAAATAAATAAAGGACTTTTCTCTTCTCAGTTTGACCAAATCTACCATCACATTTGCTCACAAACAGTCAGTAATCGGACACCCTGTATATAATACAGCGGCAAGCGACGAGAGACAGGCCACATACGATACCGCGCCGAAAAAGTATTATTTCTTATTTGTCAAACTGAGAAGAAAAGTCCCATGATGGGCGAACCGTCGTAACACTTTACACAATATCAATATGGCTTCTTTAAACTACAATCATTCTGGAGGAGAAGAGGAGGAGGAGGAGACGGGTGGCCGGTTAGTTTCCACAGGCACTTTTCTCCCAGTCATTTAGATGTTTCTGTGTGTCTGTGTGCGTGTGCGTGGGTGTGCGTTGTGTGTGTGTGTCTGTGTGTGATTATAATTTACTAATCTCTTCTTTTCTTTTTGTTCCAGGTACCTTGATGATGGGAGGCGAATCATCGAGGAATTATATCCACGACCGATCCGCGAGTCGGATTTGGCCCGCCGGCACACGGACGACGACGACGACGACGACTATCGACGAGTGCGAGTGCAAGGCGACGTAGACTCAATATTAATATGCGCCACCTCGCTCGAGGCGTTACGTGCGAAGTTTCATGCACAATGTACACAAGGTCGTACATCGCTCCTTGTTTGAATGAAAAACTCACGCGATACCTGGAGGAACGGCCCAGGTTTCAGGGACGCGGACGTAGGGCCATCCCCTCGAGGAGGGAGACGCTCGGCCGGACCGACGGTGGACCGAAATCAAATTGGCGACGCTCGACGACCCTTTTATTTTTCTGGTCTTCCAGATGGACGAAAGCGGCGCTTTCTTGCGGAACGTGCCAAGACGCGCTACAAACATCGAGGACGGGCACTTGCGCGTGTGTTGCAACGCATTCGTGCAGCGAGTAATTTTCCGCGCGGCAAATCTGATCGAGCGGAGCACTGAGCGCGCGGCGGAATACGCTACGCCCGTCACGACGTAGACAGCGCCTACGACGTGACGGGCGTAGCGTATTCTGCTTCGATTTTGAGGCTTTTGCGAGAAACGTTCGTCGCATTATGGAGGGGACTGATTTACGCGCGGGGTGCGGAATCGCGTACTCGCGCTTTTACGCGCCCCAGCATGGGATGCGCGTCGCTAGGGGCCCGGCTGGCGCGTTGCTGCGGCGCATCGCCCGCCTTAATAGCCGGCATGTGGACCGCGGCGATATTTTGCGAGTAAAGGACCGCGTGGACGGCAGCGGCAGCGGCGCGCTACTCATTAAACTATCGGGCGGTTTGAAGGAGCCCGATTCGCTGTCCGCCCTGTTCCACCGTTCAATTTTCATCGGCGGCGGTAGCCAGAGGGGCCGTCTCGAGCGGTACCGGACAGGTTTTTTGCAAAATTACGGATATTTCAAGCGACACGCCTCGCCCGCGCACGCCTCGCACGTAATAACTTTTTGTCAGACGTACAATTCGGCGGCCAAAATGGCGCGGTCTTCGGATACGGCCTACCTGGCCTCGTTCGTAATTGCGCGCGGCTACGATTCGACGCCCGTCGGCCAGGAGAGACCGCCCACGCGACGTATGCACGAGCTGGGCGAGTCGGCGCGACAATATCTGCGCGACATTTTATCGTTTGACCTTAATTATATGTGGCGCGGACAATCGCTCCGGATCGAGGAGGTGATAACTTTGGATCGCACGCGTACCGTTAGCATCGACGAGAAGATCAACCGTCTCGGCCTGTTTGCCGACGAACTTTGTATTATAACGCGGATGCTGCTGAGGAGACGCCTCGTAATAAGATTGTCGGCCAAGTGGCGCCACCACGTGGAGCGTTCCATCGGCGCGGACGTAGATTATCTAAGGCGGGTCCACACAATCGGGCGTTTTCGTTCCGCGCGGCACGCTTGGACCCCGATTCACCAGGTGGCGCGCACCGCGAGAGCGGAATTTCGTGTACTATTTTTCGCCCACGGTCGCAGCCGTATATTTAATTACGGAATTATGCGTAACGCGTTTGTCGGCGGCAGCGAGGTCAACGTCGCGCGCGACGGCGTAATACGCGTAAAGACCATCAACGCGATCACGGCAGCGTCTAGCGTCGGGGAGAGCGACGAGGCGGACGCGTATATATCAACCGCCTACGCGTCCCGTCTACCCGACAACATTGTTGAGGTCGTACGGGAGGTGGCGACGGTGCAAATTTCGATGCCCGTGCGATATAACGCGCCGGAACACGCAGCGCGGTACGCCGTCACTTGCATCGCCATCTGGGCGTACACATGCTGCTTCTTGAGTAAAAATGCGCGTCTCGGGGTAAACAAGGACGAACTAGTTAAAAATCTTGCCGGCAATTGCCGATGCCTCGGCCTGCGGCATTTTTTGCGCTCTTACGCGCGCTACAACCACCGCAAATGCACCGTATGAATGATTCGTTCCGTCGACGCCCAGGTGGTGGTTCGCGCGATCGCGCTCGAGCCGACAACGACGATGGCCGAGATTGTGCGCGCGAGCACAATTTGGCCAAACAATTGCGTAAATAGCGTGCGCCGCTTTGTACAAAATATAGACGTTCTGCCGATGCGTTTAATTAGCCGAGTGACTCGATTGAACCATTGGGTGGTGATCGATCACCACCACGACCGCCACGACGACGACGACGACGACGACGACGAAGACGACGACGACGACTACCAGCAACCGAGCGAAGGTCATTTAACGGTGGCGATGGCGCGCCGCGAGATGCGCTTGGCGCGAATGGCCTTTCGGCGGGGTGACGCGGACGACGAGGAAGAGGAGAGGCAGAAAGAGGAGGAGGGTGAGAGGCAGGAGGAGGCGATAGAGAATGAAAAGGAGGCGGTGGCGGAGGAGGAGAAGGAAGAGAGAGAGAGAGAGAGAGAGAGAGAGAAAGCTTCATTTATTGAGCGCTCTGGGATGAAATCCCCTCAAGCGCAAAGAACAGCAATACAATGTAACACAGTATAAAATAAAATAAAATAATAATAATAGATAATACAGAATTATGTATACAGGGTGTCCCATAATTCGCGAACCACCCGTCAGTTGCAGGTAGAGCATGTTGAACTGAATAGAAAAGTCCTCTACCATTTTGCGATTTTCGCAATAATTAATGAGAAATAAATTAAAGAAGATCAGCCAATTCGCGTGACGACGACGAGAAAAGACAGCCCAGTTTCACATCGTTACTAAGCATGCGGCGAAAAGAAACAGTATAATGTTACACGGTTGCTAGGCGCGCGATGAAGCGGGGAGGAGCGCTTTACAAAAGACAGTAACTACATATGAGTAGCGCTAACTCTGGACCCCCGAGTGGGCTGTCTCTTCTCACTGCACGCTTATCATCGCTCGAATTGGCTGATTTTCTTTAATTTATTTCTCATTAATTATTGAGAAAATCGCAAAATGGTAGAGAACTTTTTGACTCAGTTTAACCTACTCTACCTACAACTGACGGGTGGTTCGCGAATTATGGGACACCCTATATAAGTATAAGTTTGTGTGTGTTCATATGCATGCATATGTGTATGTATGTACATACATGTGCACGTGTATGTGTGTTGTGTGTGTGTGTATGTTTGCGTAAATCGCGCGCGAGCAAATGAGTATATGTATGTATGTATGAACATGTGCTAGAAGCAAGAAACATATGTGTATATGCATGTGTATTCATACAGATGTGTACAAATCTCCGCAGTAATTATCATAAGAATTACATAACAAAAGAATCACATAACAAAGGAAATAAAGAAAACACAAGGTCATGCCAGAGAGAACCATAGCGTGACACGCCAAGAGATGAGAGTATGACCATAATCATGGAAACCGACAAGAGAGCAAATGCGCATAGAGCCTCTGCTTAAATTCCGACAACGACTCTACGTTTCTTATTGAAGAAGGAAGACTATTCCAGAGCTTTATCGAGGTAAGCTTGAAAGAACGCTTAAACAGCTCTATCCTACATTGAGGTTGATGAAGCATATCCTTTGGAGCTCTAGTTGCGCGCTGTGATATTGGTACTTTATATTTAAAGTGCATGTGCAGATGACGGGGTTGTTCAGTCCGTAATATCTTGTAAATCAAGCATCCCACGAAGTAAGTTCTCCTGTCAACAACCCTGAGCCAACGTAGTCTCTCATAATATGGCTTGATGTGTTCATCCCTCCTTACATTAAAAATGAATCGTATGCAAGAGTTAATTGCTCTATATAGCTTCAAATTATTCTCCGCAGTCAAATCTGTGAGAGCTGCACAGCAATAGTCAATGTGCGGGTAGATAAGAGAAATGCCAGCCTGATCTTAAGATTCTCCGGAAACAAATGCTTGCACAGCTTGAGCTGATAAAGTACAGAGTGTGTCTTCTTGGTCGTATTATTGACTTGTTTGTCCCACGCCAGATTATTCATTATCGTTACTCCAAAGTACTTGATCGATGTACAATATTGGATCACAGCATTGTCCACTCTGATTCCAGGAATAGTAGCTAAATCTATGGCATTTATATATCTAGACGTGCCCATAATCATCACCTGCGTCTTGTCAGGGTTTAAGATTAGCTTACTGGCAGTTGACCAGTCCAGAACCAACTCAATATCCTCATTGACTTTACGGATTGTGTCATGAAGGTCTTCCGGCTCACAGTGGATATATACCTGAAGGTCATCCGCATAGTAGTTGTAGTAGCAATGATTTAGCACTCGACCAAAGTCGGATAGATACAAGGAGAAGAGCAAAGGTCCCAAGACTGATCCCTGGGGCACTCCCGCACTAATACAAGACACAGATGAAACAATGTCCTCCAAATAATCCTTAACGGCCTGAGTCCGTCCCCTCAGATAAGAATGTATCCAAGTTAAGGCGCTGTCAGAAAAATTTAAGCGTTTTAGCTTCTTAATCAGCAGAAAGTGATCAACTTTATCGAATGCCTTAGCAAAGTCGAAAAAAACAGATATTGTAATCATCCTCCTATCCGCTGCATGTCTAACCTCGTCCAGCATTCTGATCAAGCAAGTTTGTGTCGAATGATACTGCTTATAAGCAGATTGATGCGGATCAAGAAGGTCATGGTCCTCCAAGAACTCTCTAATCTGCTCACCAACTAACCTCTCCAATGCCTTCGAGAGAGTGGGGAGAATCGAAATTGGGCGATAGTGGTTCGCAGAAGTAGGGTTCCTAACTTTGACAATCGGACAAATAAGAGCGTGCTTCCACAGAGATGGAAAGATCCCATTCGTCAAGGAGAAGTTGAAAAGATGCTCCATAATAGGTAATACACCATGCATAACCAACTTCAACAATCGTAGCGAGATACTATCCGCACCCGTAGCATTAGATTTTGTCTTTTTGATGGCTCTTTCAATTGACAGCGGCGTAACATACTTCCAATGCAAATCCTCATCATTAAAGCTCCTGGTGAGCTGACTATCCAAGGTGTCGAGCGTCTCGATCGACGCACAGTTTTCAGAGGCAGAACATTCAGAGCCGCCTGCGAATAATCGGTTTAACTCTTCCACCGAGAAAAGAAGACGCCCGGCTTCCTTAACCTTGATGACCCCTAGGCTGCCTCAGGCTGCTCCAGACCTCCCGCGTACTACCCATGCGGTTGAAAATCTTAAGGTAGTAGTCACGCTTTTTAGAACGTACCAGACTCTGAGTACGGTTGCGCAATTCCTTATAGAGGTCGTAATGCAGGTCACATTTATCCCTGCGCCAAACTCTTCTCGCCAAGTCCCTCCTGCGCATGGCCAAGCGAACATCCTCAGTCAACCATGGTGCCGGCAAGTTCTTAAAATGCCGTCGTTTCAGAGTTGAAGATCTCAAGCAACTTATTATTGAAGATATCAATCTTCACATCCATGTCACCCGCAGAAAAGAGATCCGTCCAGTCAATATCACTGACTTCCGTTTGGAAAAGCACGGCATCGAAGGTACTCCAATCCCTGCATACAATCATCCTCCCCTCTCTCCGCTGTACCCTGATTCCATACTTAACATATATGAGATCATGAGCTGATAAAAATGGGACGTCATGCTGCTCATGTTCCCTCAGCTTATCCTCATCATCGATTATACACAGATCAATAAGTGTACTAGAATTCCGCAGGTGATGGGTGGATCCGAATGGAACAAGATGAAGGCTTGAAGCAGTCACGAAGGCATTCAATTGTTGGCTGTCGAAAGTATCTTGATTCATGTCCGCATTGAAATCTCCAATAATGATAGAGTGCCTATAACTAACTTGCAACTCCAGAAAAGATTGGAAGAACTCATTTAAATATCCGGAATTCGGTGGCCTATAAACTACAGCCAATAGTAACTTTGAAGAGTCATTAAATAAAATTTCCGCGATTATAAACTCAGGTCTTACAGCGTGTGATCCAGACGAGCTCAGAAGAATGGCGGCCCGCAAATAATCAGAGAGATAGAACGCCACGCCTCCACCCATCCTGCCAACTCTGTCACATCTATATAGCGAATAGCCTGGCAGCCTCACCATAACATCGGTTATGTTAGGCCTAAGCCACGTCTCAGACATGCAGATGACATGAAAGTCTGAGGTAATGAAGAAGTGTCTAAATTCATCAAAATGCGCACACAGAGACTGACAATTTACATGACAAATCTTGATGTCCTCAAAGTCATTTGTTATTTCAGTCATACTTTACATAGGCAATCTTATCCTTGATTTTTCTGCACAGTATCGGACACTTCACAGCATCCAAGGCAGAGTGCCCCAGCTCACTATGCGATCCATGACGTTCACAATTCTGACACTTCGGTGATTGGTTCCTGCTCTTACAGTCCTTCGTTTCATGGTCACCAGCACAATGTCCACACGACGGCCCCGCACTGCAATCTGCAGCAAAGTGTCCAAAAGAGAGACATCTGTAGCATTGCACTACCCTCACATGATCCCCAAAAAAACAAGACGCATAACGGAGATATATCCGTCCGCTATCAAAAAGTGCTTTACGTGCTGCTGATGACACCTCCACAATACAGCTTGTTGTTCGCCTATCTTGTTTATTCTTAAAGATGTAAATAACCTTAAGATCCATTCCTAAATCACTTTTCAGATTCTGAGCCACAATTTCTTCCTTGATCTCTTCTGCAGACATTTCCTTAGGTACACCATGTATGATGAGCCTTGGATTAAATCTCACACTCTCACACACCTTAAGTCCAGCATCAGCAAGACCAGGGTGAGCTTTGATTTTGTCCATGTCAGGAGCAAACGCCTCGATTCTCACGCTATTATCCCTCGCAAGGGTCATCCTTTTGACCTTCAAGCCACAATCGGCAGGTTTTAATACCTTACATAAGGTATCTCTTGTGACCTGAGCCGAGATGTATTTATTTGTCTTGCCTAGCTCCGGTGTTATTAGGAAGCTATTGGTATTGGATAATTCCACCGTCGGGCCACGTGATACCCTCACCTCCAACCCTGAAGAGCCAGCTGCAGATGCGTAAGATCTCATTTTCACTTTCTCAGCCTCCACACAGCCCTCCACACTCTTCCTCGCCGAGCCCTGACCACCAAGGTCATCCAGAGCCTCTACAACAGCCCTCTTGATATCCGTTGAGAAATTTGCCGGCATCGATTTTTCATCAAGGAGATTAATCAACACCGTGGATACCTCCATAAAGGCATCCCTGCACGTCCTAAAAGCAGCCTCAATCGTCGTTCTTTTATTCAGTGACTCTTTGCTGGACAACAGCGACCTAGATATCGCATCACTGTGCCTATCAACAGTGGCCCTGAGCGCATTTACTCTTGAGGAGTTCAATATATCAAAACCAGATCTCTCTAACATACCTGACGCATTTAAATTTAAATTTAAATTTCCCGCGCTGGTAGTCTGCCTTGTGAGCCCCCTACTGCTTACGCCACTGTTATCCTGCCCACTTACTCCTACGCCGGCCTCCATATCAACAATACAGTACAGAGATTCCCAGTAAACAAATGTGCCAGGTCAGCTTCCAAGGAGAAATCCGCCGTCCCGAAAAATCGTCGAAATATCCAAAGATGGCCAACTGACCGAGTGCAGGACAGGGCAGCACAGAAAAAACAAGTCAAGCAAAAGAAGCCCTTGACAGTAATACACTGTAAAAGAAAAAAGGCCCCGAAGGGCCAAGAAACGGAAGAAAAACAACACAGAATACAGAGCTGTCAAAAATACGTCTGTTTCAACTCACCGAGGACCAGGAGCCGAAAAGAGGAGGTTGAACAAGGAGAGAAAGCGTAGATTTATTTAAAAGCGCTCTGGGACATTGTCCCCTCAAGCGCACCAAAAGGAGAAGTTACATTTCAATGTTTTAACAAACAAAGTCTCGTACTACATATAAGAGCGCTCGCGAGAGCAGATAAGTAACAATACCAGTGTATGCCATAATTTCGGATATATGTTCATATAAGTAAGCTAACACATTTGAGTGTAAGTGTGTGTGTGTGTGTGTGTGTATAATATGATGACGCTTGTGATATATGACTAGAATAATTATTGGTTATTGATTATGATGGCGTAGTTCTCCAAAGATATTCGTATAGCTTATTCTTGAAATCGCTGATTGAGCTCGCGCTACGAATACTCTGCGGCAGGTCATTCCATAGCTTGGCCGCGCAGGATTTAAAAAGAGCGCCTGAACACCTCAGTCCTGCATAAGGGCAGGGAGAGAAGATCACCGGATGCCGCGTATTCCGTAAGGTCACCGCTGACTTGAAAGTGAGACCCTCATAGATCATCCTCGGCTCTTGGATGTTTATGATGTTAAAAAGCTGACATCCCACAAAGTATCTTCTTCTAGCATCACACTTAAGCCATCGTTACTCTCGATAGAGCGGCGTAACATGCTCGTTCCTCCTGGCATTGGTCACAAATCTTATACAGGGGTTGACTGCTCTATACAGTTGTGTATTTAATTGGTCAGTGAGGTCTCTGAGTGCGACACAGCAATAGTCCAAATGCGGTAATACTAGCGATTCAAAATAAATAAAACTTTAATATTTTTTAATAAATAAATTATTTTACATAATTTAAATGTATAATAAACTGTGCCTAAAATTTGGAATTAATTGGTTTTATTTTAGCTGAGAAAGAAAATTCTAAAATTATGTATTTTTCAGCCTCCTAAACCTTAATTCTTTCGGTAGTAGATGCCTAGATAATTTTAATTGGTAGAGTTTCGTTCGCATGTTCTTCACGACGTTTTGGATGTGTAGGTTCCAGGGGAGTGTGCTAGTTATGGTGATGCCGAGATATTTGATGCTGATGGAGAACTGGATCGCTTTTTCGTTAACACTGATGGTAGGTAGCAGATCAGGTTCGATTGAATTTATGTATCTGGCCGTGCCGAAGATGATGGCCTGTGTTTTGGTGGGGTTCAATGTTAATCCTCTGTTGTTGGCTCACTGGACTATAAAATCTATGTCGCCATTCACCAGGTGGATGCCGTTTGCAAATCAGACGGTTCAGTGTGATGATAGATCTGCAGATCATCCGCGTAGAAGTTGTATCTGCAATTCCTTAAGACATTCTGGATGTCTGCAACATACAAGGTGAATAATAGTGGCCCCAGAACCGAATCTTGTGGAACTCCTGCCGATATACGAGCCGCAGATGAGATGATACCATCGAATCCGTTCCGTACAGCCTGCGTTCTACCTTCTAGGTAGGAGGCCATCCAACTCTGCGAAACGTCTGAAAGACCTATCTCTTTTAATTTACCAAGAAGAAATCCATGATGAACTCTGTCAAAGGCCTTGGTGCAGTCAAAAAAGATGGAGATTGTGACTTTTCTGCGGTCCGCGGCCTGACGAACATCATCCAACATTCTAATAATGCAGGTCTGAGTAGATGAATTTCGCTTATAGGCAAATTGACAGGGATCAAGTAGATCCCTTTCTCTCAAGTAGTCAGTCAATTGATCGAATACTATCTTTTCTAACACTTTAGATAGTACAGGCAGGATGGAGATGGACCTATAATGTTGTAACAAGGTCGGCCGACTGATCTTTGGAATAGGCGTAATCACTGCCGATTTCCAAGCCCTGGGAACCTCTCTGTGTGTGAGTGAGAAGTTGAAGATGTTCTCGATAACCGGCATGATATAGGGCAGAGTCATGTTAATTAGCTTTGACGATATTTCATCCAAACCCACCGCATTCGATCCAAATCGGAGGAACCTACGTATGACATTAGGCGTGACATATTTAAAGTAAAATTTGCTATCGTCAAACTCCTCGCTTAAGAGATCCCGCACATCAGGCTCCTCCCCCGATTCCTCAGCCCGCACCCCTGTGTCGACAAAATATGTGTTGAGCTCCTCCACTGTGTGCAAGAGTTTCCCGCTCGAGTCTTTAGCTTTGATTAGTCCTAAGTGCCTGAACTTGCTCCATATAACGGCGGGTTTGTCCTTCCGATAAAAAATATCCATAAAGTAGTTCCTCTTTGCAGTTCTAATCATGTTTTGCACCCGGTTTCTCAAGGCCTTGAATCGTCCGTAGCTAGCAGAATTTCTGTCCCTTCGCCACATTCTTCTTGCAATATTTCTTGAATGCATCAGCCCCCGAATTTCATCCGTGAACCACGGGGCCGGAAGGTTGGTGTACCGTATCCGCCGCAAAGGAGCATGATTATTCAGACTTCTTAGAAGAATGTCATTAAAGTTCCCCACCTTGTACTCGACGGAGTCTGACGTCATTAACGCTGTCCAATCCAGTTCTCCAACTTCCGAAAGAAAATCCTCTTCACGGAAATGCCTAAAATCACGGCATAGGACCAACCTATCGGTCCGCCGCTCAATGCAGATATCAAATACGACGTTGACAAGATCGTGCGCCGACAGGAATGGCACAGCAGCCTTCACATATTTAATCAGCTTCTCTGCGTCGTCAACTATACACAGGTCAAGAAAGGTACTTGAGTTTGGCAGATGATGAGTCGTCCCGTATGGCACCAGGTACATTCCTGATGTTGTGATGAAATTTCTGATCTGAGTACTATCGTATGTGATGGTATTCATGTCCGCGTTGAAATCGCCGAAAACCATGGAGTGGAGAAACCCGATCTGCAGTTCCAGAAAGGAGCACATAAACTCATCCATGTAGCCGCAATTTGGAGGCCGGTATACAACCGCAAGTAGAAGATTCCTAGCATCCCTGAATACGATCTCCACTATGAGAAATTCCGGCTTTCGATAATGCATGTTAGCAGATGACCTTTCAAGGACAGTGATTCCGATCGAGTCCCTAACGTAAATAGCCACCCCTCCTCCCTGTCTTCCAGTTCGGTCGTTCCTTGACAAAGCATATCCAGGAACTCTGACCATATTATCCGGAACTTCCGGTTTCAGCCAGGTTTCTGACAGGCAGATTATGTGATACCCGGAGTCAGTAAAATAATGACAGAACTCGTCGTAGTGCGCAATCAGGGACTGACAATTCACGTGACAGACTGTTAACCTATCTAGGCCCGTAGCGCGATTATCCATGCGAAGGAAATTCGAAGTCTCCTTCGCTTTGCTTGCATTTTTGCAATTTTTAGATTTCGCGCGTGACTCGCTGCGTATGCGGTTTTTTTGTAGCCAACGCATTGTCAAGCGGATGTAACTTAAGTAGTTATAGCTATTGAGGGCTATAACATCCCTCCCCCGTTGGAAAAGAAAAACGGAGGTACGTAGTTTTTCGCTTAATACTATAATATACAATATATTTTCCCGTGTACAATATAATTATAATCGTTTCTTAATTCTAGAAACGCGAGCTTTGGCTTCTTTTTAATATGGATCTTGGTACTCTCCATTCGTCATCGAAGACGACAGATGGTCGCTCCCGAGTTTGTTCTTACTTTTAACAATAATCCATATTAAAAATGCTGTTATTAACACTATGATTATTCCACTAGACGCCATAGGGTAAATAAATTGTTTTTGTGTATAAAAGTTTTGTTCATTGTTTTGTAAATCGTTGTCTATGTTTTCTAATTTGGCCTAGAGTTTTACTAATTCTGCATGGTGTTGTGTACTTTCTAATTTGTCATGTTCGTATATTGTCACGTTATTGTCCTGTGTTAACGTTATATTAATTTCGGGTAAATAGGTTTCTATTTTTATTCCATAGTTTGCTTCTTTTGTCTGTATCGTCATGTCTGTCGTTGTTAGTTTGCATTCCCCTCTTAGAGTAATTTTACCTGTATTTTTTATTATTTCTCTTTTTCCGGATTGTTCGTTGCATTGTATCGTGATTGTTTGTTCCGTGGCGGTAGAGTATAACCAAGTCTGGGGTTGCTGTATGTGATCCATATCATATGGGTCGAAACGTAATGTCTTATATTACAAACGTGCTGATATTTCGATTGTTGTGTACTTCGCATGGCGCATTCGAGTTTATTCGATATACTGGCGTACTTTGTTCGCATATATAATGTGAGTTTATTTTATTACATTTTTGTAAGTCGTTTTCTGTTAGGGTTAAATACGTTAATTTTTCCTTATCTATCGCGATTATCTTATTATTAATTTCTATATGACTAAATACATTTTTATATGAAGGTGTGGGGAATTCAATCGTTTTTATTATATCATATGTAGGTTGCGTAATTATAGGAAAGCTTAAAATAGTGTATATATCTGTTTTATCGCAGTATGCGGTTATTACTATATTTTCCTCTATTTCTAACCAATCTTCCCTGTGAATTCTAAACGGAAAATATTCTCCTTGCGATAGCTGAGTTGATGCTTCTTTTAAATAAGTAATGATACTATCGATTGGCATTAATTTTGGATGTAACATTCCTTTACGTATGTACGTGAGATATTCTTATATTTTCTATGTCTCGTATTAGGTCTGTCATAATTGCTATAATGGTTATAAAATGTTCTATGATTTCCTCGTGATTTATATATTCGGTTACGCGTTTTTGTAATAATTTTTCGTTTCGGTCAATTATATCTTCTAATTTATCGAGATGAGCTACTGTGTCATTTAATACTCTTATTTGATTTCGTACTGCGTGTTGAGTGATTTGCTGTTGTGTTTGAAGTATGTATAGCTGTTCGTTAATATGTTTTTCGTCGTTCGCGTCCATTGTTCCGAATAATGTTTTTGCTATTGTACCTATTCCGTCTATCAGTCCTCTGCGTCTGTTAGTTGGCGTTTTATATATGATATTTATTTGCGTCATAATATTTTGTAAGTACGTCAATTCTCTTTTCATAATATTATTCAAATTGATGCAAGTTTCTTTATGATATTCGTTTTGAAATTCCATTGTGTCGCATAATGTTTTTGTTTGTTGTAAATAATTCTTTACTTGTTCCTGTCTGCGGTTTATTGTTGTTAAGTCCAATTTTATTACTAACTTCCATTTTTTTGTGGAGTGATGTAACTGACCTATTTTTTCAAAATACACTCCTGGGTTGTTAATGAATTTTTCGATTCCATAGTCCTGCTCTTGTTCTGGCTGTCTTATTAACGCTGCGTTGGCACTGAATATGAGCATCCTGTAATGATATAATTCTTCTTATTCTATCTTTATATGAGATCCTATTACTGGTTTTAAGTGGGGCGTTTATAATTTCTTTTCGCCTCATGGGATATTACTGCGAAAATTTTTCTTAATCTTGTCTTGACTGTCGTCGCATCATGTGCTCTTTTTATTCATGTTGTGAATGTGGCGTATCTCTTTGTGAGGGGCAGTCTACTCCCCTTTGTGAATTATGTTATCGCAAGCCTGTGGTGGGGCTTGAGTTGCCGAGTGACCCTATGTTACGGGCCTGCGAAGCGGTGTATCGATGTTCCGATACATCGTATTCGTTACGTATAACCTTTGACGTTACCACTGGTGAACGTGTGGTTCAGGAAATTGTGCCTGTGCCCAGGGAGAGGGTGGCCGATGTTCCTCTTCGGTGCGCCTTACAGGCTGTTGAGGAAGGTCGGTCCTTCCCTTATCACGGGGGTATGCCGTCATCGTTGCTCCCCTATGACGGATTGTCTCCGGTTGTGCCAGAGAATGCTTGGTCCATGGTCCTGCTGCGGGTGTTGCTTTCTTCCGCTCATGCCAGTTGCAAGGAGGAGCTAGCGGTTGTCAAGGACGAACCAGCGGATGGGTATGTTTAAGTTTATTTTCTTAATTTTCTATGTACGGTTAGGTTAATTTATTTGCATGTATGCGTATCGTCCGTCTTCCCTTTTTTATGGTATAGTTGACGTCGAACTTCTTTTCGATTACCGTGTACGGTCCCGTCCATAGCGCGTCAAGTTTCTTTGACCGTCCGCGTCGTAGCGTTTCATCATGCATTAGCACTTTTTCGCCGACTTTGAATTTTGTCTCTTTCGTGTCTTTATCGTAATATTTTTTTGCTTTAATTTTTTCTTCCTTTATGCGGTCCTTCGCGATCTTCTGGGTGGCCCTTAATCTTTCCCTGAGTTCTTGAGCGTAATCGTCGTAATTGTATGTTGTTCTCGGTGGTTTTGTCAATGCCGTCGGTAGTTCGGCTCTATGTACATAGATTAGCTCAAAAGGTGTGTATCCCGTTGCCGTGTGTGGGGTTGTGTTGTATGCAAACATTGCGTAAGGCGTCCATTCGTCCCAGTCAGTCTGATCGGCGTTAATATAATGACGAAGGTATTCGGCTAGCGTCCTGTGTGATCGTTCGAGCGCTCCGTTTGTTTCTGGGTGGTACGCGGTCGTTTGTAATTTTTCGATTTTTAATAGTTTACATGTATTTTTAAATATCTCGCTGAAAAAATTCTTCCCTTGGTCTGTTAAAATTCTATCCGGAATTCCGTGTTCGCAAATTATTTTGGTTACAAATTCTTTTGCGATTGTTCCGGCTTCTTGATTCGGTATCGGGATCGCTTTACTGAATTTTGTTAAACTGTCTTGAAAGGTCAGCAAATATTTATTTCCATTTGTAGTTACTGTTAATGGTCCTACAATATCTAACGCGCATTTTCCAAACGGTTGATTAGGCGTATCCGTAATTATTAGCGGTACTTTATTTTTTCGTGATAATTTATTTTTTTGACATGATTCGCATTTTGCGATATATTGTTCAACATCTTTTGTTAAACCCGGCCAATTGTGGTTTAGGCGAATTCGTTTAATTGTTCTTTCGATTCCTTGATGTCCTCCAATGGGCGCGTTGTGATATTCGTAAAGTATTTGTCGTTTTTCTTCTTCTGTGTATACTTTTTCGTTATCGGAATCGTCTTTTTCTTCCTTCCTTTCTAACTTGTGGATCTCTTCTTTCTGTTCCTCTTTGTTGGCGTCTCTGGTTACGTTTCGACTTAGCGCGTCGGCGTTCGCGTTCGCTCGTCCGGCCTTGTGTATGATTTCATAATCATATTCTTCTAGTTTCAACCTCCAGCGGATTAATCTTGATCCGGGATCGATTACGTTGAAAAGCCATACCAGGGGTTTGTGATCCGTAATAATTTTAAATTTTGTTTCATAGACATATGGTCTAAAATGTTTCACGGCCCATACGATCGCTAGTAATTCTTTTTCTGTTGTGTTGTAATTTTGCTCCGCGCGAGATAATACTCTGCTTGCGTAAGCGATGGGTCGGTCGTTGCCTATCGGTCCCTGTGACAGCACAGCTCCGATTGCATAGTCGGAAGCATCTGTGGTCACATTAAATTCTTTATTGAAATCTGGATATTGTAATACTGGTGCTGTCATTAGTTTTTCTTTTAATATATCGAATGCTATTTGTTGTTCGTTATTCCACGCGAATGTTTCACTTTTCTTTGTTAATTTTGTTAGGGGTTTCGCGGTTCTTGAAAAATCTTGTATAAACTTGCGATAATATCCGACTAGTCCAATGAATGACTGGATGTCTTTTACTTTTCTCGGTGTCGGAAACTCTTTTATCGCTGTTAAATTTGATGGATCCGGTAATATTCCATTTTCGGAGATAATGTGTCTCAGATATATTACCTCCTTGCGCAGAAATTCACATTTATCCGGTTGTAGCTTCAGGTTGTGTCTTCGTAGTCTCTGCAGGACTTCTACGAATCTTCGGTTATGATTCTCCAGGCTAGATCCGTAGATAACGATGTCATCTAAGTAGACTAGACATCTGAGCCCTTGTATTCCAGTAAGTACTGAATTCATCAGGCGTTGGAAAGTTGCTGGCGCATTCTTCAGTCCAAACGGCATTCGGTTAAATTCGTAATGTCCGTAGGGGGTTGAGAAGGCTGTCTTGCTTTTATCCTGTTCCGCCATCTGTATCTGGTGGTATCCTGATGCCAGATCCAAGGTGGTAAAATATTTGGCGTTTCCCAGCTGATCTAATATATCTGTGATATTTGGCAGCTGGAATGAGTCGCCTATTGTTAAATTATTTAACCGCCTGAAGTCTACGATTACCCTTAATTTCAGTTTTCCGGATGTATCTGCTTTTTTCGATACTACTAGTAATGGTGCGTTCCATTGACTAACGCTTGTCCGAATAATACCGGTCTCTTGTTTGTTTACTTCCGCCTTGTGTTTCTCCGGCAGACGATACGGTCGTACATTGACCGATGATGTGTCAGCGCGCGTGGCTATTTCGTGTTTCACTGTCGCGGTGCAGCTCAGTGACTCTCCGCTCAAAAGAAATAAATCGCTATATTCTTTGCATATCCCATGTATTGCCTGTCGTTCTTCTGAGTTGAGGTGCTCTGTCCTTAGTAATTGTCATATTTTTTTGTTTCTTTCGGACGAATACTTCGGAGTTTCTGTTCCTATACCATTTATTTCGTACGTTGATGTTATGTTTATGTCGTCTATTGTTACCAATGGTGTTCTGATTTCGACGATCTCGTCGGTGGTATTAATGACGCTAATCGGACATTCAAAATTTTTCGGTTCGACTAAGCATCGCCCTATATAGACTCAGGTGTGATTTCCTCGGCTCTTACGATTCCTATGCTATTTAGATTTGTAGCGGCCCGTACTATCGTTTCGCTGCGCGGTTGTAACCGGATCTTATCGTACGCGGTTGTAGGTTTAACACGGCGTTTCCTATGGTGAGTTCCCGTTTCTTAAAATCGCAGGTGGCTCCCTGTTTCCGCAAAAAATCCATCCCGAGAATTCGTTCATATTCCATGGGGAAGTCATCTTTGACGACATAAATTGTATGTTTTATTTTCCTCTTGTTTAAGTTGATTGTTGCACGTATTTTTCCTATTGTCCGTACTTTATGTCCTGTTATGCTAATGAGTGTAATTTTTTCTCTATATACTAGTGTATCGTCTTTTAAATGTTTAACTTTCATTAATGATATTGTGACCCCTGAGTCGAACAGCATTTTAACTGTGCATTCCGGGCTTCGCGCATCGGCAGTGTAATTAGATCTAACCCCGCGCTCTCTTGTGTTCGTCGTACGTGCGATACTCTAAATTCGATCGCGCGCGCCGGAGTCTCCTCTCCCGTGTCTTCCTCGTTGCTACTGCTCTCGGTGTCGGATGTATCTTGTCGCGGCCTACTTTTCCTTCGGTCGTCCTTCTCCGACTCTATCTGGGCTATCTTCGCGTTTGTTTTCTTTGCTTTTTCCGCGGTATTTCTTTTCGGTCGCCCGTTTAAAGACCAGCATTCTTCACGGTTGTGTCCGCGTTTTTTGCAATGGTCACAGAATTTTTCAATGGCGGTTACGCGGGAAGATTTCACGGGTTTCGGTAGGGCGTATTTGCTACTATGACAATCGCGCCCGTAATGACCTGATTTGCCGCATTTGTAGCATTGCGTGCTCGTTCGTTGACTTTGTCGCGATTGTTGCCCGTTTTTATTTTGCGAGGCATTTGTTGTTCGCGACATGTTAGGCCCCATAAGCTTTTCTTCCGCGGTTGCGCCTGTTATCGCTTCTTGGAGGGTTGCATATCGTTGTGACCGCACAAGTATTTTCAATTCGTCGCGTAACCCGAATTGGAAATTCAGTAACGCTTGGCATTGTATGGTCTCTAATATAGCACGCTTATACGTGCTCGAACGGTTTTCTCCCTCAATCATCGAACTATATAGTTTCCTAGCGAGTTTATCGACGCGCTGTCCGAAACTTTGCGCTGATTCGTTAAATTTTTGTTTGAGTGAATTGAACTCGATTTGTAAATGCGCTGTACTCCGCTTACTTTGGTAAGAATTTTCGAGTTGGTTCCTTAATTCTTCGAACGTTTGGATATCTCGCGTCTCGAAGTCTTGTATGGCTTTTCCCCGTAATTTCGTAAATAAGATTCCCTGAATTAACGCTTCCTCGTCATCTGGATGAATATTTTTAATCGCGTAAGTACAGGAATTTAAAAATTCCTATAATCCGGTTCGCGTTGTGCCGTCAAACTCCGGTATCATTATTCGCGCTTCCTTTAGTGACATGTACCGTTGTGAGGCATTCCGCTGATTTCGGATGTCACGCTCGGTTCGTTCGTAAGCCATACGAGGCTCGTGCTCTTCGTCCGAATCTCGATCATAAGCGCATTCGCGGGATCTAATCTGCCTATTGTAGCGCCTATCCGTTCCTTGTTCGCGTGTGTCCGCGTAAATTCCGTCGATCCCCTTCGTCTCGATCGCGAGGGTGGTTGCGGTGATCCCGTTGATTATTTCTGTGTCTGTCCACGTCTCGCTCGGGAGTGAGTTCGCGTAAATCTTGCCGACTGTCATATCTCTCTTCCGCATCTTGATTACGGGTGTGTTCACGGAGATTTCGTCGATTATCGCGATGCCTATTTGTATCCCGATTTCGCGTGCGTTAGCGGGAGCTGCGACGACTGTCGTCTGATGTCTCCCCGCGTGACCTCGAATCGCGTATTTTGTTTATTTCTGTCCGCATTTCAATTCGTAAGTCTCATAAGCCTTGTAATACGTCGCGCATCAAAGGGTTTTCCTCTTTCGCGTTGTTTTCGACGGGTGTCCTATGTTCGGCGGGTGTCCTGTGTACGTCGACTTCTACGCGATGTACGTTTCCGCACTCTATAGTTTCGCGGTCTACAGCACCCGCGGATACGTCCGCTGCACCATTTGGTGGAGTGTGCATTACCGACATGTTGTCTTCGTTAGAGTCAAAATCGCTACTATCGTACGTAGTTGACCATCCGCTTTTCTGCCACGCGTTGCTAGGGGTTTTGCTGGCGCGTATTTTAATTTCTTTTATATTTTCGTTATTACTGTCTGTTCGCGTCTTTAGTATACTTTCGTCAAAGCTATCGAAGGGGAACTCGCGTTTAACAATGACGTTCGTGGGTAATTCGTTTTCGCTTTCGCTTGAATATTCGTTCTCTAATTTTCTACGAACTCGCTCGAGTCTTTCTACAGTTAATGGTAACGCTTGAATCGCTTGCTTGGCTGAGTCGCTATGTAGCCAAGATTTGTTCGCTATTGGTTTCGGGGGTGTTTTGTTCCCTTCCGACATTCACGCAATATTTTTACAGTAATTATTTTCGGACTTACAGTATTACGGCTAGCATGATCGTGCGCTGTGCTGCTCGACTGCTGACGCTGCAGGTCATTGCTCGTCGGCGTTGATACGGCTGGCGGCCCGGCGTTGTAAGTTGATACGGCGGGTCGTTGCTCGGTTGCGCTGCGATCTCCTCGGTGTGTCGTAGGTCGCGTTGGTCCTTGGACGGCGGCCTACTCTACTTCTGCTTGATACGTTGTCCGTGTGTGTGAGACGTACCGTGGTGCACGTACGGTACGATGCTCTTGGTCCGTCAGCTGTTTTGTTATCTGACGTGCCTGCTTCTACACATTGTATATATGTATGTTGCAGGTCTTAGTATGCTGCCTTCTGTGTTGTCCTTGTTCCGTCGATTATTTTCGACGTGCCTGATTTCTAACACTTTTGTATTATTTCAGGTCTTCTGGTTCCGGTTGATCCTGGCGATCCTTCGGCGCGATCCCACCGCTGCCACCAATAATGTTGTGTGCCTCTGGTAAGGCACAGGGGTCGCGTCGAAATTGAGATTAGGATCTCTGGATGTCAGGGTTGTCCGGTCCGGGATCTTATATTTTATAAATAAACTGTAGATCTTCGTACTTGATTTTATTTAACTGTTTACACTTTTATTTAACTCTTATCTCAGTTAGAGTACTCGCGCTCGCGTCGTATCCTTAAATGGTTTAGGATTACGGTCGTTCCGTGACATTCGTATGGTTTAGAACGTTCGGCGTATCGCGTATGTTATAATCTTAGCGACGGCGTTACACTTAATTCGGTTCTTAATTTGCGACTGCTCGAGCGCGTCTATTGTTCGGTTTTATAGCCGGATTTTCGAGTCTTTTGATCGGAGGGGGTGCCTGGTAACAGGCCCTCTTGGTCAAAGTCCCGGATGCAAGCGAAGGAAATTCGAAATCTCCTTCGCTTCGCTTGCATTTTTGCAATTTTAATATTTCGCGCGTGACTCGCTGCGTATGCGGTTTTTAAGTAGTTATAGCTATTGAGGACTATAACAATTATATCCCACCCATAAACGCGATATCCCTTGTCGTCCTACATCTCTCGTGGATCGATCAACGAGAAGGGATCTCGTACATTGCTCCTTGTCTCAAATTGTCTTTAATAATTTCTTTTCTTCTTTCTGTTTCAGCAACAGTTTAGCATAAGCAGCAGCAGCAGCAGCAGATATAAATATATGTTTCGTTTTTAGCGACGAGTATATATAATATCGTTATATAAATTATTTCAACACCTTTTACGGCCGTTTATCGGGTTGATTAAATTATCGTTACAGATTATGTCCCCCAACGCGGGAAGAAAAAAGCGTGGGAGAAATTCGTCTCCCCCTTCGACGAGGATGAAGTGCGGGAGATGGATGCGCTGCAGCAGCAGCAGATCAAAGAGCAGATAGATCAGTTGGAGGAGGATCAGGAACTGGATGTGGATGGAGATTGGAGCGCCGCGGTGGAGAGGTAAGTACGAATCACTCGTTTGTCTCTCCAAGAGAGATTCCATTTTTCTCTTTTATTCCATTAAACCTCCCCTCCTCTTTTTATCCCAGTCGAACAGCTCGCGAGAATGATCCTGACACGATGGGTAGAAGACCTGAGAGTGGAGGAAAGGATAAACAGGTGGCTCGATGATTGGCCGCCTACCATTCTCGACCACCTGTCGGAGCAAGAGCGAGAACAACAAGGTAGATTCGACACAAAGTCTCTTCTCAACCGAATAATAAAACCGTCGTTCTCATTCGTTCCAATTTTCATTTCCAGCTGCCATCACCACCTCGTGGTACATAAGGCCCGTCTTCGAAGAGGGTCTGTTGGACGACGCCGCAATGTCCGAGTACGAGGAGGAGGAGGCGAGACGCAATGTCTCGGTCGGTAAGTGACGAGACGCGCGAGTACATATATCTATAAACGTGATCCCTCATGACTTAAATTTTCCCCCCTTTTTTTTCAGCAACTAGCCAGGACACGCCGGACTTTTCGCTCGACTTTCTAGATCTTGTAAACTTTTTCCCGGAGCAAGTTCGAAGGGAGGCGCGGGAGATTATGCGTCGGCGGCACGAGGAGGAGGGAGAATGGACCGCAGTAAGTACGTAGATACGCGATCGAGTCGACGTTGAAACCCTCATCCCCATTTACGAATATCGTCTCACTCTGCTCGTACTTTACTCGGACGTGGCGGACTGATAGAGCGTGTCGAGGCTCTTCCGCCCGAATTTCGGAGACACGCGCAAATCCTCGTCGACGACAATCGCTCTTTCGAGAGGAAAGAGAGAGAGCGGCGACAAGAGGAGGAGCGGCAGCAGCAGCGAGGGGAAGGGGAGATTTAGAATTATGTGATATTTTTTGTTTTATTTATTACTTTGTTCATTGTTAAATAATTGTATAATAGTAGTTTATTAATTGTAAAATATAAGTTTGTTAATTGTAAAATAATAGTTTATAAATTGCAAGATAATAGTTTCATAACAGTTTTATAATTACAATCGATACAATACACAATGTAGTAAATACAATAAACACACACACACACACGACTCGATCAAGACCGTCCCCACCTCCGCGCGGTTCGAGTCGGACAACGTCGAGAGACCGCGCTCTCAAACGAGTTTGTCTCTCTCGACGGCTGACGGGGCTCCGGCTACATGCACCCGGCGGCTTCTTGATCTTTTTCTAATATCTTTTTTCTTTTTCAGGTACGTGTCTACGAGTTACCCGGATCTATACAAGAGAAGAGTTGGTGGACACGGCGGCACGACGGTGGAAGACGAGCGGCGAAAGAAGAAAAGAATAGACCGCGAGGATAAAAACTGTGTATTCTTTTTTTTCCCTTCATCTTTTACAATGTAACATCGCGACCAACAACACGCGGGGTATGAGGTCATCTTTTCTTTTTCAGTTACTTATTATTTTTTAGGTAGCAGATCGCAGAGTTTGCAAGAGTTGCAGAGAAGATCGCGGACACGCGGCGAGCAAGCGAATGGAAGGATGGACGAAGGAGGAGGATGGGCAGTGAATATGAAATCTCTTCATCCTCCTCCTCCTCCTTCTTTCATCCTCCACCCGGAATAATCGTGTTCGAGGAGCTGTACACGACGGGGCAAGACGAGTGGAGGGGTAGAATGAATGGACAGTGATTATTAAAAACTGTCGATTCATTCTCCTTCCACTCGTCTTTTACCATGAAACATCGCGCAACCAACCGCACGGAACGAGATGAGCGATCATCGTTGCACCGTGGACTCGTATCTATTTCTTTCTTTTCCAAGTCACACAAGGGCGAATAATGTACAAAATAAATACAGTTTACCGCAATCGACTCGCCATCGAGAGATACGCCTTCTAAACCCACAAATATTCCAACGCTCGTATCTCGGAAACCAAGGCACCTAGCGACCTCGGCAAAGTCGCGTTCGACGCGTCTCGACGTGTCCAAACTTTTCCCATACCACGTCCGAAAGAAGAACCTTCCGACCTCGCAGTAAAAAATTTCAGACACTCTTCCCCGAACCACGTACCCCCTAACGTTTTTTTTTAACGCCGCAGGCGCCGGGGTGTCGCACTTGGGTGAAGGGGGAGGATGTTGGGTGGGTGGCGAGTGTTTTTGGATAAAAAAAATAAATTCTTTTTCATCCATTTTTGGGGGGTTCGGGTGGCTCGACTCCCCGACGGGGGTTCGGGGGTGAAGCCCTCGGTTCCCAAGGCACGGAAGAGGTGGAAGATTGGGGGAGGGGGTGGGGGGGATGAGTTGGATCCCGAAGCGACGCTTCGTGGGAGAGAGAATGGCGGTATATAAGAGCGAGCGAGAGTCATGTCGCGCGACAGTCGGCGTTCCTTCTATCTCTTCTCGTTCTCGTTCTTGTTTTTCTTCTTCTTGTTTTTCTTTTCGTTTGAGCGTAATAACGTGTGGTTTCTCTTGTTTTCTCTGTTGCAGCTCGACCTATTATCGACAGCGAGACAATGGCTTCCCCACGTCAAGCCCCTAAGCGCAAATGGGAGGAGATAACTCCCGAGTGCCGACCACTGTCGCCAGATCCGGTGGATCTGAACGAGTCGACGTCGAGTTCCGAGTTCCCGCCCTCGTTTACAGGCAAGTGTATCTCGTGTATGGACTCGTTGGAAAGTATACGCGTCGACGCGTTATTAATTTCGTTTCTTTCTTCGCTGGCTTCGCGGCTCGAAGAAGACAGCGGCAATTCATGTATCGCTGGCTCGACACGATGCCGCGCCGACCGCCGCTCCGCGACTCGTCGCCCATAGTGGCCGCCGGACGAGGAGAAAACCGGCGAGGAGGACGACGACGATTGGTGGGAGAGATACGTCTCGCTCGCGGATAGGGAGAGAGCCGAGCGGGATGAGTGGGACCGGGAGCGGGAGCGGGAGCAAGAGGAGGAGCGAGGTGAGTACACACGAGAGAGAGAGAGGGAGAAAAAGCATCGAATGGAAACTTTAATTTGTTTTGTTTTTCAGATTTGCTGGCGGAAGCAGCGGCGGCGCCACTCCCCCCCTCCACGCCGTCCACGTCCTCGTCGACGTCGGACCCCTCTGTCTAGCCGGCGTGCGACTGTTCAAGATTCCGCGAATTTGTGGCTCTAATATGTAGCGAGAACTCGCGGGAAATGGCCGAGGAAGATGCCGAGTGGGAAGTCCTCGGTATCGACGATTTTATACACGACAACGATTTGTTGTAGAAACTCGATATTTTTCTCTTTCTTCGTGTTTCCTTTTCGTTAATCATCGATTGTGTACGCTGATCCTTAACCAATTTCTTTTTCAAGTTTCAGACAAATTCGCCGAGACCCCGTTTCCATAAGGTTTGTGCGGAGTCCTTTTCTTTTTTATACCCTTTAAACTCTCTCTCTCTCTCTCTCTTTCTCTCTCTCTCTCTCTATGGGAGAGACAGGTGTACTTCAACCACAACATTGCGTTAGTCGTCCAAGGCATAATGTGGATCAAGAAAAAAAAATTCTCGATATTGTACATGAAAGCTCATCTATCAGTACTCGACATATTGCGTATTATGTAAATATCCCGCACCAGACAGTTTGGGAAATATTCAAGAGACAAGGTTTACATCCATTTCATGTACAGCCCGTGCAAGAGTTACTATCGCTGGATCATCAATATCGTCGCGAGTACTGTCGATGGCTGCTACACAAAAATATCGACGAACTAGATTTTCTCAACCATGTGTTGTGGACTGACGAAGCGGGATTCACACGAGATGGAATTATAAATATGCATAATTTACATGTTTGGTCTGATGTGAATTCTCATGCAACACGACTCGCCTCATTCCAACATCGATTTAGTGTGAATGTTTGGGTAGGTATTATTGGCAATAATTTAATTGGCCCTACAATAATAGAAGACAGAATTAATGGTGCCAATTATCTCAACTTCCTTGAAAACACACTACCCATACTACTGGAAGATGTGCCCCTACATACTCGCCAACAAATGTGGTACCAATTAGATGGCGCTTCAGCGCATTTTACACGCCCGGTATGCCAGTGGTTACACCAGCATTTCCCAGCACGATGGGTTGGAAGGGGAGGTCCTCATGGCCACCACGGTCCCCTGATTTGACGCCATTAGACTTCTTTCTTTGGGGCTGTATGAAGAAAATGGTTTACAATATCGTGATAGAAAATAGAGACCATCTTATACAAAAGATTCGTGAAGCTGCAGCACATATGCAGCGCAGAATGTGTGACAATTATGAAGTCCTAGTACGCGCTGAATTATGCTTACGCAATAGAGGAGCACATATTGAACACTTGCTCCAGTAAAAGCAAAACATTATAAGCTGCTTCCAACAATGTATGCTTATTTTGCAGCTATAGAACCTAACACACACACAGCAGAGAGGGTTTGGAGTCAATAAATACTACGGGAGTAATGAACCGTGGGGTCCTTATCTCTGCTGACACACACACACATTCTCACTCACTCACACACACACACACACACACACACACACACACAAAGTCTGCTTTTTTTAGAGCCACTTGATGTATAAATTCGACCGAACAATCTCCCCGCTGTGTACATCGGATAATGCGAATGCCGATGATATGTCAACTTTGAAGCTTCGTATCCTGGGAATGACTTGCGCAAAAGACCCATATAGGTAGTGTTTTGAAAACGTCTCGACAAGGGTTACAATAATATGCAATAAATAATAGGGGGTTCCATTTAAGAAAACATCGATGATCTTTACCTGATCTTCAATGGGTCATTCAAGGTCAAGTTCATATTTTTATCATCTGTCCTCCTTCGAGTCCTACAACTTTCGTCTAAAACATTTTTCCATATTTAAAGCCGTTTCCGAGATAAAGAGCCTGGGTCAGACTTTAGACACCCTGTATATACCTATATATATATATATATATATATATATATATATATATATTGTAACAGATTAATTAATATGGTTACTTTAAGGGAATTTCTTTCGCCGACACGATCTCTTTCGCGAACCTGGATTGACCTTTCAATGATGATTTTGATTCATTGATGATTTCGATTCAATGGAAAAATCTATTTTATCTCCTGGTTTTCCTTTATCAGTTACGTCAGGTCACTCGAAGCATTAGCTGTGTCATTTCCAAAAAAGAAGCAATCTACTCTTGAGTTTACTTTCCAAAATAAAAAATCGTTTCATGGTATTTATGTTTTATTATTTAGTCTTTTACCTTTTAATGTAATTTGTTGAACTTTTCAAAGTAAGCAATATAGATAGATGATAGATATATTTATTGTGTTTCTCCAAAGAGATTACATAAGGGAGTTATCCCCGTTACAAATACAAATTCTTTGCCCTGCGTGGAAATTACAAAATTATAAACACAAAATAAAAATAATACTAATAAACATACAAGAAACAAAAAAAAAATAAAATATGAAATACCTAAAAACATAAAATCGTAATACAAAAAAATAACAATAAAAATAAAAAAATACAAAATACAAAATACAAAATTGTAAATAAACGCTCGCTTCTTATTTCGTCAATACAACGCTCAATCGCCACGCAGCAAAGTAAATCTCTTAAACGCCTCCTAACTATACGCATACACACACTTCTCCGCCCTAAACTAATCCCTAATCGGACTTCCATTTCCGTTTACAAATTTTCAATTTTCCATCTGTTCCTTCATTCATCCCTCATTCAACCACACCTTCATTCTCTCTTATCTTTTCCAATTCTTTTAATCATTCCTCTCCTTCTCCTTCTTCTCCTAATATCTCTCTAACCTTCTCCCGCCATGGTTCCCTTATTTCCCGTACCATACATTCCTCCCATACGGGCTGCCACGTTTCCATAGCCCACATATCCTACACTTCCTTCTCTCTTCTTCCTCCCAGAATCTCCCTCCTCTCATTCCCCCTCCCAATCTAAATCTGGCTATCCTCTGCCACCTAGTTTCTCCCCATCCTTTTTTTAAGTAGCTCGGTATTTCTTCTGTTTTAATCATCTTATACCATTCATTTGACTTCGATTCTCCTATTCTTTCCCATCTATCCTCTCTCTGTATCTTCCTTTCTTTTTCCCTGAACTCTTCTACCTCTTCCAGTTTCCACCCCCTCCTTTCAAAAAATTCCCTTCTCTCTTCTTCCCATCCTGATATTGTTTTTTCTTTCTTCATTCTTTTCCTCATCTCCTCCCAGCATGTCCTTGCCAATTCTCCTCCTCAAGTAAGCAATATCAATTATCTCATTTTGTTTTTTTCTTAATTGCAGATGGAGGAACAAAAACGGCCGAGTTTACTAACTACCTTATTTTCATGATTGCAAAAGATAATTTGCCTTTTGCAACAACTGAAAAGAAAGGATTTAAGACTTTTATGAAAACAGTCGCACCGTTGTATAAGATTCCCAGTCGAAAAAAAATCACGACCCTGATAGAAGAAAAGTATAAGTTTTTATCAGATATGATGAAAATTCAATTGTCTAACATAACAAATTTATGTTTAACAACCGACATTTGGACGGATACATTAAATACAAAAAGTTTTTTGGGTGTCACAGTCCATTTTATATTAGGAGAAACATATAAATCTGTAACTATTGGTGTTACCGAATTAAACGATCGACATATTTCTGAAAATATAAAAATGTGGTTAAACATAATACATGATTGGAACATACATATAGAAAACATTGTAATTGTTGTATCAGATAATGCAGCCAACATAAAAAAGACAATTACTGAAGCCTTCGGTACAGAAAAACATTTACCGTGCTTCGCACACACATTAAATTTAGTTCCATCAAATATTATCATAGATGATATTACGGTTAACGAATTTTGTAAAAAAGTTAAAAATATTCAACTTTAAAGTTAATACAAAGTGTCGAAACTCGATGGAATTTGACTTACGACATGCTTCAACGGTTTATTGAATTGGCAGATAAAATAAGTTGTATTCTTCTGCAGCAACCTACAGAGCCGATAATGTTAACTGCATCTGAATTACAAAGTGTTAAAAAATTTGTTCAATTATTAAAACCGTTTGATGTAACGAGACCCCCGATGCCCGCCCGAACACCGGGCGGAAGACTGCGCCCGGCGAATACCGACCGGGCGATGCAGCAGGCACAATGCGCCACATTTTATTAATTCGCGCAAACAATCGGGCCGTTAATCCGACCGTTCGGTTTAAACCCCGTCCTGCGCACCGCCCCGACAAACAACGACTTCGCAAAACGGCCTCGAACGTTCCCGAAGACGCGCGGAAAATCCCGAACTCGACAGCTGGGCCGCTTAAAAAGAGCGGTCTCAGACGGGAAGAGAACACTCCGGTTCCCGATCCACTCCTCGAACAGACACGTCTCCAGATCCGATTCCGACAAGCTCAAGGACGGGTAAGCCAGGAGGTCGGGCGTACTCTGCCTCCGGTGGGAGTTCCCACCCATGCCACCCGGAAGGCATTCCTGTCTAATCTCTCTAACCACGAGTAAAACGACCACAGGGGTCGGGGATGCCCGGTCTCTATCGAGAGTTCTCGATTTGCGGAAACGCTCGTTTCCCTCCGTACCCCGGCGCTGGACACCACCTCAAGGTAGGGAGTTCCCGTCACCAATAGCCGTCCCGAGGAACCATAAAAATCCCGTAAAAATCACACGAGAAAAACACGCAGAGTATCGAAACGCGCGTAAACCCGCGTATAATTCGATACATCGAACGCTCTTTCGGTCGCGAGAGAGCGCGCATAAAAACTAACATACCGAAGCCACGCGCCCGACCGCGCGCGCCCCGCTGAACGCGCCGTCACCGAACGCGCGGAAGAAAATATAAACAGCGAGGCCGGGACCTTTAAAGCCCCGGCCTTTAAATCTCGAAATACCGAAGGCCATCGAAACATATGATTGCACTGTTCAACATATGTGGTGAGCGACCCGTTTATCTCTTTTACGCTCATTGTTAATGTGTTCGTTTGTATAATATTATATCGCAAATTATTGTAGTGTATGTATACGAAGCGGTTAATGCATTGTTTCCTTTAATTGCATTAATATTATATCGCGAATTATTTTGTGATAGTTATCCGAAGCGGTGAATGCGTTGTTTTCTTTAGTTTATTAATATTATATTGCGAATTATTTTGTGGTATTTATCCGAAACGGTGAATGCGTGATTTTCTTTAGATTATTATCTTGCGAATTATTTTATTATATGTATCCGAAGCGTTCAATACATTATTTTCTTTTGTTTTATTAATATTCTATCGCGAATAGCTCTGTGGTATTCAGGCCACGCGTTTGAGACATTGTTGTCCTCAGTTGATCGAGATGATATCGCGAATAACGCTGTTGTAATCAGCTTAAGCTTTAAATAAATTGTTTCTTTATTTAAATATTAAGCCACCGTCTTGTGTTTTCGCATCAACCGTTTTCTCCGAACCTTGAGATCCCGACTGAGCGAAGTCCGGCCGTATCAGGAAAAACGACCCGTTACAAAGTCACTAAAATTATATGTGGTGAACATAACATTACTAGTAGCAAAGTGGGAATCACTTTCGGAATAATTGTGAATACTTTAAAAAACAAATTAGATACGCTTGTACCAACTACTGAAATAGGTAGTTATTTAAAACATGAGTTAGAACGTCAGTTTTTCAAAAGATTTAACAACATTGAAAAAGTTCATCCATTAGCGATATCAACCATTTTAGATCCTCGATTCAAAAACATTCATTTTTCTGATAAAATTGCCTGCGCTTATTCTATTAACAAAATCACGCAAATGATAAACATGAATAAATCAAATAAATATGATTATCAAAAGGCGGAACAAAATTTGATAGAAAATGATAATTTTTTGACATTTCACCAACATTTGGTTAATAAATCCAAACATATGTCTAATAACAATTTCACAATAGCAAATGAACTTAAATATTATTTAAATCAACCACCAATAAAAGTGAATGACAGTCTACTGAGCTACTGGCTAATGAATATTCATTCTGGATTAAAAGATATAGCATTAAAATATTTAAGTATAATTGCGACCTCCGTTCCGAGTAAACGGTTATTTTCACGGGCTGGAAATGTCATTACCGAAGATAGAAATCGTATAACAGGTGAACATTTACAACAGTTGCTATGTTTAAACTCTCTTTCTGTGGAAGATTAGTTATTGTAAATGTGTTATTGATTTATAAGAAAGTATTATTTGTATATCTTATTGTACATCGTATCAAAATATTTCTATTAATCCGGTGGGTGCTGGGAGTCCTTTTCGGGATAGTCCGCACCAGATTAATAAAAATATTTCTATTAATCCGGTGGGTGCTGGGAATCCTTTTCGAGATAGTCCGCACCAGATTAATAAAAATATTTATATTAATCCGGTGGGTGCTGGGAGTCCTTTTTGGGATAGTCCGCACCAGATTAATAAAAATATTTCTATTAATCCGGTGGGTGCTGGGAGTCCTCCTCGGGATAGTCCGCACCAGATTAATAAAAATATTTCTACTAATCCGGTGGATCCTGGGAGTTCTTCTCGGGATACTCCGCACCAGATTAAATATATTTGAATTAAAAATATTTGAATTAATGATGATGATATTTCCAGCTCGTGAAAATATTTGTATTAGACCAGTGGCCAGTGGATGCTGGTCTGCATCAGGATTAATAAATTTAATGAAACTGCAATTTTTAAAAATTTAAGATTCTGATTGTACACATTTGTACTTTAAAAATATAATATATATAATTGAGATTCTCTCTCTTTTATACACTAAAATTAAGTTTGGTTTGATATTTACCGTATGATTATATCATTCTGTTTGTTTTTTGGTTAAACGTTCTTTGCGTCTTTGCTTCTGCTCTAACATTTCTTTTTTGATAAAATGTCCTGATGTTGCGAGCAGCGCAAACGGAATGAATAGCGGAGTGTGTGTGAGTGTGGGTGTGTGTGTGTGCGTGTGTGCGTGCGCGCGTGTTGGCGTGATAATGCCTTCTTGGCTTTAAATTCGTATTTACGGCAGCCGGGAGACTCGCGCTGCACGGCTTGCTCGCCAATCACGACCTCGCGCGCTCTCACTATTCCGCGCGGCGGGCGGGAACGAGCGATGACGGTACCGTTGTCGTTTAAACGCTTTTCGTAGTTTGAGCAAATAATGAGGAAAACAAACGGCTTTGTCCCCCGACTTTCGAGAGGACCCTCTATTATTTATTGTAAGACCAAAAAACGATGATCTCACGTTTGGAACTCTCTCGATGGTCGGAAGGATAAGGCCGTCTGTCCGGTGCCGTCGAACACTCACTCACTCGTCTCGAGACTACCGATTACGATTGAACACAGAGTAACGCCGTGGATAAAACTCGTGCCTCCGACGGACATTTAGAAAAATTCGCGCACTAGCTTACGTGTAGATGTTGTATCTATTTGTAATACACTGTTATCACGAACTATGTGAAGTTATCTTCTTCTCCTTCTTGGCCGTCTACTCGAGTACGAGTCGAGTACCGCATTCGCGCCCTTAAGTTTGCACACCTTTATATCGTGTAATTGATTTTCCATTATATGGTAACTAATTATTTGTATGCTAGCAAATATAGCGATATGATATATTTATGCGAATTTTGAATTCCAAAGAAAAACGCCACGTATCATAACATAACATAGTTTAATTATATAAAATATCTAGTTGTAACTGGGTGGGTACGGGCCGTTTTTCCCGATACGGCCGGACTTCGCTCAGTCCGGATCACAAGGTTCGGGGAAAACGGTTCAGGCGAAAACACAAGACGGTGGTTTAATTTTCAATAAATAAACCGTTTATTCATAAAACAAAAGAAAATAATATATCGTACGCTTTGGGTACATATAATAATTCGCGAGATAAATGAAATACAATTAAAGAACAATGCGTTAAACGCTTCGGCTAAATACATCTAAATAATCCGCGATATAATAAAAATACAATTAAAGAAACAATGCGTGCAACGCTTCGGACAAATATATCAAAATAGTCCGTGTTATAATAGAAATATAATTAAAGAACAATACGTTAAACGCTCCAGCTAAATACATCAAAAGAATCCGCGATATAATATTATTACAAGTAAAAACGCAATGCGTTAAACGCTTCGGCTTATTACATTAAAAGAATCCGCGATATAATATTACCACAGAAATTCGCGATCATATGTTTCGGTCGCGAGGTTATTACCCCTAGGCTCGTGTTTAGAGACCGTTTAAAGGGCCGGGCCTTTGCACTGTCTCGGCGTGTTTATGTTATTGCGCGAGTGGTGACGGTGCGTGAAGCGAGGCGGGGCCGAGCGCGTGGGTTCGGAATGCGCGTTTTTCTTCACGCTCTCTCTTCGTGCTTGAGAGAGCGTTCGATATATCGAAGTATACGCGTTCTTTTGCGCGTTTCGGTTCTTCGGGCTTCCGCGGATTTTCTCGCGTTATTTCCTACGGGATTTTATGGTGTCTCGGGATGGCTACTGGTGACGGAAACTCCCGTCCAAAACAGGGAATTCCCTACCTTGAGGTGATGTCCAGCGCCGGGATACGGAGGGATACGAGCGTTTTCCGAGAATCAAGAACTCTCGATAGAGACCGGGCCCTGTGATCTTTTCCCGTCTGAGATCGCTCTTTTTAAGCGACCTGGCTGTCGCATTCGGGATTTTCCGCGCGTCTTCGGGGCTCTTTTCGGGAATCGTTGGTTGTCGGTGCGGTGCGCAGGACGGGGTTTAAACAAACGGTCGGTATAACGGCCCGATTGTTTACGCGCAGAATATAATAATAAAATGTGACGCATTGCGCCTGCTGCATCGCCCGGCCGGTGTTCGCCGGGCGCAGCCTTCCGTACGGTGTTCGGGCGGGCATCGGGGGTCTCGTTACATTATGTAAAATTATAAAACTATAAAATGTAAAACAATTGCTATAAATTTTATATTATAATGTCACGTAAATTATTTTATGAAAATATATAATAATTTCTATATATAATTATATATATCGCTTTTATTCATCTCTCTTCTTATGCATCTCTTATACATTCTTAAATATTTATTTATATATTTATTTTATATTTCTTATATATATTTAAGTGGAATGAAGGCAATAATAGAGATGTCGACAGTATCGATATTACTAATATCGATACATTTTATCCGATATTTTTGAAGTATCGATACTTTTATTTATGATACGTATCGATACAAAATATTGATATTTTCTATTGTATCGCCCATCCCTAAATTGTAGATGCTCACAATTGAAACATTTAGGCAGTTGATCTTTATCCTCACAGTCCTTCATATCATGGGGTCCAGCACAATGGCCACACGAAGGCTCACTTCTGCAATCCATGGCCATATGTCCGAATTTGAGGCATCTATAGCATTGTAGGACCCTCACATAGTCAGCGAAAGAACAGGCAGCAAAGCGCAAGTAAATCCTCCCACAACTCAGCAAGGCCCTGCGCACTTCAGGTGTGACCTCAAGGATGCAGCTAGTAGTGCGTTTATTGTGTCTAGACTTGAAGATGTAGACAACGTTTAAATTACCTGTCACTTCATCTTTCAAATTCTGCGCGATGAGTTCATCCCTTATATCGCCCGCCGACATTACTGCAGGCATTCCGTTCACAATTAATCTCGGATTTAATTTTACATTATCACATACTGTGAATCCCGCCCCTGATAGTCCAGGATGAGCTCTGATTCTCTCGATATCTGGAGAAAAAGCTTCTATCCTGACGCCATTGTCACGCGCATACGTCATCCTCTTCACTTTGAGCCCGCACTCAGCAGGTTTCAGCACCTTGCACAAGATCTCCTTAGTCTTACTAGAAGATTCGAATTCATCCATCCTGTTCTTCTTAGGTAATATCAGACAATTCAACAGTAGGACCCCCGGATACACGGATCTCAGACCCTGAAAAGCCAACCGCCGATGCATACGACACACCCTCACGCAAAACTTCCGCCCCGCAGACGCCCCTACCACCCGATGGCGAGTTCGCCAACCCGAAGGTTGCGGCAGAAGACTGTCTAGTAAGACCCTTTCTTCCTACGCCGCTGTCATCCAGCTCACCAGTGCCTACGCCGGTATCCATCTCTCGACCTTGTGTAGATTCCCGGTAAACAAATATCTCGGTCGTGTTAAAATTTCCAATAAACAGGCCGAAATCAATCCGCAAGTCCAGAAAATCACCGGGAGACCAAACTGACCAGTGTAGAAGCAAGTCGAATACCAAAAGTTAAATAAGAGAGCCCTTGACATTACTGCACTAAAAAAGAAAGGCCCCGGAGGACAAGAAACAGCAGAAAACTGATACACACGACAGAGCAAAATAAAACATGTCTGTTAGTGACTCATCGTCAAGGAGGTGAGCGGCTGGCTAATACGCGCGCGGTGCTTTATCGGTGTGTAAAATGTACCCGCGAAGAGAGAGGGCGGGAGGGAGGGTGAGAGAAAGAGAGAGAAAGCGTATATTTATTTCAGCGCCCTGGGATAAGATCCCCTCAAGCGCACCCAACATAAGATGGTTCATCAGAAACCAGTTACAATATTAAATTTGTATAAATATAAATATTAGTATTTGTCTTAAAATGTAACATTAGAAATATAATAAAGTATAACAAAATATAATATAACAAAATATAATATAACAGAAAATAATGTAATGTAATGTAATGTAATTTAATTGAAAAATTAATATGATTAAAAATTATAAATTGAAAGATAATAATCAAAGTAATATTAAAACATACATTAAAGTAAGAAAACTAATAAGACATAGAAAAAATGCATAAAATAAAAGTGACATAATATATGATTATTTTAACAATATTATACGGTAGATAGTATGCGATTGCGTCAAACCATGCCCAAAAACAGGAGAGACAGCTAGGAACAATGCATTATAGTAAGTTAGCAAGGTTATGTATTTAACAAGAGTTCATAAAATTTACCCCTAAACTCATTGATCGACGTGGTTACACGCAGAATAGAAGGCAGCTCATTCCAGAGTTTAGACGCCGTGGATCTGAAAGAGCGTTTATATATCTCAGTTCTACTTTTCGATAATGCAAGAAGATCACAGGCAGCCCTTGTTGAACGTGAGCAATGAGCAGATCTAAACTTTAGTTCTCTATACAAAATGATAGGTTGTTGCAATTGAATGATATTATAGATTAAATTCCCTACAAAATAACGCCTACGCTCTTCAATCTTCAGCCAACGCAATCTCCTATAATAGGGAGTAATGTGTTCATCCCACTTTACATTGCATGCAAATCTAATACACACATTTAGCGCCCTGTACAATCTTGTGCTAAGTTGATCCGTAATATCTGTTAAAGCTGCGCAACAGTAATCCAAATGCGGTACTATAAGTGTCATGATTAGTCTAATTATTAATTCATGTGGCAGAATGTTTAGTTACTTTTAATTGGTAGAGTTTAGACCTGAAGTTCTTAACAACACTCGTCACCTGCTTTTCCCACGATAGTGCATTCGTAATGATAATGCCAAGATATCTCACACTCATCGAGAACTGCACCATCGAACTGCCAACTATTATCCTTGGAAGATTATCAAAAGCGATCGCATTTATATATTTCGCCGACCCAAATATGATTGCCTGAGTTTTATCAGGATTGAGAATGAGTCCATTTTTATTAGACCAATTTATAATGGATTCAACATCCTCATTAACCTGAGCGATGCCATTACGCAGGTTACGCGGTTCACAATGCAGATATATTTGCAAATCATCAGCATACAAACTATATTTACATTGATGCATTGCATCTTTGACGTCTGACATGTATAACATAAACACCAAAGGACCAAGAACCGAACCCTGTGGTACCCCTGTGGTCCAATCACATGCACTTACATCCTCAAAGAAGTCATGATCTTTAAAATTTTGAAAGTTTCTACAGATTAGCTGTCTGTCCAAGCGGCGTTCTATACGTACTCCATACGTAATTCTTATGAGATCGTGCAGGCAAAAACGGAACCGGCGTCTGTCCATAGCTAGCAAGTTTATCAACGTCATCTATTATGCACAAGTCTAGAAATGTGCTGGAGTTTCGCAAATGATGCGTAGGCTCATATGACACCAAGCACATTCCTGAGGATTCTATAAAGCCTCTAAGTTGTACGCTATCATATGTATTTAAATTCATGTCGGTGTTAAAATCCCCAAGGATGACAGAGTGTCTATACCTTACTTGCAAATCCATGAATAGATTCTCAAATTCTTGTAGATGCCCACAATTTGGAGGTCTATAAACCACTGATAGAAGAAGCTTACAAGTATTATCAATATTGATTTCCGCAATCAGAAATTCCGGTTTTCTGTAACAAGCATCAGTGATTGACTGTTTTATAATCTCAGCTCTAAGTGAATCTAATAAATAGAAAGAAACTCCACCCCCTTGCCTTCCAACTCTGTCACATCTAAGCAAGGAATATCCCGGCACTCTTATCATACTATCCGGAATCGCAGGCTTTAACCATGTCTCAGACATACATATTATGTGATATCCTGAGTTAGTAAAGAAAAAACTAAACTCATCAAAATGTGCAATCAGTGACTGACAGTTAACATGATAAATGCGCAGATCTTCAAGGCTACGGGACATTCTATTCATAATTAATGCCTGATATTCTATCTTTCATTTTATTGCAAAGTATTGAGCAAGATTTAATATCTAACGCTAAGTGTGCATTATCAGTTCCCCTTGAATTTCGCATGCAGTTGTAGCAGACTGGAGGCAGCTCTCGGTTTTCACAATCTCTCGTTTGATGAGACCCCAAACAGTGTCCGCATGCAGGTTCTGAATTGCAATTTTTCGCCAAGTGGCCGAAACCCATGCATTTATAACATTGAAGAACTCTAACATAATCAGCGAAGTTACAGGCAGAAAAACGTATATAGATGCGGCCATTTTTAAATAATCGCTTACGTAGTTTAGGCGATACTTCTAATACACAATTTGTGTATTGTCTATTCTCCTTAGGTTTATATATGTAGACAATCTTGAAATCCGTGCGCATTACATCATTGATGCCATTAAAATTTTGTGCAATAACTTCCTTTTCAATTTCATCAGAAGTCATCGCGGATGGCACATTAAAAACAATTAGACGTGGATTCATTTTTGTATTTTCCACAACCTTAAGACCCGCCTCCGCTAGCTTCGGATGTGCTTTTATTTTCTCAATGTCCGGGTCAATGGCCTCTATTTTAATTCCATTATTACGTACGTTAGATACCTTCTTGACTTTAAGAGCACTGTCAGAAGGCTTCAGTAATCTGCATACTGCCTCTCTCGTAGCTTGAGATGTTGCTTTGTTTACGTTGTTTCTATCAGGCATTATTAGAAAACTAGTAGATGGTACCTCAAACGATGAGCCACGCGAAATACGCACTCTCGGAATACCAACTGCCGCTGCTGATGCATATGTTTTCGGAGTACGTGACGAAATATTTTTAGTTTGTGTGGACGAAGCTTTATGTACTCCCTCCACTCCCATATCCTCCAAGACATCACGTACTGCTACCTTAATATTTCCGATCTTTTCCGTTCCTTCCTCAATCAGGTATGTAAGTGTATTTGCCATTTCAAGAAACGCCTCTTTACAAAATCTAAAGGCCGATTCAATCTGGCCCCTTTTCTCGACCGTATCCTTGCTTGTTAGTAAAATTTTTGCTACTGCATTACTGTGCTTATTTATCGAGACTTTAAGCGAATTTATTTTAGAAAGACGCAAATTATTATTCCTAACTACGCTCCTGTCAGATACACCTGATATTGACGCTACCGAATTTTGACGCATATTTATATTTATATTTTCGCTATTTACATTTTCGTTATATGGACAATCAATCTCATCCGCGCTCCCGGTCGACGATGTGTTACCTCGTCCCAGCATGAGGCCTCATCCCATGCGCACGCGCACCGCGATAAGCGTTGACAGTTCTTAGATACCTTATAGCCAGAAATTATTAATGTCCAAGAGAAACCTCATTGACCACGAGCAGAGGGACAAGCAGCACCAACAGTAAGTAAAACAAGCCTTACTCAAAGTCTCCCTGAAAAAACAGAGGCTCCGCAGGGCACCGAGACAGCAGAAAAATATTCAGAAACACAGAGCTCAGCAAAACACGTCTAATCATACTCACAGTCGAGAAGAGAGAGAGAGAAAGAGAGAGAGAGAGAGAGAGAGAGAGAGAGAGAGAGAGAGAGAGAGAGAGAGAGAGAGAAAGAGAGAGATTACGCCGGTCCAATTTCAGTTCGCGTCGCTTCTGGTCGAGGAAATAAATCTTATAAAGCGTATATTGCGCTTTTCATTTGTATGACCGTTAAAGCCGTACATTTAGAGCGATAGTATCTAATAGTAGAGTAGACTACTCAACTAGTGCTTTTCTTGCTGTTTATGCTCGGTTTATTTCGCGTTGTCAAATGCGCCGCCATCCGTGATTTATTCGGATAACGGTACTACCTTTCAAGGTGCCGATCGGGAGCTCGCTTCGTCGATTCGATTTACCCTCAAATTTCAACTTAATATTCTTTCACAATTCAGTTTGAAGATTTGAAACTAATGTTCACTATTGCTTACATTCTCGAATAGGTACTAAAATTGTAGATAAAATATTTGCTAGTTCGAAAAATTTTTTCAAGACCATTTTTATACTTATAATTTAAATCTCTGTACTTGATATGATAGCTTCGCGTTTTGCTCCAGCTAAACGAGAATCTAACTATGCAAAAATATTGATCGATGGTGGTTTAATAAGTGCATTCAAAGTTTCAAAATATTTTAAGCTTTAATGATAAGTTTTGAAATAATCGAACCCGTTCTGCATTATTGTTAACATTTTGGTGAGATCAGATAGTGATTGTTTGGGGTCTGTAGATTTACATTTCTGCAGCAAAATCGGTATGAAATTCTGATTATACAAATTTTTCAAGTTACTAATTAAACTAGAAATGAATGATTATGGAAGAATTGACACCGAGTAGAATTAAGAAACGAGAGATGATATTTCTTTTTGCACTATGGACTCGAAATTTTCAGAATTTGAAATTAATGACTCGTTAAAGGAACATCCAGCTTGTAGCGATTCAATAGTTGAACTGATAGACAGGACTAGAATCACTCAAACTTTCTAATTTCAGAAAATTAGAATTAGTAATATTAGAATTATTTTGAATTTCGGCTCGGTTAAATGATGCACAATGCTGTAATAATAAATGTCTTTTATAAGCATAAAGATTATTAAAAGTTCTCGAACACCCTCGATTACCACGTGGATATCTCTGATTTACTCTCAGATAAATCCATCATCCCTGAGAGAGATCAATGGATACACGAATATGACAAACAGGCTCATAGAACCTTGCATGGATTTTTCCCGCGGGGGTCTCCTCCCATGTCTAAAAGTGTGGTAATTCATTATTTGCAAAAGGATTATATAACTGTACAGGAGGTAATTGATAGGCTTCAACAGGAGGACATCCCCTTGTCCTGGCGGTTCATGGTAGCAGTGGCCAAGGAACGCGAGTTCAAGATTGAAGATGCAAGGTTCTACGGGAAGATGTGCTTTGAAATGAGGCTTTATCAAACAGCCACTAAAAAGAATATCGCGGATAACACTTTCAAGTACATTCGCCATCAATCAATGACTATGAGTGAGGAACAGCTCACTCGTACAATTCTGAGAATGAACACTCCTGTGGTTCACATAGAGGGTGAAACTTACGTTTTTATTGTCTTAGACTTCTCCTCGTAGTGCACCAATTTTCGTTATGAGCTGATCACACCTCTTTTCACTGAGCTCGACAAGCTCTTTGGTCTCCACAATGTTTATACATTCACTCACCTGTTCCCATTGATGTCGCACTTGCTCTTTCAGGACCGCTTCTGCCCACCTCGCCAAGGGCCGGAGGGCATCCCTTGGACGGACCGCGCAGCTTCCTCGGATCTGAAGCGTGATTAGAGGGCTTGCGTCAAAAGGGATGGACCTTGGCTACCATCCTCATCATCCTTCTTGCATCCTGGCGCTGCGGCACGTCAGCATCTCTACTCGGGCAGGGGGACAATCAAGTGATTTTACTCAGGATCCCCCCACAGGACCATCTGGACAGGAGACAGCAGACCATGGATGAGTACATCCAGCAATATCTCACAGTGTTAAAGGGGCTCTGTGAGGACGCACATATAGTGATTAAACTTGAGGAAACCTGGTACTCACGAAATCTCTTTGAATATTCTAGATGGTATCACTATAAAGGGGCCCAGGTCAGCGGATGTTGTAAAAGAATTACGCGCCTAGCGAGTGAGGCCAACCAAGTGATCCCCTCCCTGAACAGCGATCTGGCAGGCATCTTCTCCACGGGAACAACAGCGGCTGCGGAGATTCCACGCCTATGGTTGCATATTTCTGCACTATAGTGGAGGCAACCATTTCACTTTGGGAATCAAATGAGTGGCTACTAAAGGAGCCCTGGGAGTACACCTGCTGTCTCCTCTTCGTGACTCGCTGCCTAGGAGGATACTCCATATCCATTTATGGTCAGTTTTGCACAAGAGCAGTACAAGACCTCTTAAGCACCAACCTCCACCTGGTGAAAACAGTTCTCCAGTCTTCGCCGTTCAAATGAGGAGGGTTGTAACCTTAACCATGGGAAGAAAGGATTTTTTATCCTTAATCAAGGATCCACAGAACATCCCCCTTGCTATACCCATCCAACCAGAGTTTACTACGTAAACAGGAGATCAAGAGGGGTCTTATGACTCTCATTGTCAATAAGGATGTTCGACAACTCTTCACGCTTGACACTGAACTTGCTCAGGAACAGCTGGTGGCGGATCTTGCTTCAATTCGGCCATGCAACCCCAAGCTTCTCAACAAGCTGTATGCCCTCTCCAACATAGGGCTACAGGAAAAGTGGACCAGTATGTTTGCCAATACACGATCCATTCAGCAGACAGCCCCTGAAGAGTTGGAGTGATGAGCTTGATGTAATTAGGGCCGTTCAACACTTGGAGAAACAATATTCCCGATACCTTCAAAAGAAGGGACAGGACCCGTAGTGCCAGGCTGTAAAAGAGGCATCTTGCATTACCACATATACCCAGCTTCTAAGGGAGCGCGCGTGAGGGTTGCCTATGGAGGGGATCACCATGTCTCCTCAACAGGAGCAAACCACTGTACGGCCTTGGGAGGTTCTCGAGGAGTCGCAGAGCCATCGGTCCATTCTGATCACTGCGCAGCCCACCCTTCAACACAAGCCCACATCACGCAGACGCCACATGCCCTACTTTGGATCCCTGACACAACTCAGGGCCAAACGAACCACCCTTCAAGTGGTAGAAGTAGGAAGTGTCATTTCGAGTATCAAACAGTTAATGGAGCTCCACGGATGGGTTAAAGGAAATGCAGCACTTACTGAACTCATAGAAATCTTAATCAAAGAGAAGACCACCCTACCCTTGGAAGAACTGCAGAAATACACAGCAAATGTTTATTCAGGGTCTCTGTCGCATAGATTGCCCTGCCCTGCTCTACGTCGTGGTGGTATGGCCAATCAGAACTTGAACCATTCTAGTTTTTATTCAATAACCTCAGACACTGCACTAGAGTACGCGAAGCGAGGGACCAATTACACCATTTGCTTTCAAAGTTGTTTTCTCTACCCATTTTGATGACATTTACAAACTGATAACATCAATACTTTGTGCTGCATTTTGACGTGAAAAATGAAATAAATTTTTTAATCAAATCTTTTATAACAAAAAGAAAACACAATCATTTTTTGCTCATTTTATCTTCACAAAATTCGATCAAACAAAATATTTTTTAAATATGTTTTTTGGTTAAGTTTTTTCAGTTTCTTTTTTAACGAAAGAAATTAATTTCTTTTATGACAAAATAAAATTTAAAAAAATGTTCCTATTTTCTCGACAACAAAATGAAATCTAATATGCTCCGTTTATTTCGCGTTGCGGACTGCCATCCGCGATATATTCGGATAACGGTACCACCTTTCAAGATGCCGATCGGGAGCTCGCTTCATCGATTCGATTTTCCTTCAAATTTCAACTCAATATTCTTCCACAATTCAGTTTAAAGATTTGAAACTAATGTTCACTATTGCTTACATTCTCGAATAGGTACTAAAATTGTAGATAAAATATTTGCTAGTTCGAAAAATTTTTTCAAGACCATTTTTATACTTATAACTTGAATCTCTGTATTTGATATGATAGCTTCGCGTTTTGCTCCAGCTAAACGAGAATCTAACTAAGCAAAAATATTGATCGATTGTGGTTTAATAAGTGGATTCAAAGTTTCAAAATATTTTAAGCTTTAATGATAAGTTTTGAAATAATCGAACCCGTTCTGCATTATAGTTAACATTTTGGTGAGATCCGATAGTGACTGTTTGGGGTCTGTAGAACTACATTTCTGCAGCAAAATTGGTATGAGGGTCTGATTATACAAATTTTTCAAGTTACTAATTATACTAGAAATGAATGATCTAGGAAGAATTAACACCGAGTAGAGTTGGGAAACGAGAGATAATATTTCTTTTTGCTCTATGGATTCGAAATTTTCAGTATTTGAAATTAATGGCTTGTTAAAGGAACATCCAGCTTGTAGCGATTCAATAGTTGAACTGATAGAGACTGGACTAGAACTACTCAAACTTTCTAATTTCTGAAAATTAAAATTTGTAATATTAGAATTATTTTGAATTTCGGCTCGGTTAAATGATGCACAATGCTTTAATAATAAATGTCTTTTATAAGCATAAAAATTATTAAAAGTAATAATTAAAATACTTTTGAGTCGCTAGTCGAAGAAAAAATAAAGAGTAACAAAATTAGTCGACCAAACTAGCAAGAAATATATTTATTTGAAAATCACGACGTTTCGACCATGTGGTTGTGGTCCTTATCAAGTGACAATAAACTGGAAGAATATATCAATAATTAACGATTAAAAACATTAAAAAAGGCATTTATGTACTGGTATAAAAGAACATAGTAATTACATAAAATTGCACGCTACTTGTCATTCTGTCATTAGCAAACATAGATTAGAATCTGGACACAAATTCGATTGGACAACACCTAGTATATTAACAGTTCTCGAACACCCATTTTGATGACATTTGCAAACTGATACCATCAATACTTTGTGCTGCATTTTGACGTGAAAAATGAAATAAATCTTTTAATCAAATCTTTTATAACACGGAGGACACATAATCATTTTCTGCTCATTTTATCTTCACAAAATTTGAATGAACAAGATATTTTCATAATATTTTTTTTTTTATTTAGTTTCTTCAGTTTCTTTTTTAACGAAAGAAATGAATTTCTTGTATGACAAAATGAAATAAAAGAAAAAAAATTTCGTTTTTTTTTCGACAACGAAATGAAATCTAATATGCTCGGTTTATTTCGCGTTGCGGAATGCCATCCGCGATTTATTCGGATAACGATTTATTCGGATAACCACCTTTCAGGGTGATCGGGAGCTCGTTTCGTCGATTCGATTTTCCCTCAAATTTCTACTCAATATTCTTCTACAATTCACTTTGAAGATTTGAAACTATTGCTTCACTATTGCTTACATTCTCGAATAGGTACTAAAATTGTAGATAAAATATTTGATTCGACATGGATTCGAACCAGGAATCTTTCGCATATCGTTCTAAGACTCTATATGCTCAGGCCACTTTTCATCCGATTATCGTTACTAAGATTTTTGTCACAAAATCAGGCGTTTAGACCAGTTTAGGCTGTGCGACGTCGACGTTTCTTAAGTAAAAATTTCCACATTGGAACTTTACGTCAAAATATTGCTGTTCATGATACATGAATAGCAAAAATGAAGACATTTTCGTTGTATAATTAATAAATTATCAATTAAACTTAGTAAAATTTCAATCAATTTAACTATGATTGAAATCTGATAATTTGAGTTACAACGAGTCGACTCGTGTATAGATACACGATACTGTTGCAGCGCAACAACTTGCGAAACACTACCCTGTCTCTTGACCCAATATCTCGAATGTTACATCAATATTTTCAGAATAACAAACATTAATTGAACATTAATTGACATAATTGCTGATTAAAAGATTACTGCAATCTTAACCATGAAATTTTAACCAAGAAACAGAGGATATATTTTGATATAACAAAAGTATACGGCTGTAATAATAGGTAAAAAGCAGATCCGACGCTTCAGACTTGTATTGCCAATTGCAGTATATATGTTAACAATTTGCTAAATTGACACTTATTTTATTTCAGTAAATAGCAGACGATAATAAATTGCAATAAAATTAGACGATCAGAATATTCATCAAGAAGATAATTTCATGTAGATTAAATTTTAGAAACAATTTTCTATATCGATTATTATTGCTTTTCACGCGTTACAAAATAACTTAAATCTGTTTTGTCTGTAAAGCTTATAAGTAGCATAATATGCTCTAAATATGTTTGTCTAAAGCTATTTCTTAAAGATTAATTTAATATTTAGTTAGAACATGATCACATATTCAAAGAATAATTTTCTTTGACGAGAATATAGAAATTATGAATCCAGATGTATCGAAAATAAAAATGAAACGAATACTCCTCTTGTAAAGCCTTGAACATCAAGGAATGGAGTCAATAGTTTCATCGCCTTATATACTTTCTTTGACTGTTTTCTTCTACGGAAAGACTGTTCGCCGCGGAGCCATCTCGCGGTACAATGACGGTACTAACTGTGCCAGCGTAAAGCACTCGCAAGAAACTCACTTTAAATATTTGACAAATAATTGCCGTGCGTTCAGACAGATTTATTTAAATAACAAACTTTTTTAACAATTTTTAAGAAAGACAATCTAAAATATTAAACATATATTAAAATACAAAATAAATCTAATATTGACCCATTAGACATGAAACGTGCATGTAATATTTCAAATTGTTTCATTTAGATTTCAACTCGGATTTTAAATAACACATTCTACTTGTATGTTTTTGACATAATTCATAAACATTACTATTGAAACATTTCATAATTACCAATATTATAAAAGTTTCAAAAATAATATCACAGTTAATACACATCCTAAACATTTCGAAGTTACGATTATGATATGTTAATTTTGACACATTTATTTTACTATCACATTGTATACATTTGCGAAACATAATTTTGAAATATTTAAGATACATATCAATTGTGATATCACATTCGAAATGTTCGTGATATGAGCAATTATGAAATGTTTCGATTGTAATATTTATGAATTGTATCAAATATACGTGTAGAATATGTTTCGAATTTATATATAAAACACAATTTGAAATATTGCATAAATGTTTTATGTTTTAAAAATCTACATGAAATAATTGGAAATATAATATGCATGTTTAATAATAAAATATAGTATCTGTTTTTAACTATGTAATCTAAAACTTGATCTATATATAATTTATATTCAATATATATTATATTGTCAATATATTTCGACACCTATTATATCGGACATGCGCCCATGCATATATTTCGATATGTGCGCACAATCCGGCGCAGAGCATATCATTGCAGTACATTTTCCTTGTGAATTACATGTGATTTGAGAAGCACGTGAGGTGCCTTGTTAAGAAACAATATTATATATTAAAATTTTTTATTTTATTTTATTTATTGTTTATTTGGTGAAATATTAAATAATTTTGTGACAAATACGTGAACAATAATGGATTGTAATAATAGTGCAAGTTCAAAGCAGCAGCAGTCATCTATTTTGGTATGTATTTTATGTATATTATATTAACAATTATTTGTTATTAGAAGTATTATTTGTAATACCGTAATTGTGTAAATTTCTTATACGTTACTAATTTTCTAACACACATTATATTGTAAACAAAAATTACAAATTAAAAATGTAATTGATTTTTAGATTATAGTATCGATATTTTTTACAATGAATTTAGATTTAGATACCTGCTTTAATACACAATAATGATTTTCTCTGTTTATCCAAAAGTAAAACGACATTTGTAAAGTCTTTCATCTTATTTGCATTTGCAAAGTATTGGAAATTAAACTCTCCGAAATTATATATATAAGTCTGTTGTAAATCTGCTAACGAAATATCAAATAAGAATATAATTTATATATATACATATATATAAAACAATTTTTTATTCTGTAATATTTATTTATATGTATTCTTTTTTTATTTATAGATTCCAAAAAGAAAAAAAAAGAATTATTAAAGGTGACAAGCAGACATTGTTGTAGAATTGCTTTTAATAAATATCGTAAGATCGGAAAACAACTACATGTTAATAAAATACAGCATTCTTTTTTTAATATTCATTCTGAAAATATTTTTAACATACCTACTTTAAACAATGATGCTGGTGATGATCATCTTATATTCGAATGTAAGAATGTTAATTCAGTTTAGTAGGGATACTATGAGAGTTCTAACCCTGGTTCTCCGAGGGGAGCGCGGGGCGGGGGGGGGGGGGTTCTTCAGGGCGAGGGGGTCTGACGTCACGCGGGGCGGGGGGATTTCCGTGGCGCGGGGGCTGACGTCACGCGGGGCGGGAACGCTTATCGCAGAACCGGAGGGGGGGTCTAAGCATGTTCGGCAACTGTTTATCTTTGTGATTTATGGCTACCCGAATTTGTACCCTCGCGGAAAATCTCCCATAAACGAGAGCGAAACATCTTCCTTAAAACTATGTTTCTCATTTTATGGACATTTTATCATTAGGATATTATGGAAAGGAATGGAGATTTTAGAACCGACGCTGCGACGAACATGTCGAAACGTTATTTATAGGTGCAAATGTAAAAGCGTTGACGTTCGGCAGCTTTGTACCCTCGCGGAAAATCTCCCATAAACGAGAGCGAAACATCTTCCTTAATAATTTTTAAGGAAGAATTGCAACGTATCGCCAACGTTCGGCTGCTCGAATTTGTAACCGGAGCGTTCTAGAATCCATAAAACTATGTTTCTCATTTTATGGACATTTTATCATTAGGATATTATGGAAAGGAATGGAGATTTTAGGGCCGACGCTGCGACGAACATGTCGAAACGTTATTTATAGGTTATTTATAGGTGCAAATGTAAAAGCGTTGACGTTCGGCAGCTTGTGTCCTTACTCTTCTATCCATAAAACGGCAGCGCGATGGGAAACTATCTTTTGAGATACGCCAAATGTTAAAAAAGGATACAGAATTAGGTGAAATATATATATATATATATATATATATAAAAGGAGGAAGATGAGAGTGCGTCAAACCATAGTACGATTTGAAAGCGTATAGATGCAGCGGTAAAAAAAAATTTGGTGGTTACTTTCTTGTATTAGAAGTGTTAGTGGCATAGTAGTGAGTAAAAAAGAAATGGAAAATAATAATAATAATAATTTCGAAGCGATATTAGACGAGTCGTCTGACGAAGATCACGCGCTGTCGGATGACAGTAATTATATTAGTGATCGCAGTGAGGATACCGATGTTGACAACAAGAAAGTGGACAGTTCACAAATCCTTGCGCTAAACGGACGTACTAAAGTTTGTACCATATTTTTTACTATTCGACGGGTGGTGCTCTAGCTCTATGTACTTCGTGTATGATCTCTATTCAAGACTTTGGGCACATGTATGCTGTTCGGAAGCATGTAATTAAATCACATGATGCAGTCGATAGTCGATGGTGCTGCAATTGTAAAAATCCATTGTATATAATAATTCCATGTGATATGTGCCCAGTTTGTACGCAGTGACATAGTAGTGAGAAAAAAAATGGAAAACATTGAGCAGACTGAACGCGAGCTATTGGAGCGGTCCCGTCAAGTCGTTACCTTGGGCGAGTATTTTGAATGGGCGCTGCGCTGCGAGGAATTTATCAAACTGCTCGAAGAAAACAGCCGTGTCAAGCGTCCGCGACTCTCGATTGGATATAGACAATCTTTGGTTGCTAGAATTGCGCGACTCGGGGGTGCAAAAACTCGATTGAGGAGACAATTTATATCCAGTGGTGGTAATTACAGTGGCGAAAATAACGCGGGTGCAAAGACTCGTTTGGCGAGAGATCGATACCGCGTTCGAAAACCGTATACTGACCGGTGCGGTGATTAACGCAGACTATATCGAACCGCGACAATTTTTGGAAGACGCTAATAGTGTAGTACTTGAGCAAGTGCAAGATGTTATAAAAATACACAACTGTGTAAAAGTAAATACTGTGTTCAACGGTGAGTTTGTGACAGGTGATAAGCGCGCCAACAAAAGTAATAACACAAGAAATGATGAACTCTTTCGCACGTCCGATTTACGCGAGTGGTATGAGCGGCACGTCATCGAAACCACATTGACGTCTCTCGAAGAGTTCCAGGAATGTGATAGCGGATAAGCATTGTCACGAATCCTCGATCTTACGGTCAACGTCAACAAGTGCAATCCTATGCGCGCGGGATGTCATATTAAATTACCGCGAGAAATTATGACGAAGAGAGCAATGGTGAACATGCAATCTAAAGACAATGCATGTTTCGCGTAGTCAGTGGTGACCGCTCTGTACCCTGCAGAAAAACATGTGGAACGAGAATTTTCATATCCGCACTATACGACAGTGTTAAATTTACAAAACATTGAGTTTCCGATGACGTTGAATCAAATTAAAAAGTTTGAACTGGTAAATAACATCTCAATCAACGTGTATGGCATCGAGAGGAAAAAGGAATTATCAATTCTTCCGATACAACTCGCCGATCGGAAAAGAGAAAAACATGTAAATTTGCTGTACGTGGAGGAGGACGACAACGTTGGGCATTTCGCGTATATCAAAAATCTGTCTCGTCTCGTAAGCTCGCAATTGAGCAAACACAATGGTCAAAAATATATCTGCGATCGGTACGTATATTTATTGTAAATTATATAAAATAATTGTAAATAAAATTGTAATTTTTTTTTTCTTTCACAGATGCTTGCACTACTTTAATTTGAGCGAAAAGTTGGAGGCTCACATTGTGGACTGTCGAGAAATGAACGACTGCGCAATCAGATTACCAAGCGATAAAAACAAGTGGCTCGGCTTCGACAACTACAACAGAAAGGAGCGACTTCCGTTTGTAGTGTACGCCGACTTGGAGTGTGTGCTGAGGAAGACATCGGAACACATGTCATACGGTCAACATCACGAGGTATTTAGCGTCGGGTACTATGTGCAATCCTCGTACGATGAAACATTATCCGCATACCGATCTTATCGCGGCGCCGATTGTATCGCGTGGTTCGCCAACAAACTCGAGGAATTAACGCATCGCGTAAAGGGTATTTTGTCTGATAATGTCCCCATGACAAAATTAACGCAAGATGAATGGGAAAAATTTCATCATAGCGCCACGCAATGTTACATTTGCGAAAAACCGTTTGCGCCGGACGATAATCGAGTACGCGATCATTGTCATCTAACTGGGCGATACAGGGTCCCGCACACTCAAACTGCAATCTAAATTACAAAGACTCTTATGTCATTCCTGTAGTTTTTCACAATCTATCCGGTTACGATGCACATTCTATCATAAAAGAAATAACTACCACATACGAAGGACGCGTAGATGTGCTTCCAATAATAAAAGAAAAATACATTTCATTTACAAAGACTGTCAATAGTACCGATGACAAAGATCGGAAAACTTGCGTAAAATTACGGTTCATCGATTCATACAAATTTCTCAGTGTTAGACTTGACAAATTGGTATCTTTTCTCGATAAGAATAAGTTAAAAATTTTACGTTTCAATTTTTCCGCATTATCCGTTCACAATTTCGAATTATTGACGCGAAAAGGTGTCTTTCCATTGACTGCGTGGACAGGCTGCAGGACACGCATTTACCACTGCGCGAATCGTTTTATAGTTCCTTGACCGGTGACACTGTATCCGAGAGCGATTACGCGCACGCGGAGAACGTCTGGAATCGATTCTCCCTTCGAAACTCTAGGCAAATATAGCGATCTGTTCTTAAAACTGATGTCTTGTTATTAGCAGATATTTTTGAAAACTTTCGCGACACTTGCATCGCGAGTTATGGACTCGACCCTGCGTATTATTATACTCTTCCCGGGTATACATGGGACGTCATGTTAAAACATACAAATATTACGTTTGAATTGCTTACCAATATCGACATGGTTATGTTTATCGAACGGAGTATACCCGGCGGTCTAAGTCAATGTTCCAACAGATACGCGCATGCTAATAACAAGTACATGCAGACATACGACTCATCGAAACCATCGTCGTTCCTTATGTATTTCGATGTAAATAATTTGTACGGATGGGCAATGTGTCAATCATTGCCTTATGCCGATTTTCGATGGATCGAAGACATTTCAAACTTTGACGTTAGCGCGATCGCTCCAGATTCGCTCACAGGTTATATTCTCGAGGTCGATCTGGAGTATCCGCAAAGTAAACACAACACGCACATTGGCCTACCGTTCTGTCCGACGCGCGACAAGCCGCCCGACAAGCGGGAAGATAAGCTTCTGGCAACGCTATATGACATGAAGCGTTACGTCATACACTACCGCAACCTACAGCAGTGCACACGTCACGGTCTTCGTATCGTAAAGATACATCGCGTATTACAATTTACTGAATCCGCATAGCTCCGCGATTACATCGAACTCAATACAAAATTTAGAACACAAGCAAATAATGATTTTGAGAAAAATTTGTACAAATTGATGAACAACGCGGTATTCGGCAAAACTATGGAAAACGTTCGAAATCATGTAGATGTAAAATTATTGACAAAGTGGGACGGACGATACGGTGTGGAGGCGATGATCGCGAAACCAAATTTCCATAGTAGGAGTCTTTGCGGAAAACCTAATCGCCGTTGAATTAGAAAGTAAACTAGAAGTAAAATTTAACAAACCAATCTATGTTGGTATGTGTATACTCGATATATCGAAAGTGTGTCTGTATGAATTTCACTACGAGTACATGTCACCGCTCTATCGTGAAAGATGTCGGATAATGTACACTGACACCGACAGTCTAATATATCACATCGAGTGCGACGATGTGTACGAGAACATGTAACGCGATATAGCTAGATTTGATACGAGCGATTATCCAATTGACAACGCGTATAGCGGTATAGCGCATGCAAACAAAAAGGTGCCAGGCTTGATGAAAGACGAGAATAACGGCGCGATAATGACCGAATTCGTCAGGCTTAGAGCAAAAATGTACACGGTGAGGGTGGAGGGCAAAAAGGACACTAAAAAAGCAAAAGGTGTCAAAAGTAACGTCGTAGCGCGTAGTATAACATTCGACGATTATACGTGGTGCCTGAATGACGAGATTGAATTGACACGTCAGCAGTCATGTATTAGATCGAAATTTCGCGTTATATCATACCTGATTCGACTGATACATTATGGGGACATTATCAGATATTCTTATAAAATATAATGTGTGTGTGTGTGTGTATGTGTGTGTGATATAATGTTATGTATTTCATATATTGTAACGATTAAAGGAAAGGATGTATTAATAAAGATTTTGTATTTCATATATTTCGCGTATATTTTTTATTTCAAATACTTTATATGTTGTACACATTATATATTTCTAATATTGAGGAATTAATAAACAGTTTGTATGAATTAAATTACATTGTCCTTATGTATCCAAGAGTTGTGCGAATTGTCAAATCCCAGCCATTTCACGTAAACCGCGTCACCCCTCTTGCGCAGTACTTTTTCCACAAGATACACGTCCGGATAATTCGCGCTATGCAACTCGTGCTCGTAAAACGCTCCAACGACAGATGTTTTGCGATAGTCCTCAAGTAGATAGCTTACGGGATTAGTACGCTGCACTTTAACAATCTTAAAAACCTCCGTCGTCCAATTTGGTGTGTAACCCTTCTCGAAAAGTTTCTTGTACTTGCTAACGCGTACCGAGTCACCTACTTTGAATTTCGCCGGAGCGGCAATTTTTATGTTACTATATACCGTTTTTAAAAGTTTATCAGCGATCGCGGGGGTGACGTCGGCGGGTCGCATGCCGATTGTTCGGTGCTTGCGCGCGTTATAATCCGATACGAGTCGCGGCAACGCGTCAATCCACTTGTAAGTTCCATTCAGCGTAAACATCTTCCACATGTCGTTCTTCAGCGTACGATTGAATCGCTCGACGACCGATGCCTTCATTACCGAATATGTAGAATAATGATTGATGTTATGTTTCCGTATAAGCCGTTGCACATCCGCGTTGTAAAATTCCTTTTCCATATCAGTTTGCATGTTTTTCGGGCATCTCTTGCTATCTCGAATTATTTCGGCGATAGCGTCAGCCGTCTCGCTTCCACCTTTACTCTTGAGTGGTGCCCACGCGTACTTGCTCAACACATCGATGATGGTGAGTATGTAGTGATAACCTTTGTTGAAACGAGAGTACGAACGCATGTCGACGATGTCGACTTGCCACAGATCATCATATCCTCGCACTATGACATGTCTTCGGGGAAAATTTTTCTCGCCGGCGCGTGCAGTTCGTTCACCAACTGCCGTCTCTCCTAACTATGTTGTTTCATCGCTTCGTCGGTTTTTTTTCCCGAACGTCGTTTACTGCTGCTTGTTTTATCGCTCATTTCCGTTACTGAGCCGTTCGTAGCCGTTCTTGACCCGTTCTTGAGCCGTTCGTAGCCGTTCTTGAGCCGTTCTTGATCCGTTCTTGAGCCGTTCTTGATCCGTTCTTGAGCCGTTCTTGATCCGTTCGTAGCCGTTCTTAAGCCGTTCGTAGCCGTTCTTGACCCGTTCTTGAGCAGTTCTTGATCCGTTCGAAGCCGTTCGTAGCCGTTCTTGCGTTGTTTACTTCCGTTCTTGATTCGTTCGCTGCCTTGTTCGCAGTCGTTTCTCCCCCGTTCGCAGTCGTTCCTGACTCGTTCGCAGCCGTTCCTGAGTTGTTTGTATGTAGCTGTTAATGACTTTTTCATAGCCTCGTTCGCAGCCCTGCTTGAGTTGTTGGTAGCCTCGTTCGCTGTTGCTAGGTCGTTCACAACCGTTTCTGGACCGTTCGCTACCACTGCCACTCAATGTAGTTAGATAGCAGTTCGATAATCCTTCGTAGCTTTTCGATAATTGTTTGTAGTCGTTCGATAACCCTTCGTAGATGTTCGATAACCGTTCGATAGCCGCTCCTAACCCGTTCACTGCCGCTCATTCAGGTTAATAGTCGTTTCTGAGTTAGCGTTAGCCGCGCGTTGAAGTTCGTTTATCGCAGTCTGTAATGCTCGCACGTCCTTCTCGAACGAAGTCAGCTTCTCATCTGATTCTTTCTGTTGATTCATCAAACTTTTAACGCAGGATTCCACATACAGTTTGTTGACGGCATCGGTGTCAGCCTCAGGTTGCGCTACACGTCGAATCTTAAGCGACCTTGCGTCATAGTCCGTAACGACGCGACACAGAGCGTTTTCGTGCACATAACTTTTCACCAATCTATCCCAAGAACCGCATGTGCCGGTTGCATCATTTCTTGGTTCGTATAATCCAAATTTGTTGATAGGCATTCTTTTTCCCGATGCGAGTGACGCCGATCGACTGATTAGTTTTGTCGAGACACCGTTTAATTTATAATAATGCCCCGCTTCGCGAAGTTCCTCGATGATCGACAGGATCTCGATGTCGTGAGCGTTGTGGCCAGCTCGGCGCGAAGCATCGAGCAATCATACCCGATCCACTAGCTCATTGGGGTCGTCCCAGTATGTTATCGATCTTATTGTCGGTAAGCGCCATCGCGTGAGGCATGAATACTCCCTTTCCAGATTTTTTCTTTTCAATCGATATCAACGGTGCAATTATTTGTTTGTACTTGTATCCCTTGTTGCTCCGTAATTGGTCTTGCGCATTATAATTGCATTTATGCACGTTCATCATCAATAATATGCTCTTGTATTTTTGCATATCGTCCTCCGTGTAAATGACGTCATCGGGAATTCTCTTGAAGATCAACTCGTATAATCCTGGTGTACCAATGTACCTCACTTTGTCTATAATTATAGAGTCATATTTATCCATGTCGAATTGTTTGTTACCGAGCAGCATTTCATCCTTGTCGAAACGGACCCCGTACACGTAATCAATCTCATTTTTTTTCGTCGCTACCGAGGAGAGCGCCCATGTATTTTTGTCCAAGTGGTCCCAAGTGCATTCGTAACATTTCTTGACCTTCCAGCGTTTGTAACGTGTTTCGAACAAACGATGTTTCGAGAAGGTTGCCCGTGGTTTCGAAAACATTTTCGTTTGCGAGTGTTTCGGGTCATCACAGGTTGTACGATTCTCGGTGTCGCGAACGGTGTTGAGGTTATCATCGGTTCATCCAGTAAAGCATCTGATGTACGCGGTGTCGATGAGCGATCCACGTTTAATCGTTTCCTTTTTTCGGTGTCGCATTCTCCGCTTCCTCCTCCTCCTCCTCTTCCTCCTTGTACCGCTTAATGGGTAAGATTTTAATCTTTGCGTTACTTTCCGGCTCGTTTTTCACCGCGATCGAGTTGTCGACAATCTTTTGTAGCGGCTCAATAATAGGCCTAAAATGAGTCTTGACCGCAATATTGTCATCGATCTTACCGGTCTTCAAAGCGCGATGTTTCTTGCGGATTGATTCACTCGTTTTCGCAATTTCCTTCGCTATCTTTTCACGCTCCCGAATATTATCACTCTCAGCCATGTCGGTAGAGTGTCGAACGCTCGTGTTTCATCCCTCTCGACAGAACATCGGCAACGACTAATTGTTTTGCGGTATCGCGAACACGTTAAATCCGTTTCTGTATCGGCCGTTCGTAAGCGAGCTATCCTTATCTATAACTAGAAATCCATACTTTTGCTGCCAACAAGTACGACATAATTCACTGAAATCCTCGTATGACATGTCGGTATTCACGTGATCGTTGTACACATGTTTCAAGTTGGTACCATTCTGTTTAAACAGGATTAGCAGGTTTGCGTTGTCACGTATAAGATGTTTCGGTATTTTTGCGTATGTCTGACAGAGATAGAAGCAGTCGACGTTCGAGTGGCGTCCCATTGAAAAGTATTCTCTTATCGTATTTTGTTTGTCGCACGCCACGTCATCGAAAACAAAAATCGAGTTTGGACATGCTTCGCTCGGTGGAATGACGTCACTGTTATTGGAGAATGTAAAATAGCCGATTTCGTCGATCGACGTCAACAAATTCTCCAGATACCGATATTTTGGCTGTTGCAAGTACACGAACACGTTTTCAATGCGGACGCCGTGCGGGCTTTCTATCAAACTAATCAACACGTTAGTTTTACCGCAATTCGAGGGGCCGCAAACGATCGCGCGTATAGTAGTCGGCAGTATCGTACCGTGTCTGCGCATCTCCGCGTTGTCTCCCATCGATCATAATCTGTCGTCGTAATTCGTCACGCGTATCGTCAAAGGTTGTCGCACGAAATTCATTTTCTCATTCCTGACTGGATCGAACGTCTGGCTATTTATAGCTGCGCGGAACCGCGAATTGCTCAGTAACGAAAAAATGTTTGTCTTGCTATCAAGTCCTTACGATATTTGTGATTTGAGTGCCGAACAGCTACAATTTGTATCGACAGCAGTTTTATTGCGAATGTGCGGCAATTACGTCCACTGCGTGTAGGAGAAGCTTCCGGAACATATAAAGGCGGAATTGGAGGTTCAAACCTATCGCCTCTGTTTCGAACATTACAATCGACCGTAGCAGCGAACGCATATTGACGGTCCAGCGCCAATGATAAAGGATTGCAGCAAATGTCAACGAAAATAGGTAGAGGCCTATTAAATCACGCGATAAACGCACTTCCGAACGAATTCCATATCCCCGGCTATCAGTTTTGCGGTCCGGGCACGCGACTACAAAAGCGATTAGCCAGAGGCGATTGAAGTATCAATTGGACGCGGCGTGCCGTGAACACGATATAGCGTACTCTCGAAGCAACGATCACATCGAGAGACACGCGGCAGATAGGATACTCGCCAAGAAAGCGCAAACTCGCATCGTTGCGAGAGATTCGACTCTCGGTGAGAGAGCCGCCGCCACAGCTGTCTGGGCAGCGATGAAAATCAAGACGAAGTTCGGTATGGGCCTGAAGACGACGAAGACGAAGACGAAGAAAAAGATGGCGAAGAAACGAATACTTCCGGCAGCGAAACGTGGGGACGTATTGCCGATTCTACCAATGGTGGGCGCGCTCGGATCTCTGGTCGGTGGAGCGGCTGGTGTAGCAAAGATGGTGAACGATGGAAAAGCTGCACAACGTCAGTTGCAAGAGATGCTACGTCACAATCACGCAATGGAAGGTCGCGGATTGTATCTCGCGACATACAAATACGAACGAGAAGTCTCAACAAAAAAAAAAAAAAAAAAACGTCAAAGTGATGCTGAAAATGCCGCAGGGTGTTACTACCAACATACAATTGCTGCAATTGGCAAAACGTATGCACATTCCGTATTTTAGAGGTGTTTTCATGCGTGATTCATTACCGATCGGTGGTATATATCGAAACGAGAGCGGCATCGTAAATTTGGATAACGCTAAAGGATCGGGTACTCATTGGGTAGCGTATGCAAAGAGGGGGGATCACGCTATATATTTTGACAATTTCGGCAATCTTCGACCGCCGAATGAATTGGTGCGATATTTAAATGTGACAAATATACAATACAATTACACACCTGTTCAAACTTACAATCAAAGCATCTGTGGACAATTGTGCTTGCAGTTTCTCCGAGCGGTCGATGCACGCGAATTTAAAGACTGACATTGCGCTATTTAACTCAGTATTCGTTTAACAGTTTTGTCAACATGTCTATGACATTCACACTGACCGGGAAGAGTAGTGTTCTCGCGGTAAACTACTTTCTCGCCGTAGATTTGAGCGATGATGAATACGAGCTAGGTCTAGCGGATTTTGAGACTTATTATACGATATCGAACGTGAATTCCTCGAATAATAAATTTTATTTTGGCAAAGATGACGCGGAAATTACGATTCCCGAGGGATCGTACGAGCTGCAAGCGATACATGAGTTTTTGAAACATGCAATTTTACGAAAACGTCCGCGACACGCTGTTCGTGACGATGATAAAAAACACATTGACAATGGTGACTTTGAAGATGAAGTATATCCGATAGTGCTCCGCGCTAATTACAATACGATGAGGAGCGAGATCAAATACGCCTACAGAATAAATTTTAGCAAGCCTAACAACATTAGATCGCTGCTGGGATTCTCAAACCGTATACTGCAGCCGCGAGAATGGTACCAGTCGGACATGCCGATTAATATTATCAACGTGAACATTATCCGCGTAGAATATAATGTGACCGCGGGCGCGTACAGCAACGGCAAACTCGTTGAAACGATACATGAATGTTCATCGAGGGTACCACCAGGATATAAGATATCGGAAACACCGGCGCACATCATTTACCTGCCGATCATCGTGCGAAGCATTACGGATTTAACGTTACGCGTTGTCGACCAGGACAGACGATTGCTCGATTTTCGAGGAGAAGAGATCACCATTAGATTGCACGTACGACAACGACAGCGATAACGTACGTGTGCGGCATATGAGATGCTCGTGTTGAACGGATCGAAAGATACGAGAGATAACACAATCTTTACGGAGCCAGCGACAACAACAACAACAACGTCGACATTCGCTAATATCCAATCATCCGGTTGCACTAAGAAAAAGAAACTGAACGCATCAAACGTTGCGTTTTTACAATCTTTGGGATTTGCAATGCGAAACATCTGAACAATGACGACATCCGTCATCCTCAAAACCGGAGACGAGCCAATCTTCGACGATCGCATCGTCAAAATCAAGACTCACACGTACAATCCATTCGCTAACACAACATTCGGACACAGTGATGAGATAAGAATACCCATACAACAACAGGATCTGTATACGTTGCCGTATGAGAGTTTCCTATACATCGAGGGAGACTAAAGATAAATAAATCAGCCGAAGGATCTGATGTAATACTGGGAAATAATTGTGTCGCATTCATGTTCGATGAGATTCGATACGAACTCGATGGTGTGGAGATTGATCGCAACAGAAACGTGGGAATAACAAGTATGCTCAAAAACGATATCATCCGATAGAAACGTGATTATGAGAAACGCCGGCTGGAGTGATCCGACTACTGTAAATGGAAACTTCAATTTTTGCGTACCGCTCTACATGTTATTGGGATTTTGCGAGGATTACAGACGAGTGGAATAACGCTCGTCATGAGTTAATCTTAATACGATCGCGCAACGACAACAATTGTCTGTTTGGAGATTCGACGCTGGAGCCTTTAATCAACATAATCAAAATACAATGGTGAATTCCACATGTGTTGTTGAGCGAGATTAAGAAGCTGTCTATGCTGCGCGCTCTGGAAAGCGGACGCTACCTTTTTTTTTTTTTTTTTTTCGCTGTGGAAACCTTCAGAAGGTATCCTTGCCCCCCGGATAGAGAGCAAGGGTTATGTGGGATTCCTTCTCCTCGCCCCAGGGAGAACCGGAGTTTTCCCTGTGGCGAGGCACAGAAGGGGACCGCACTAAAACCACAGCGGGTGTCATTCCCGGGCGTTTAAGTAGGGAGCGCGGAGGATGCTTGTTGCCCATGCCTACTCCGCGCCCCCCCCGCAGACCGCAGGAGCAGCCTTCCCCTCCGCCATCGGACTCCGCGGTTGCAACGCAGGGCGACACCAACCTCACGCTGCGCCCTCCCTGAGAGTTTGGGGGGCGGGGTCGCGGCTCGAGTATTCCCGCTTGAGCCGCGGTCCCCCGCCTCCAGGGCTGTCGCTCCCTCCGCTCCCCGAAGGGAACGCGGATTCGGCGGTCAGCCCTGGAGGCCCCCTCCAGATGACCCCCCTCAGAAAGAAAGAGTTCATCTCTACAGCGGGAGAGCCCCCGCACCGGTGCACTAGGCTTCCGGTACGAGGGCTCCCTTCGCTGCATCTCGTCCGTGAGGGGAAGCGCGTGCCGGGCCCGAAGCCCCAACCCACGAGCGCGCCCGCCCCCCCAGGCGCCCCGGTTGCCACTCCCACCGCCCCTCTGGGGATTAGGCCTCGGCGACAACCGAGGGGGTTTCCCGTTCGGGGGCCGGGGAGAGGAGACCGCGCCCTAAGGCGCGGCCACCTCAGCCCAACCCCCGATTTCCCGAGAGATCACCGGGGGGGGATCTGGGGACTTAAGTGTCTCCGTCTCCCCCCCGGTGACCTCATCCCGCATCCTGACTGGTTGCGGGTGTTAAGGGGACGCCCCCCCCGCCGCACCCCGACCGCAGGTGAGCCCACGGCCAAGGGCGCAGAGGGGGGGAACGCCCCCGACTGTCCCCTCCTTGTCACCCTCCTCCTCTTCCTCCTTAAGCTCCACTCCTCATCCTCGCTGCTCTCTCGCCCCTCCATCTCTCTCTGTCTCCTACCCGTCCTCTCTCGCTCTCTCCGCCTCCTTCTGCAGCATGACGTTGCTGCAGAAGGAGGAGAACGCCTTCCATCCATCATCATTGTCATTGTATTACCCGCAGTAATACGGGCAGTGACAGATCCGTCCCAATTGTGGCCACGAGCTCTGATCTTCCGTCCGCCCAGGCAGCACATTCCGCTAGTGTGTGCTGGGCGGAGTCCAGCTCGTGGTTGCAATGGTGGCATCGTGTCGTGCGCTCCTTCTGTATACGACCCAGGTACTCGCCAAAACAGCCGTGGCCTGTGAGCACCTGGGTCATATGATGTGATACCCCCGCGTGCCCTGTCTAGCCATTCTTCTAGACTAGGGCAAGATGGCCCCGACGGTGCGCTGACCGGGTAATCGTGGGTCGAGTAATCTTTCGCCCCACTCCCGGATCAGCGCCCGCCGTGTGTGGACCCGTAGGGCCCGCCGGACACCGTCCGTGACTGGAATGCCCGCCCGCTGATACTCCCGTGTACGCCGATAGACATCGGCGTACATGTGGGCGAGCAATTCCACGGGGGGTACTCCAGAGAGCATCCCCACAGCCGTCCAACTTACCGTACGGTACCCCTGGCAGACTCTGTTCGCCACCCGCTTTTGCAGCTGATGCAAAGCATCTTTTGCTCTGCGGGTGGCGTCCAATCTCTCCGCCCATATTGGGGCACCGTACAGAAGCATCGAGTGGACGGTGCCGGCGTATAAGCGGCGAACATTCCCGTCTGGGCCCCCGAGATTGGGCAGCAATCGGCTAAGTGCCATCGCTGCCCGCTCTACTCTCGGGGCTATGCGACGGAAATGCTCGCCGAAGCTCCACTTGCCATCGAGGTGGAGACCCAAGTATTTAATTTGGGTCCCCACCTCCACAGGGGTGTCCTCCTCCACGTAGATTTGGGCTCTTGGCGGCGCTCCACGGCGGCCGTTATGCATAAAAACGGCCTCCGTTTTCTGGGACGCCACCCTGAGCCCAATCTGACTTATGAGCCGCACGGCACGAGCCACCGCAAGGTTAACTCGCGCAGTCGCCTCTTCCCCCGGCCATCACGATTGTGTCGTCTGCGTAGCAGACTGCGTGACAGCCGGGGGGCAGAGCCGTCCGAAGAACGATGTCGTATGCGAGGTTCCACATTAGGGGTCCTAGCACTGACCCTTGTGGAACCCCGCATGTCATTCTTATGTGTCGCTCTTCAGCATTACCGTCCGTGTAAGCCAATTGTCTATCCCGGAAATAGTCCCCGAGGATTGTGACCAGGTACGGGGGTACCCTATGGTATGTTAGGGCCTTCCCGACCCGGCTCCAGGGCAGGGTGTTAAACGCGTTGGAGATATCCAACGATACCTCTAATAACACCCCGCCCCCTCTCGTTACGGCCTCCGCGATCGAGCAAACGCGCAAGATCGCGTCAGTGGTCGACCGCCCGGCGCGGAAGCCGTATTGATCGTTGTTAAGCGGACGCTACCTCAGCATGGGTTTTCGCTCGTGGGATCTGTACGAGTTTCCACTATTGCAGCGTACAACCAAGCATTCGTGGGCCATTAAGACCGCGACTCAGCTGGCGAAACCACGATACGTTATCTTTGCTCTGCAGACAGGCCGGAAGAACGTTATGTCCGAGGATACGAGTCGATTCGACGATTGACCAACGTGAAACTCTATCTGAACTCGGAATGTTATCCATACGATGACATGAATCTAGATTTCGATAAAAACAGATGGTCGATTCTGTACGATACGATGCGCGTTTCTGCAAAAACTATTACGGATACGAGTATCTCGAGCCGAGTCTCACCGTCTCAATGTTTCTACGTAACGGTCCGTTCGTGATCATCGATTGTTCTCGACAAAACGAATCGGTCAAGAGTGCAACCGTGGATGTGAGATTGGAATTTGAGTGTAAGGAGAATGTGCCTAATAATACGACTACGTACTGTCTCATCATACACGATCGCGTGATCCAGTACAACCCGTTGACCAACGTTGCGCAAAATCACCTAAATGCACCAACAATTTAGAGAGAGGGGGAAGCATAGCAGAATATAAATCAAAGTGTTATGAGATGGTTGTCATTCTTCTTTTTAACTGATGCATCGAAGAGAAAGATCTCGTCATGTCCGTACCAACGTTTGTGGATCTTCAGGGGTTTATCCTCAATAAACGATTCATTGTAAAGAAAGCGGCAATCCTGAGAAGAGGATTTATTTTATCACATTATTTTTTCGCATGTCCTGTACCATGGAGTGTGCTCATAAAATCTGAGAGACGCCAAGCCTCATGGTTGACTCAAAATCATCATGGATTACAATGGGAAGATGGAAACATATATAGATGGAAACATGGCTCAGCGTTTGATTACAAGAGCTATCGTTGGTGGGCTACATGAAGAAGAAGAAGAAGAATCCTTTCTCGTATATGTAAAAAGACTTGAAAAGCGAGAATGGTTAGCCGATATATTGGATGATGCGGGAAACAGTTTCATTATTGAGACCTTGGATGCTGATTACGACGATATTGAGTCTCTAAATAATTTAGATGTTAAAAACACTATACGATGTGGAAAACATGTTAAGAATTGCGCATTACAAAATGTATTCAAAATATTTAACTGGTGGTCGCAACGCCAGTAAGAATTGCAAGATTTGAAAAAATAAAATATTTAAACATTAATGTTTTATCTCTTATTCCCCGCTCCTCATTCCTTCCCTTGCGAGTCGTTTAAGAATTCTTTTTATCCGAGCACCGTCTCTTCCTTCTAAATTTCAGAGCGCCAATAGTATTCTAGAATCTCCCACCACATTTATTCCACTACTTTGAAATAATGAGTGTCACGTATATTCTTAATTTTATACGACAATGTTGCGGTAACCGTTCGTGCTGGTGGTTCACTTTTAAAATCTGGAAATATGTACTACGCTGAAAGAAGCAGCAGCTCCGGCAGACGTGTGAATAATTACATACCGAGTCGTGATGACACTCCATCGTTTGAGAATATATGTGACGTAAGTTTTGTTTAACTTCTTTCTATTTTTTTATTTTTACAAATTGTATTATTTTTCAAACTAATTTCATTTTTACAGCATTTCGTTGGAGCCTCGTGCAGTTCGTATACTAGGTAGACGATACGCATTGACAGCTACGGAATTTAAATTCCTCGAAATTGGCATCAAAGTGGGTCCACCGAGTTACGTGGAGATCGTTATAGGAGATCATCGAGGAAAGGAACTGATATTATCTCTCGAAACATGGAAGGGACTCTACGAGCAACGTCATAATATTCAGAATTTCCTTCGGAGCGACTCTAAAGATGTCCACAATTTTATAAGCGTTGGACTACTAACAGTGAGATTTCATACGATTAACGACGCCAAACTCATAAATCTCAAATCTTCAAATGTATGCATGATGATGATCGAATCGACGTTACATCGTATGTTCAATCTCGATCCATGCATCGATGCAACTTTTGATCGATTGGTTAGAATTACAGAGATAGTTGATGTTAAGTTTACACAATTTTCAAATATCGCGTCCAATGTAACGAATCCTAAAGAAGTATCATATGTAATACGCGCTAGCGACGCCTTCAATAAACATCAACTCGTCGATTGTGAGCTGGCAGCTTTAGTTTTTAGTTCATAATATGTAAGAAAAATATGTAAAAGAAGAATAAAAAAGTTTTTAAATCTACATCATGATGTAATTTCTTTGCACGCATTTCCAATCCGCACTCTCTCCCACCCGTAAACAGTTCCCTAGCTTTTATACGTATAGCTCCCAATAGTTGCGTGGTCCTTGCGGGGGATGATGTCATGTGGGGAAAGGGACCGCGAGGCTAGAGATCGAGAGGCTAGGGACTGAGAGGCTAGGGACCGAGAGGCTAGGAATCGCGAGGCTAGGGACTGCGAGGCTAGGGACCGCGAGAGATAGCGCTTAGAAGAGAGACTAGGGGCCGCAAGAGACCGCAAAACACTTTTTTTTTTTTCAACTAATAATAGATTTTTTTTCTATTAATAATAATAATTTTTAAATAATATTTAATAATTTTATAATAATTTTCTTAAGATGGAGCAAAGGAAGGAAAGTCTTATTCTAAAATTATTTAATAATAATTTTTTAATTATATAATAATAATTTTTAATTATGAATAAATGTGTATTTACATGTGTGTGTGTGTGTGTGAATTTAAATTTAAAAATATAATATAAAATATAAGAAGAAATATATGAATAAATATAATATAAAAAATATAAAATATGAAATAAAATGAATTTAAAATATGAAATAAAATAAATTAAAAAATCTATAGTATAAGGTGGTTGCCGGGCAGCGGCTGCGAAGCGGCGGCCAGGCGCCAGCGATGGTAAGGCGGTTCCTGCGGAGGTGACGGCCGGGCGGGACTCCTGTATATCAAAAAAAAAAATTTATTAGTATTTTCTTAATTTGAAAATGAATACCTACACATGGGAACTATTTACAATTAATGATCAGCATCCGTATCAGAATCAGAATCAGAATCATAACCGATGGTATATTCTAGATATAGCAATTGATATGTGATGTTGATGGATTCCTTGCATTTTTTTAGAAGATGCTTGTTGATTCCCACCTGGCAAACAGCAATTTTTGCAAATAGATGCCTCTAGTCTATTCCTTTTGTTAGTCTGTAAATAATGTTGTAGATTCGCGGTTGGAGAATTTTTTATTCCAAGTTCACGATTTCTTAAATATTGCACCAGCACTGAAGACATTGAAATGTTCTTCGATTTTTCTTGAGTTGCCATCTTCACACCACTTTCAGAAATTTCACTTATACCTATGTCCCAAAGTTTATTGTATGCAAATAGGGCACAGACTGCACGATACTATTTGAGACACTGATAATCGATAATTCGCAGCATTTATCTTCCAAAAGTAAAATGTATTGCTCATGTTTGCGCACAGCGCGCGCACGTGAAAATAAGTCGTTGACTCGCAAAAAACATGCTGTGCAAAATTTGTCGTTATCAACTTCATAATAAAAAGAAATGCAACACATTTTTTGTAGTTCGTCGATATCGTGAATATCAGCTCGTTTTTAATTCCCGCACTTGTGTCTCACTAAACTCCTTACTACATACATTATCATAATCGGAGTCTTCTAAAATTCTTATATTATCATCATCATCGGATGATTCTTCTTCTACGTTCATAACTTCTTCATTGTCAACTTCTTCGATATCTATATACATGTCTTCATCACTATCTTCGATTATAATTACATCTTCTATATTCATTTTTTTAACAGTTGCAATTCGCACAGGACACTTAGCTCTTTACTATATGAATGCTGAAGACTTTTTGACGCGGAGACGGACCCACTCTCCATAATATTCAGCCCCATTCCCTCAAACTTATCGCAAGTCTTCCTAGAAATAATTCGAGCTGTCGAACGTTGGCGCCGATATGTTGCAACTCTTTCTTAAAAAGTATTAAGGAAGATGTTTCGCTCTCGTTTATGGGAGATTTTCCGCGAGGGTACAAAGCTGCCAAACGTCAACGCTTTTACATTTGCACCTATAATAACGTTTCGACATATTCGTCGCAGTGTCGGTTCTAAAATCTCCATTCCTTTCCATAATATCCTAATGATAAAATGTCCATAAAATGAGAAACATAGTTTTAAGGAAGATGTTTCGCTCTCGTTTATGGGAGATTTTCCGCGAGGGTACAAATTCGGGTAGCCATAAATCACAAAGATAAACAGTTGCCGAACATGCTTAGACCCCCCCTCCGGTTCTGCGATAAGCGTTTCCGCCCCGCGTGACGTCAGCCCCCGCGCCAACGAAATCCCCCCACCCCGCGTGACGTCAGACCCCCTCGCCCCGGAGAACCCACCCCGCCCCGCGCTCCCCTCGGAGGACCTGGGTTAGAACTCTCATAGTATCCCTACTCAGTTTGCAATTTTTCTAAATTAACTGAACCAATATATTTCAATGTTGATACAGATGTATTTCAGTCACAAAACAAAATTACTTTAACAGATAAAATCGTTCATTGGACTATTAAAAATAATATCTCACATAATTTTGCAAATGAGCTATTATCAATAATGAAATCAGAAAATTTGCTGTTCCAAAAGATTGTAGGTCATTGCTAAAAACTCCTTTATTATGCAATGATATTGTAAATATGCCACCTGGTGCATATATACATTTAGGTATTGAAAAAGGCATATTTAAAAAAATACATTGTGTTAAGATACTTTCCTTTTAATTTAATTATATCGCGTCTATATGTATATTTTCGTCTCGCAGCTGATCAATGTACTGCCGAGATGTATTTACGTTTTTTCAGCGTCTCGAGCGTCTCGCCGCGACACTCTCGCGTCTCACCACGCGCCTCGCCGCACCACGCTGTTGTCAAATCAGCTGGTCGCCGATCATAATATGTGAGACCTTCACCGATATCTTTTTTCGAACAAAGGGTCAGAGTCAACGTTCGCTTGTCACTGAATACATCGATCGCTTTTCGCTCTCGCTGTTCTCTCGCAATTAGTCGCTGTACTCTCAATCTAAGTTCTTCATTATCGCAAATATTTTACTAAGAATAAAACTCCATTACGTTAACTTCAGTGTTCTCTCAATCCTTCTCTCTCTCTGATCTCCGTTTTTACTCGCGCTAATTCTTAACACATTGTAATAGACAATTAATAGATAATTTGGAAATCCTTCCATTAACACTTAATATTGATGGTTTACCGTTAAGTAAATCACCAAAAAGTCAATTTTGGCCTATATTAATGTCAATTGATCTATTAGAAATTTCAGAACCTTTTATTGTAGGTGTTTATCATGGATTTAAAAAGCCAGAGTCAATAATAAATTTTTTGAATGCATTTATGAAAGAATATTTGTTTTTAGAAAAGAATGGTATTATTTTAAACAATAAATTAGTTAGACCGATATTAAAAAAATATTATTTGTGATGCACCTGCTACAGCATTTGTTCTTTCAATAAAATCTCATACAGGGTATTTTGGTTGTAATAAATGTACGCAAAAAGGTAAATTTTTTAGAGGCAAAATGACATTTCCAGAACTCGATGCTACATTAAGAACTGACAAAAGTTTTGCATTGCAATCACAGCAAGAACATCATAAAGATTCCACACCTTTAGAAAAAATAGGTATCGATAGTCAGTAATATGCCGCTCGATTATATGCACTTAGTATGTCTTGGTGTAATGAAAACACTTATAATGTTTTGGACTGGAAAAAAGCAAAATAATTGCTTCAAAAATTAAATGACTATAATATAAAATTAATATCAAAGACTATAAAAATTTTCCGAATATCTCTGAGGAGTTTTGTCGTTTATTAAGATCTATAGAAGATGTAGAAAATTGGAAAGCAACCGAATTTAGACAATTTTTATTATATATAGGTCCCGTTGCATTGAAAGGAAAATTGCCTAAAATGCAATACAAACATGCTTACATGTCGCTATAAGAATTTTGTGTTTATCCGAATGTATCAAACTTAATGCATATGCAAAATCTCTAATTCGACATTTTGTTGAAAAGTACAAAAAAATATACGGGCATGAATATATTACATATAATGTACACAATTTGCTACACCTTTGCGATGATGTATTATTATTTGGAAAAGGTGATAATTTTAATGCATGTGTTGTAAATTTGAAAGTTATATGAGTAAAATAAAAAGAAAAATGAAAAATTCACGATATCCTTTACAACAAATATATAATAGAATTGTTGAAGATAGAAAGTGTCTAACATCTGTTAACATGTTTAATTTGCCTAAAAAAGATAACGAACCTTTAGTAAGTAATGAAAATGGAAAAATTTATAAATATTATAAAAAATATTCTCATGACCATTTTACAATATCATTATGTCAAAGGAATAATTGTGTCCTTTTAAAGAATTCTAGTTATATGCTTATTTCAAATATTTATAAAAATAAAAATAATAATATAAAAATAATTGGAAAAGTTTTTCAAAATGCATATAATTTTATAGAAAAGCCTTCATTTAGTTTAGCTATAAAAGTCATTGATATACATGAAATATCAAATACATCAACGTTTGATTGTAAAGATATTAAAACAAAATGTTTAATCTTACCAATACATAATTTTGCAGTAATTCCACTATTACGTAACACACACACACAATTTGTAATATTTATTACGGACTAATAAAGTAGTGATATGCTAATGTAAAAATTAAATATTATTTAATTGAATTAATTTATTTTATTTTATTTAATCTTTGTGATAATCTTATTTAACTTATTCTTATATTTAAATATATCATTTGTATTTTTATTCATAATAAAATTATTAATTTAATACAGATTCTGTGTATGCAAATTAACATGAGTAGTTATATTCTCGCTGGTCTTTCAAGATAGTATTCGCGATTGTTATAAAAAAAATTATTTGTTAATGATAAATAAATTCAAATGTTGCATTACTAAACATTATATTCTGCAGCATGATTTAATTTATTTAGTTATCAAATTTATTACTGAATATGACGAAGACAAAACATATTCTGTAATTTTCAGAGCGACCAAAAAACAACTCGTTCTTTTCAGAGCGACCAACACATTCACACGTGGAACATCTTGTTCGCAAAAACATAAATATAATTTTTCTCATGTATCGCTTGCGAAAAAAGGCAAAACAGTAGATAATGTTAAGTTATTAAAAAAAAAAAAGTATAACGTATTATAATACGTTATAATGTTTTTTTTAATAACTTAAAAATTATACATATTATTATCACATGTAATGTATGTATACGCGTTCACGTTCGGCAACGCCGTGATTGTTATCGTCGCGTCGCGTCGTGTCGCATCACTGCAGTCTGTTGTCATCGTCGCAGACTGTTATCATCCGCATCGAGTAACGTGCGCTTTGCATTTAACGCGCTTTTTGTGAGTGATTTTAATAATCAATCAGTAGTAACCGAGATTGTAATTAACTGTTACAATCGATAAATAAATTCTTTATTTTCGATCAAGTGCATGAGTGTATTCGTTATAAATGTCGATACAATTTCTGAAAGAAGAAAAATTTGTTTATTATTCAGTGTGTCAGATGGGAACGTCTCATTGTTAACAGTCGTGCAATAATTATTCATCAGAAGTAAAAGTCATCAAACACCTCTACAAGGTAAGAATAAAAGTGAGTAAGTGTGTGTGTGTGTGTGGGGGAGAGAGAGAGAGAGAGAGAGAGAGAGGGAGAGAGAGAGAGAGAGAGAGAGAGAGAGAGAGAGAGAGGGAGAGAAAGAGTACTCAACACGCAAAACACAGACACACACACACAAACACATTGCGTGTAGCGAACAGCTGATCGCAGCGAGCGCCTCACACAGTCGCCCGCGTCGGATAATTGCGCCGCTCCTGCTTACCGCCCGTACTCAACATCAAATTTTGGCAAAAGAAAAATCGTCTTAGAATTCAGTCAGGAATAAAAAGTGATTCAAAACAACCGTTTGTCCTTAAAATGTCGTTATATATATATACATATAGTTTAGTGGACTGTATATAAAATATTAATATTATCTTGAAAAAAATTAATTTTTTTAGATTCATACGAACATGCTCTACAGAAGGAGAAAAGATTGATGGAAGAAAAAAGTAATACCAAATCGGAATCTTAATTAGGTCGTGAATTTAGAAAAAATAGCTTTCATGTTACATTTCAAAGGAAAATGGTATAAAAATTGTATTTCATAAAATTTATTGTTAAACTACATACTTTGTCCTTGATAAATGTATATACAAAATTATTCTTTGTTTAGATATTATATTATTTTTTTATATTAGATAATATTAAAGAAATATTTTTTAGATAATATTAGATATTAATAAATATTTTTAGATAATTCTAATAATTCCAGTAAAAACGAAATCAGCGACAATGATTCCATTCCTGAATTAAATAACAGCTTACATGAACAAGGTATAACCGCGATATTCTACATTTTATTTTTTACATTTTCCATTTATAGGACAATATATTATAAAATAAAGATAAAATTTTCATAAAGTTTGTATTTCTAGATGATGATATCAATCAAAATATTGGTGATAATAATTCTATCCGAAATATAAATGAAATTCCTATTGTCATAGAAGCAGAAGACAATGTTCCTACAAAAGATGATATTACATCTGCAAGTAGTCGTAGTAAGTTATAACATCTATATATTTATACTTAATCCAATGATTTTAACAAGTTATTGTTAAAAAAAATTGTATATGTACATGTATTAATTATAAAAATAATTTTATCCATACAAGCAAAGTTATACATAGTAAATAAATGGTATGTACTATTGTAACTTGTTAATAAAATTGTGTAATATTAATGAAGAATATAGATAAATAGAATATACTATAATATTTTTGCAAACGATGATATTTGTAAGTAGAAAAAAAACTAAATATTGTTATAGCTATAACTACTTAAGTTACATCCGCTTGACAACGCGTTGGCTACAAAAAAACCGCATACGCAGCGAGTCATGCGCGAAATCTAAAAATTGCAAAAATGCAAGCGAAGCGAAGGAGACTTCGAATTTCCTTCGCTTGCACCCGGGACTTTGACCAAGAGGGCGTGTGTACCAGGCACCCCTTCCGATCAAAAGACTCGAAAATCCGGCTATAAAACCGAACAATAGACGCGCTCGCGGCAGTCGCAAATTAAGAACCGAATTAAGTGTAACGCCGTCGCTAAAATTATAACATACGCGACACTCCGAACGTTCTAAACTATACGAACGTCACGGGACGACCGTAATCCTAAACCATTTAAGGATACGACGCGAGCGCGAGTACTCTAACTGAGATAAGAGTTAAATAAAAGTGTAAACAGTTAAATAAAATCAAGTATATTTCTACGAAGATCTACAGTTTATTTATAAAATATAAGATCCCGGACCGGACAACCCTGACATCCAGAGATCCTAATCTCAATTTCGACGCGACCCCTGTACCTTACCTGAGGCACACAACATTATTGGTGGCAGCGGTGGGATCGCGCCGAAGGACCGCCAGGATCAACCGGAACCAGAAGACCTGAAATAATACGAAAGTGTTAGAAATCAGGCACGTCGAAAATAATCGACGGAACAAGGATAACACAGAAGGCAGCATACTAAGACCTGCAACATACATATATACAATGTGTAGAAGCAGGCACGTCAGATAACAAAACAGCAGACGGACCAAGAGCATCGTACCGTACGTGCACCACGGTACGCCTCACACACACGGACAACGTATCAAGCAGAAGTAGAGTAGGCCGCCGTCCAAGGACCAACGCGACCTACGACACACCGAGGAGATCGCAGCGCAACCGAGCAACGACCCGCCGTATCAACTTACAACGCCGGGCCGCCAGCCGTATCAACGCCGACGAGCAATGACCTGCAGCGTCAGCAGTCGAGCAGCACAGCGCACGATCATGCTAGCCGTAATACTGTAAGTCCGAAAATAATTACTGTAAAAATATTGCGTGAATGTCGGAAGGGAACAAAACACCCCCGAAACCAATAGCGAACAAATCTTGGCTACATAGCGACTCAGCCAAGCAAGCGATTCAAGCGTTACCATTAACTGTAGAAAGACTCGAGCGAGTTCGTAGAAAATTAGAGAACGAATATTCAAGCGAAAGCGAAAACGAATTACCCACGAACGTCATTGTTAAACGCGAGTTCCCCTTCGATAGCTTTGACGAAAGTATACTAAAGACGCGAACAGACAGTAATAACGAAAATATAAAAGAAATTAAAATACGCGCCAGCAAAACCCCTAGCAACGCGTGGCAGAAAAGCGGATGGTCAACTACGTACGATAGTAGCGATTTTGACTCTAACGAAGACAACATGTCGGTAATGCACACTCCACCAAATGGTGCAGCGGACGTATCCGCGGGTGCTGTAGACCGCGAAACTATAGAGTGCGGAAACGTACATCGCGTAGAAGTCGACGTACACAGGACACCCGCCGAACATAGGACACCCGTCGAAAACAACGCGAAAGAGGAAAACCCTTTGATGCGCGACGTATTACAAGGCTTATGAGACTTACGAATTGAAATGCGGACAGAAATAAACAAAATACGCGATTCGAGGTCACGCGGGGAGACATCAGACGACAGTCGTCGCAGCTCCCGCTAACGCACGCGAAATCGGGATACAAATAGGCATCGCGATAATCGACGAAATCTCCGTGAACACACCCGTAATCAAGATGCGGAAGAGAGATATGACAGTCGGCAAGATTTACGCGAACTCACTCCCGAGCGAGACGTGGACAGACACAGAAATAATCAACGGGATCACCGCAACCACCCTCGCGATCGAGACGAAGGGGATCGACGGAATTTACGCGAACACACGCGAACAAGGAGCGGATAGGCGCTACAATAGGCAGATTAGATCCCGCGAATGCGCTTATGATCGAGATTCGGACGAAGAGCACGAGCCTCGTATGGCTTACGGACGAACCGAGCGTGACATCCGAAATCAGCGGAATGCCTCACAACGGTACATGTCACTAAAGGAAGCGCGAATAATGATACCGGAGTTTGACGGCACAACGCGAACCGGATTATAGGAATTTTTAAATTCCTGTACTTACGCGATTAAAAATATTCATCCAGATGACGAGGAAGCGTTAATTCAGGGAATCTTATTTACGAAATTACGGGGAAAAGCCATACAAGACTTCGAGACGCGAGATATCCAAACGTTCGAAGAATTAAGGAACCAACTCGAAAATTCTTACCAAAGTAAGCGGAGTACAGCGCATTTACAAATCGAGTTCAATTCACTCAAACAAAAATTTAACGAATCAGCGCAAAGTTTCGGACAGCGCGTCGATAAACTCGCTAGGAAACTATATGGTTCGATGATTGAGGGAGAAAACCGTTCGAGCACGTATAAGCGTGCTATATTAGAGACCATACAATGCCAAGCGTTACTGAATTTCCAATTCGGGTTACGCGACGAATTGAAAATACTTGTGCGGTCACAACGATATGCAACCCTCCAAGAAGCGATAACAGGCGCAACCGCGGAAGAAAAGCTTATGGGGCCTAACATGTCGCGAACAACAAATGCCTCGCAAAATAAAAACGGGCAACAATCGCGACAAAGTCAACGAACGAGCACGCAATGCTACAAATGCGGCAAATCAGGTCATTACGGGCGCGATTGTCATAGCAGCAAATACGCCCTACCGAAACCCGTGAAATCTTCCCGCGTAACCGCCATTGAAAAATTCTGTGACCATTGCAAAAAACGCGGACACAACCGTGAAGAATGCTGGTCTTTAAACGGGCGACCGAAAAGAAATACCGCGGAAAAAGCAAAGAAAACAAACGCGAAGATAGCCCAGATAGAGTCGGAGAAGGACGACCGAAGGAAAAGTAGGCCGCGACAAGATACATCCGACACCGAGAGCAGTAGCAACGAGGAAGACACGGGAGAGGAGACTCCGGCGCGCGCGATCGAATTTAGAGTATCGCACGTACGACGAACACAAGAGAGCGCGGGGTTAGATCTAATTACACTGCCGATGCGCGAAGCCCGGAATGCACAGTTAAAATGCTGTTCGACTCAGGGGTCACAATATCATTAATGAAAGTTAAACATTTAAAAGACGATACACTAGTATATAGAGAAAAAATTACACTCATTAGCATAACAGGACATAAAGTACGGACAATAGGAAAAATACGTGCAACAATCAACTTAAACAAGAGGAAAATAAAACATACAATTTATGTCGTCAAAGATGACTTCCCCATGGAATATGAACGAATTCTCGGGATGGATTTTTTGCGGAAACAGGGAGCCACCTGCGATTTTAAGAAACGGGAACTCACCATAGGAAACGCCGTGTTAAACCTACAACCGCGTACGATAAGATCCGGTTACAACCGCGCAGCGAAACGATAGTACGGGCCGCTACAAATCTAAATAGCATAGGAATCGTAAGAGCCGAGGAAATCACACCTGAGTCTATATAGGGCGATGCTTAGTCGAACCGAAAAATTTTGAATGTCCGATTAGCGTCATTAATACCACCGACGAGATCGTCGAAATCAGAACACCATTGGTAACAATAGACGACATAAACATAACATCAACGTACGAAATAAATGGTATAGGAACAGAAACTCCGAAGTATTCGTCCGAAAGAAACAAAAAAATATGACAATTACTAAGGACAGAGCACCTCAACTCAGAAGAACGACAGGCAATACATGGGATATGCAAAGAATATAGCGATTTATTTCTTTTGAGCGGAGAGTCACTGAGCTGCACCGCGACAGTGAAACACGAAATAGCCACGCGCGCTGACACATCATCGGTCAATGTACGACCGTATCGTCTGCCGGAGAAACACAAGGCGGAAATAAACAAACAAGAGACCGGTATTATTCGGACAAGCGTTAGTCAATGGAACGCACCATTACTAGTAGTATCGAAAAAAGCAGATACATCCGGAAAACTGAAATTAAGGGTAATCGTAGACTTCAGGCGGTTAAATAATTTAACAATAGGCGACTCATTCCAGCTGCCAAATATCACAGATATATTAGATCAGCTGGGAAACGCCAAATATTTTACCACCTTGGATCTGGCATCAGGATACCACCAGATACAGATGGCGGAACAGGATAAAAGCAAGACAGCCTTCTCAACCCCCTACGGACATTACGAATTTAACCGAATGCCGTTTGGACTGAAGAATGCGCCAGCAACTTTCCAACGCCTGATGAATTCAGTACTTACTGGAATACAAGGGCTCAGATGTCTAGTCTACTTAGATGACATCGTTATCTACGGATCTAGCCTGGAGAATCATAACCGAAGATTCGTAGAAGTCCTGCAGAGACTACGAAGACACAACCTGAAGCTACAACCGGATAAATGTGAATTTCTGCGCAAGGAGGTAATATATCTGAGACACATTATCTCCGAAAATGGAATATTACCGGATCCATCAAAATTAACAGCGATAAAAGAGTTTCCGACACCGAGAAAAGTAAAAGACATCCAGTCATTCATTGGACTAGTCGGATATTATCGCAAGTTTATACAAGATTTTTCAAGAACCGCGAAACCCCTAACAAAATTAACAAAGAAAAGTGAAACATTCGCGTGGAATAACGAACAACAAATAGCATTCGATATATTAAAAGAAAAACTAATGACAGCACCAGTATTACAATATCCAGATTTCAATAAAGAATTTAATGTGACCACAGATGCTTCCGACTATGCAATCGGAGCTGTGCTGTCACAGGGACCGATAGGCAACGACCGACCCATCGCTTACGCAAGCAGAGTATTATCTCGCGCGGAGCAAAATTACAACACAACAGAAAAAGAATTACTAGCGATCGTATGGGCCGTGAAACATTTTAGACCATATGTCTATGAAACAAAATTTAAAATTATTACGGATCACAAACCCCTGGTATGGCTGTTCAACGTAATCGATCCCGGATCAAGATTAATCCGCTGGAGGTTGAAACTAGAAGAATATGATTATGAAATCATACACAAGGCCGGACGAGCGAACGCGAATGCCGACGCGCTAAGTCGAAACGTAACCAGAGACGCCAACAAAGAGGAACAGAAAGAAGAGATCCACAAGTTAGAAAGGAAGGAAGAAAAAGACGATTCCGATAACGAAAAAGTATACACAGAAGAAGAAAAACGACAAATACTTTACGAATATCACAACGCGCCCATTGGAGGACATCAAGGAATCGAAAGAACAATTAAACGAATTCGCCTAAACCACAATTGGCCGGGTTTAACAAAAGATGTTGAACAATATATCGCAAAATGCGAATCATGTCAAAAAAATAAATTATCACGAAAAAATAAAGTACCGCTAATAATTACGGATACGCCTAATCAACCGTTTGGAAAATGCGCGTTAGATATTGTAGGACCATTAACAGTAACTACAAATGGAAATAAATATTTGCTGACCTTTCAAGACAGTTTAACAAAATTCAGTAAAGCGATCCCGATACCGAATCAAGAAGCCGGAACAATCGCAAAAGAATTTGTAACCAAAATAATTTGCGAACACGGAATTCCGGATAGAATTTTAACAGACCAAGGGACGAATTTTCTCAGCGAGATATTTAAAAATACATGTAAACTATTAAAAATCGAAAAATTACAAACGACCGCGTACCACCCAGAAACAAACGGAGCGCTCGAACGATCACACAGGACGCTAGCCGAATACCTTCGTCATTATATTAACGCCGATCAGACTGACTGGGACGAATGGATGCCTTACGCAATGTTTGCATACAACACAACCCCACACACGGCAACGGGATACACACCTTTTGAGCTAATCTATGGACATAGAGCCGAACTACCGATGGCATTGACAAAACCACCGAGAACAACATACAATTACGACGATTACGCTCAAGAACTCAGGGAAAGATTAAGGGCCACCCAGAAGATCGCGAAGGACCGCATAAAGGAAGAAAAAATTAAAGCAAAAAAATATTACGATAAAGACACGAAAGAGACAAAATTCAAAGTCGGCGAAAAAGTGCTAATGCATGATGAAACGCTACGACGCGGACGGTCAAAGAAACTTGACGCGCTATGGACGGGACCGTACACGGTAATCGAAAAGAAGTCCGACGTCAACTATACCATAAAAAAGGGAAGACGGACGATACGCATACATGCAAATAAATTAACCTAACCGTACATAGAAAATTAAGAAAATAAACTTAAACATACCCATCCGCTGGTTCGTCCTTGACAATCGCTAGCTCCTCCTTGCAACTGGCATGAGCGGAAGAAAGCAACACCCGCAGCAGGACCATGGACCAAGCATTCTCTGGCACAACCGGAGACAATCCGTCATAGGGGAGCAACGATGACGGCATACCCCCGTGATAAGGGAAGGACCGACCTTCCTCAACAGCCTGTAAGGCGCACCGAAAAGGAACATCGGCCACCCTCTCCCTGGGCACAGGCACAATTTCCTGAACCACACGTTCACCAGTGGTAACGTCAAAGGTTATACGTAACGAATACGATGTATCGGAACATCGATACACCGCTTCGCAGGCCCGTAACATAGGGTCACTCGGCAACTCAAGCCCCACCACAGGCTTGCGATAACATAATTCACAAAGGGGAGTAGACTGCCCCTCACAAAGAGATACGCCACATTCACAACATGAATAAAAAGAGCACATGATGCGACGACAGTCAAGACAAGATTAAGAAAAATTTTCGCAGTAATATCCCATGAGGCGAAAAGAAATTATAAACGCCCCACTTAAAACCAGTAATAGGATCCGATATAAAGATAGAATAAGAAGAATTATATCATTACAGGATGCTCATATTCAGTGCCAACGCAGCGTTAATAAGACAGCCAGAACAAGAGCAGGACTATGGAATCGAAAAATTCATTAACAACCCAGGAGTGTATTTTGAAAAAATAGGTCAGTTACATCACTCCACAAAAAAATGGAAGTTAGTAATAAAATTGGACTTAACAACAATAAACCGCAGACAGGAACAAGTAAAGAATTATTTACAACAAACAAAAACATTATGCGACACAATGGAATTTCAAAACGAATATCATAAAGAAACTTGCATCAATTTAAATAATATTATGAAAAGAGAATTGACGTACTTACAAAATATTATGACGCAAATAAATATCATATATAAAACGCCAACTAACAGACGCAGAGGACTGATAGACGGAATAGGTACAATAGCAAAAACATTATTCGGAACAATGGACGCGAACGACGAAAAACATATTAACAAACAGCTATACATACTTCAAACACAACAGCAAATCACTCAACACGCAGTACGAAATCAAATAAGAGTATTAAATGACACAGTAGCTCATCTCGATAAATTAGAAGATATAATTGACCGAAACGAAAAATTATTACAAAAACGCGTAACCGAATATATAAATCACGAGGAAATCATAGAACATTTTATAACCATTATAGCAATTATGACAGACCTAATACGAGACATAGAAAATATAAGAATATCTCACGTACATACGTAAAGGAATGTTACATCCAAAATTAATGCCAATCGATAGTATCATTACTTATTTAAAAGAAGCATCAACTCAGCTATCGCAAGGAGAATATTTTCCGTTTAGAATTCACAGGGAAGATTGGTTAGAAATAGAAGAAAATATAGTAATAACCGCATACTGCGATAAAACAAATATATACACTATTTTAAGCTTTCCTATAATTACGCAACCTACATATGATATAATAAAAACGATTGAATTCCCCACACCTTCATATAAAAATGTATTTAGTCATATAGAAATTAATAATAAGATAATCGCGATAGATAAGGAAAAATTAACGTATTTAACCCTAACAGAAAACGACTTACAAAAATGTAATAAAATAAACTCACATTATATATGCGAACAAAGTACGCCAGTATATCGAATAAACTCGAATGCGCCATGCGAAGTACAAATATATACACAACAATCGAAATATCAGCACGTTTGTAATATAAGACATTACGTTTCGACCCATATGATATGGATCACATTACAGCAACCCCAGACTTGGTTATACTCTACCGCCACGGAACAAACAATCACGATACAATGCAACGAACAATCCGGAAAAAGAGAAATAATAAAAAATACAGGTAAAATTACTCTAAGAGGGGAATGCAAACTAACAACGACAGACATGACGATACAGACAAAAGAAGCAAACTATGGAATAAAAATAGAAACCTATTTACCCGAAATTAATATAACGTTAACACAGGACAATAACGTGACAATATACGAACATGACAAATTAGAAAGTACACAACACCATGCAGAATTAGTAAAACTCAAGGCCAAATTAGAAAACATAGACAACGATTTACAAAACAATGAACAAAACTTTTATACACAAAAACAATTTATTTACCCTATGGCGTCTAGTGGAATAATCATAGTGTTAATAACAGCATTTTTAATATGGATTATTGTTAAAAGTAAGAACAAACTCGGGAAGCGACCATCTGTCGTCTTCGATGACGAATGGAGAGTACCAAGATCCATATTAAAAAGAAGCCAAAGCACGCGTTTCTAGAATTAAGAAACGATTATAATTATATTGTACACGGGAAAATATATTGTATATTATATTATTAAGCGAAAAACTACGTACCTCCGTTGTTCTTTTCCAACGGGGGAGGGGTGTTATAGCCCTTAATAGCTATAACTACTTAAAATTAATAAATAAACGGGCTAATAAGAGCCGAGCGCGGATAGAAGCGCGACAAAAAAAGAAACGAACTTATAGTTACAAAGTTAATTTATTCAAACGTTTCGGTCCCTGATTCGGGCCATCCTCAGTAAGCTGTACAAACATAAAATAAAAATAAAAGGTAAAAAATACAAAATTGAAAAAATGGCAAAAAATTATTTAACAAAAAACGGTGAGGCGATGGTAAACAGAAATTTAGTATAATTATAATAAAAAGAAGGATCAACATGAGATAAAGAATAATTAAAATTAAAGATAGAAACAATACGTACATAAAAGAAAGAAAGAATGATTCATAAGAATCGTGCGGCAAAAAACGGCGAAGAGCCCCGCAGCCAATGTATAATCGCAACAGCGTCACCTCTCATCGTTACCAAACGGAAAGAGAACGTTTGTGAAAGCATATTATTGCAAACCTGTGTTGATTAAAGAAAAATTGATCGAGCTAACAAAGAAACACGAAAGAAAGAGGCAACTTACCGATGCTAGAAAACACAGAGGCATACGGGAACGTGACATATAATCGCACTTGTTAAACGATACATCGCGACTGGTCTTTAAATGGAAAGATGAGATCGAGACAATAATATAAACACAGAACTGAGGTCAACCGAAAACAGATGATAAATGAGCTCACGCTTGGCTTTAGATATTATACATATGTTCTATCATCGGGAAATATATATGGTCTAAACACTCCGTGTCATTTTGTAAATTGATGCTATTTTTTTGTAATTTAATGTGAATCATTTCGGACACGAGTCTTTTCCCTAGAATCGGCTCCTCATCCAGGATCTCCACGCTGTTCCAATCAAACTCATGGTTTAGAAGTCTATGGTCTGTTATGACCGAGCGCTGCGTCGTGTTTCTATTGATGTGGTTGCGGTGTTCGCTTATTCTCGTTTTTAGGAAACGGCGCGTCTGACCGACATAAGAAGCGTCACAGTTATTGCAGGAGATCTTGTATACCTATTCTTTAACATTCCGTATGTCCCTGGCATTTCCGAGCAATTTAGTCGTGCAATTCGAGATTTGGATACAAAAATATCATATACCGGTATCAACAAGCTTAACAAGTTTATTAAAGTGCATAAAGATAGCTTGCCGAAAGACCTTCACACGAACGTTGTATACAAGATCTCCTGCAATAACTGTGACGCTTCTTATGTCGGTCAGACGCGCCGAACTATTAGACATAATATTACTCCACCACATCTAAATTTTTGTTCACGCATTGCTAATAATTTATATCATACTAGGTCGATCTCTAAATTCAAAAACCTACGTAATCGGTTTATCACGGGGTCGATGAAAATTGAAATTTGCGACGCTTATAGTATCATCCGTTCCTCGCTCTCCGAGGTCATCGAACTCGCACGTCATATTGTAAACACGCTACCGAACTTTATGTGTGACAATTTCTTCAATTTCCAAAACAAGTCGTTGCGATCTTATTATGTGAGAGAGCGAGAGAGGTTAGATAACAAATTCAATTGGCTTGTAAGAAAACAGACATTGGAAAAAATCAAACAAATCCGCCCGGTACATTATTATTACACGGAGACCACATATTCACAGGTTTCCTCGTCACGCATGAATCTCAGCTTAAATTTTAATGCTCCTCCTGCAACTTCGATTGTCTCTTCCTTTTCCATGAGTCATCTCCCTTCCTCCACTCCTTCCCCCCTGTCTTTTGAAACACATCTTGATCCTCTTTCCTTTTCCAATTCTGCCTCACCTATTTCTGACATAAAAAATAAGTGGTTTGTGAATCTAACAGCTTCTGTCATCCCTCACGAGGTACAGTGCCTCCTTCAATTAGGTGAGAATTTCTGTCTGCCTGTCTCCAACAAAGATAAAAAAACCGTGGTCCAATTCATAAAAAGTGTCGAACACAACATAGACAAACTTAACACGGAATACCGCTTAGCTGTCAGAAATAGATCATTCCAAATCATTAACAATTTTTCCTCTCTGCATATTCACACATCCTTTCAAGACAAATTCCTAATTAAAGCCTCCTTGTTGACAAAGAATTTCATGCGTGATAATCCGAGTATTATTTTTACTCGCGCAGATAAAGGTAATGTCACCGTCGCTTTAAATAAAGATATATATCTTTAAAAAATGACAGATTTACTCAGTGACACGGATACATACACGGTGGTAAAGAAAGATCCGACTAGAACTCTAATTAACAATCTCCGTCAACTACTCATGTTGTGGAAGCGCAGAGATTATATCTCAGAAAAATCTTACAAGCTAATGAATTGCTCGGATAGTACATTACCGCGTGCTTACGGATTGCCAAAAATTCACAAGCCGGATTGTCCTCTTAGGCTAATCGTCTCTTCAAAAAACAGTCCATTATATTTCTTGGCTAAATTTTTGCACGATATTGTACATGCCTCGCTACCTGCAGCCGACAGCCACGTTGCTGACAGTTTTGAATTAGTAGAGAAACTTAAAGACGTATACATTGATAATCAACATAAATTAATTTCTCTTGATGTTGTCTCGCTATTCACCAACATCCCATTAGATTTAGCAATGGACAGTGTCGCTAGTAGGTGGCCGGAATAGAAAAGAAATGCGTCATACCAAGAGACAATTTTCTATCGGCTGTGAAGTTTGTGCTTGATTCTACGTACTTCTCCTTCAATGGCGTATACTATAGACAAACATTTGGCACCCCCATGGGCTCACCGCTGTCACCGATTATTGCTGATCTAACGTTACAGGACCTAGAAAGCAAAGCGCTTGCGAACTTGTCGGTTGCACTTCCTTTCTATGTTCGATATGTCGATGATGTCGCGTTGGTGGCCCCCTCCTCCATGCTCAAAGACATATTAAAGACCTTCAATTCCTTCCATCCGAGACTCCAGTTCACAATGGAGGAGGGCGTCGATAATCGACTTAACTACCTGGACGTCACTGTTATTGTTAACGATGGAAAGTTGGAATTCGATTGGTTCCATAAACCGACGTTCTCCGGGAGATATCTAAGTTTCGAATCACGACACGCTCTTTGCCAAAAAAGAGGCACAATTTTTTGTCTCACAGATAGAGTTTTCCTCCTGTCACATCCCAGGTTCCATAGAAAGAATTTCGAACTCGTTATAAATATTTTGCTCGATAACGGGTATCCATTGCAGTATATCTTTGATCCAATTAACGAAAGATTGAAATTTCTGTTCGCGAAATTTAAGGAGAAAAATAATTCTTCTCTAAGTAAGAATGACACAAGCAAAAAAGAACAGCTTCCAACCACTTTCTTTAACATTCCGTATGTCCCTGGCATTTCCGAGCAATTTAGTCGTGCAATTCGAGATTTGGATACAAAAATATCATATACCGGTATCAACAAGCTTAACAAGTTTATTAAAGTGCATAAAGATAGCTTGCCGAAAGACCTTCACACGAACGTTGTATACAAGATCTCCTGCAATAACTGTGACGCTTCTTATGTCGGTCAGACGCGCCGTTTCCTAAAAACGAGAATAAGCGAACACCGCAACCACATCAATAGAAACACGACGCAGCGCTCGGTCATAACAGACCATAGACTTCTAAACCATGAGTTTGATTGGAACAGCGTGGAGATCCTGGATGAGGAGCCGATTCTAGGGAAAAGACTCGTGTCCGAAATGATTCACATTAAATTACAAAAAAATAGCATCAATTTACAAAATGACACGGAGTGTTTAGACCATATATATTTCCCGATGATAGAACATATGTATAATATCTAAAGCCAAGCGTGCGCTCATTTATCATCTGTTTTCGGTTGACCTCAGTTCTGTGTTTATATTATTGTCTCGATCTCATCTTTCCATTTAAAGACCAGTCGCGATGTATCGTTTAACAAGTGCGATTATATGTCACGTTCCCGTATGCCTCTGTGTTTTCTAGCATCGGTAAGTTGCCTCTTTCTTTCGTGTTTCTTTGTTAGTTCGATCAATTTTTCTTTAATCAACACAGGTTTGCAATAATATGCTTTCACAAACGTTCTCTTTCCGTTTGGTAACGATGAGAGGTGACGCTGTTGCGATTATACATTGGCTGCGGGGCTCTTCGCCGTTTTTTGCCGCACGATTCTTATGAATCATTCTTTCTTTCTTTTATGTACGTATTGTTTCTATCTTTAATTTTAATTATTCTTTATCTCATGTTGATCCTCCTTTTTATTATAATTATACTAAATTTCTGTTTACCATCGCCTCACCGTTTTTTGTTAAATAATTTTTTGCCATTTTTTCAATTTTGTATTTTTTACCTTTTATTTTTATTTTATGTTTGTACAGCTTACTGAGGATGGCCCGAATCAGGGACCGAAACGTTTGAATAAATTAACTTTGTAACTATAAGTTCGTTTCTTTTTTTGTCGCGCTTCTATCCGCGCTCGGCTCTTATTAGCCCGTTTATTTATTAATTTTGAATAGTCAGAGCCTTGACATTATATGTTTATTATTTATAACTACTTAAGTTACATCCGCTTGACAACGCGTTGGCTACAAAAAAACCGCATACGCAGCGAGTCACGCGCGAAATCTAAAAATTGCAAAAATGCAAGCGAAGCGAAGGAGACTTCGAATTTCCTTTGCTTGCACCCGGGACTTTGACCAAGAGGGCCTGTTACCAGGCACCCCCTCCGATCAAAATCCGGCTAAAAAACCGAACAATAGACGCGCTCGCGGCAGTCGCAAATTAAGAACCGAATTAAGTGTAACGCCGTCGCTAAGATTATAACATACGCGACACGCCGAACGTTCTAAACTATACGAACGTCACGGAACGACCGTAATCCTAAACCATTTAAGGATACGACGCGAGCGCGAGTACTCTAACTGAGATAAGAGTTAAATGAAAGTGTAAACAGTTAAATAAAATCAAGTATATTTCTACGAAAATCTACAGTTTATTTATAAAATATAAGAAGGTCCCGGACCGGAAAACCCTGACATCCAGAGATCCTAATCTCAATTTCGACGCGACCCCTGTGCCTTACCTGAGGCACACAACAATATACAAAAATCATTTTAATTATTTTACTATTACAGCTCCTGAAATTCTTGATTCTATATTACGATATATTCTTGAAATAAAACTAATGTGTAGACGAATAGATGAACATTTGCAGGTTTTAGAAAATAATGACAATAATAAAAATATTCATCGTAATATTGATATGCTTCTTCAATTACCAATGGATTGTTTTGAAGATATTAATAATTTCGAAACTATATTAGTATCTGAGGAAGCACAATCACAATTGGTATATATATTTTTTAAATCTTTTTTATAAAGTTTAACATTAACATTAAGAATATGATTTATTATTATAATTTTATGGTAGGTAGGTTAATATGTTAATTATGACTGGTAGTACTACAATTAAAGATGTAATGAAGAGAGCATTGCAAAAATTATTTACAAATAATCTCGCTTCCAAATGCTCTTAGACTGGAGCAAAAAATAATTTTAAATTAAAAGATTTAAAAATGATTATGTGCATGAAAAGTAAGTTTGTTGCATACAATATCATTTATTTGTCTATTAAATCGTGAAAATGTAAAATGCCAGAAACGATAATGCAAGAAACGATAATGCGAGAATCGATAATGCGAGAAATAATATATATTTTTATTATTTTCAAAAAACTGTTTTATATATTTTATGTTTTTGTTTTTATGTAGCGTTTAATTTAATATACGGAAAAAAATACTTATTTGTATGACACATAAATTAAGTTTATAATTTTATTTTTTTTAATTTTAATTTAAGAGTCACCAGAGTTACATTTAATACAATATTCTGTTTATTAGTTACATATTAATTTATAATTTTTTAAAATGTATAATTTTCATATTTTTGAAAAAAGTTTTTGTTTAAATGTATTATAAATATATAATATGATAAAAATATTAAGATTTCTTAAATATTATATAAAAATATAAAATATAGTGTTCTTTTTAATACTGTCGAAGAGATATCCATGTTATGTAATATTTGTAATATAATATTACTGTGATATTATAATAAAAAGATGTATTTAAAGATAATTTATTTATTTCACTTATATGTATATATACAATATATGTATATGTATACAGGGTGTCCAGTGGTTCGCGTTTCACTTATCGTGGACAGGTAGAGTGAGTTAAACCAAATAGAAAAGTCCTTTACTATTTTGCGAAATTCGCAATAATTAATGAGAAATTAATTTAAAAAGATCGACCAATTCGCGTGTCTACAAGCGCGCGGCGAGAAAAGACAGCCCAGTGTTCAATGTTTTCCGTTATCTAGATAAAATTATCTAGATGTTCATCTAGATGTAATCATTGTTAATTTTATCTTTTATCTATATAATTAAAGCATGTGGCATCTTTATCTGTATCTCAGATAAGAAAAATAATATCTTTTATAAAACATCTAAGATAATAATGTAATCAGTGCACTAATTGTGAGTACAATTTTTTCCGCCTATTTGATATCTGCAAGCCAGATATTGTAACTATATAGGAGGGAAAATGCTGACCTGAAAGTGACCCCAAGATCTGCGAAGAGAGAAAGATATATAGAGTCCTATTCGTCCTTTATGCGCGTGCGCTAAACTGGCAGACATATGGGCATGCGTTTGAAAACAACACATGCGCACAGAAGACGAATAGGAATCTATACCTTCCTCTCTTGTACAGATGTTGGCGACATTTTCAGACTAGCATTTTCCCTCTATATCGAAATGGCACAATTGCATATATAATCGCATTGGTCTTGCCGAATTAACGTGTTCCCGCTAATGCCAGATTGGAAACGAAAAAGCACATCATATTAGTATATGGTATGTATTGTATATTATATACGTATGGTCATTTTTGGTTCATAGATATTATTGCATTTGTAATAATTGTTTTGTTTCTATTTGTTTCTCAATTTGGTAGCTCCCACGAAAAGTGAAAATAGGATCTAATCTAAACATCTGCTCTACACCGCTTACACTAGAAACATATTTTATGAAGTCTTCAGGTAAGCATATATTTGAATATTTTTATATTTTACATTTTACTGTTAGTAGTATAATACACAATTACTTTTGGTTGAACAGAAAATAAAGAAAAAATTCTAACCTCTTCAAGTTCTCTGGAAACTATGGAAACTCTGAAAACTATGGAGATCGAAGTCAATAATAATACAAATGAAAACACGGATAGTACATTATTATCCTTACCTTCTCTACCATACATTTTAAGAGGAGAATTTTTTGAAATTACAAGTAAAAGCACGCACTCACGAATAATAGCTTGATGTAAAAATTGTCCTAAAACGATCAACGGTTCCAGAACATCTACTGGAAATTTTTTCAATCATTATAATGTAAGTTACACATCTCTTTTTTATTTTTTATTTATAGTGTTTAGATTCTTAAATTTATTTAGACATTTATTAGAATTCTAAAAAATAATGTTTTATGTTGAATTTCTTTTATATTAAATTATTTTTATTGGTTTTTTTAGAGAGTGCATCCTCATTTAATGCAAAAAATTAAATTAAAAAGATTAGATAGTAAGAAAACTACAGATCAACAAAAAATTCAAAGCATGGCATTTTTTGCAAGAGACAGATCCGTTTCTGTAAAACAGGTTTGTATAATTTTATATATAATATTTAATGCATTGATAATAATATACTAAATATACTGATAATAATATACTAACTATATATTGATAATATAATAAATAATAAATAATAAATATACTAAAAACTCTTCTAAAATAATATTTTCTTTCTCTTATAGATACACAAGTTAATTTTAAATTACATAATTGAAGAAATGCGTCCTCTCAACACTGTTTATAAACCGGCGTTTAGAAATTTAATTTGTGGGATAGCAAATAATACATCTAAAAACATTTTACCTGGTAAAAGTGCACTGTCCACTGAAATTAACAAATTATATAAAGAAAAAAATGTGGACTAAAAGTATTATTGGAAAAACAAAATTATGTGTGTTTAACTTCTGACATTTGGTCGTGTAGAAACAGAAGTTATTTAGGAATGACTATTCATTTCATTTCAGAAACTTTAGAAAGAAAATCATATAGCTTAGCTTGTAAAAGAATTCGTTATAACCATACTTACGAAAATATGGCTTTAATCATGCATCATATATTAAAAGAATTCTCTTTAGATGTAGCTAAAGTTACTCACATAGTAACTGATAATGCCACAAATTTTGGCAAAGTCTTCAGATGCTTCGGTGTTACGAGATTTGAAAGTTCTGATCGAATTCAATTTAATGTAGAAGAAAATGATATAAATGATATGGAAGACTCGGATTCAGATATTGAGATTAACGAATTTAACAAAATTGCAAAAATTGGCATTCTTGATAATGATAATGCTTTTACTGATGAATTAGGTGATGAAATTATTTTACCTCCACAAATAACTTGTTGTAGTCATACATTAAATCTGATTACTACAACGGATTGTAAAAAAATTTTAGACAATCCTGGCAATGGAGCTTTGAAAAAAATGTATCGTTCTGCTTTTGCAAAACTAAGTGCTTTATGGAACTTATTGAGTCGTAGCACTGTAGCATCTGATATATGCTTCAAAGAATGCGGCTGTAAATTTCCTGTACCAATCATTACACGATGGAATTCACAATTTGATGCGATACAAAAACTCCTAACTCGTAAAACTAAACTAAATGCACTTTTTGAACAACTTAAACTCCAAAAATTAAGATTGAATGAAATTGAATTTTTAGAAGAATTTGTCATGATTATGTCTCCGTTAGCGACTAGTATTGATATTCTGCAAGGAGAAAAAATGTGTTTTTTAGGCTTAGTAGCGCCTACAATTATTATACTGAAACAAAAGTTTTCAAGTTTAACTCATTTATCATATTGCAAGCCATTGGTAGATGGAATAATAATAGCTTTAGAGAAGCGATTTAAACATATTTATGATTTTGACTGTTCTGATAGTAAATTATATATTATATCTGCTATCAGTTTACCTCGCTTTAAATTAAATTGGGTGCCAGAATGTCACATAGAGATGTGTAAAGAATTATTTTTGAAAGAAGTAGATACTTTTCATGCAAAAAATAGTTCTCATGTTGAAAACAAATCAACATCTAGTAGTAGTGGAGAGGAAGATTTTTTTTATGATATCGACAAAAAAAGTGGAATGCATTGTTCGGAGCCGATACTTAATAGTAACATCGAGACGCTGTCATATTTAGAATCTAAAACCAAAGATTTAGATTCTCTTAATCAATACCCTAATGTAAAAAACGTTTTCTTGAAGTATAATACCACGTTACCATCATCCGCGCCAGTGGAGCGCCTTTTCAGTTGCGGGCAACAGATATTTGCACCTCGAAGAAATCGTTTGTCCGACAGTACATTTGAGAAACTACTGTTTTTAAAAAACAAAAACTTATAATTTAAGTATCTATAAACACCTTTATATATAAATTTATAACATATAATGTATTAATATTGAAATATATGCTTATTTTTCGTAGTTGTCATGATGAATGTATTATTTTTATATATCTTATGTAAATTGTTGCAAATATTATCTTAAAAGTATCTAGATAAAATATTTAACTAATTCATTTTTTATACTTAAACCGCAACTATCTTTATCTTATCTGAGATACATGCGCATATGTTTTATCTCATCTGTATCTAGATTATTTTAAATTATCTAAGCGCAACACTGCCAGTGTTATGTGGTCACTATGCACGCGGCAAGAAGAGACAGCCCAATGTTTCACGGTTATTAGGCACGCGACGAAATTTAATTATGCTTTGCCTCATAATCAAAATGAATATAATTTTATCATAACCTCCTCCCTCAAATTAATGGAATAAGCTTCATTTTTGAATATAAAAACGAAAGATATTGGGTAAAAGTGCTTTTTCCATACATTTATAAAATGTTTGAGGCAAAAGTATTGTATCAACTTGTATTAACATACAATTTAAATGACACAATATTTTTTCTTTTACTTATCAATTTTCAAAAGTCATAATTTTTAACTGTTATATTTATTCATAATATTTTTATACTATTATAATATTATATTATTAAACTGTTATGTATTAAACTGTATGTTAAATTTTTAACTGTGCACTTAAATTGTTTAGCAAAAGAAATATTTCCTAATCTAAATGATAAAATATTTAAATTTTACGATGAAAAGAAAGCTGTATTAACAGAAGAATTTTTAATCGAACATATACAATTTGCCGGAAGAAGTGCTATTATTAATATTGAAATAGATAGGCCAGTTATACAAAGTAATTTTTTAAAAATATTTTTGTCTTAAAATATAAATTATATGTATAAAAACTCATTATTCACATATATAGTCAATTTTTTTTTAGATTTAGATCATCCAATAACTTCAACATTTAGTTCTTCTAATATAACTCTTACAGATACTTCTGAAGAAGATGAACCAGGAACTTCTCAATAGAATGTTCATAAATTAACATTTTTTTATCCACAATTACAAAAAAAAAAGAAATTGTTACGAAAAAAGTATTAAAATATTTTATATAATTAGAGTAAAATGAAATCCATAAAAAAACTTACCTTTTTAAAAAAAGGTAAAAAAAGGGCGCCAAGTCCACACGCCATGTGAAAAAGTGTTATAGAAAAAATAGTGTGTTTTAAAGTACTGTAAACTTGTGTTGTAAAATTAATATTTCTAAAAAAAATAATGATATCAAAAAGTTGCGCCAAATAAATAAACATTTATACAAAAAATTGAAAATTAAAAACTTATGCGAAAATTAAAAATTAATACAAAATAAAAAAAAATAAAAAAATTTTAGTTAAAAAAACTTGGCGCTGCTAAATTTCAAAATTACTGTACTGTATCTTAAAGTAACAAATAATTAATTTACTGCAATGTATTTATATATCCTAAAATAATTAATTTAATTTAAAAAATACAGAAATATTTGCACGTGTAAATGCACGGAGTACGTTTGTCATTAGCATAGTGTTTAATTAATTATTGCAATGTATCTTAAAGTTAAAACAAATTCATGGAACAATTAATTAAAACAAAAATGTACAGAGTACGTTAATATCAGCATATTAGCATATTGTTCAATTTAGCAGCGCCAAGTTTTTTTAACTAAAATTTTTTTATTTTTTTTTATTTTGTATTAATTTTTAATTTTCGCATAAGTTTTTAATTTTCAATTTTTTGTATAAATGTTTATTTATTTGGCGCAACTTTTTGATATCATTATTTTTTTTAGAAATATTAATTTTACAACACAAGTTTACAGTACTTTAAAACACACTATTTTTTCTATAACACTTTTTCACATGGCGTGTGGACTTGGCGCCCTTTTTTACCTTTTTTTAAAAAGGTAAGTTTTTTATGGATATCATTCTTTTTTGTAGTATATATTTATTTACACATTTTAAAATAAAGAAGCAACGAGTCACCGCCCTGGTCATATTTTATCATATATGACGGTCCTCTTTGCTTACAGTAATTTACAATCTATGCTTCTAATGTATTTTTAATTAAAAATTTGATATATAACTGCTTCTTTATTTTATAAACTTTATAATTTTATAATATCCTATATATATTACTTATTAGCCATCTTTTGTAAAAATATTATATAAACATCTTTAGCACCTCTAGGCCACTGTTTTTTTTTAACTTGCGCATCATCAACTTCGACCCAAATATTAGATACTCCTTCTCTACACATACTTATATAATGATCTTTATCAATACATGAACCATGATGAAATATAGCATTCATCGTCTTATATGATTGTCCAGCTATTAATACTTTAGTTGTTGGAACAGCACATAAGTTTAATTTGTGTGCTGCTTTCATTAATTTATCATCTTGTGAAAATACTATTAAATGAATAACAACTATCTCTCTTGCCAATGTTATTTCATTTTTAAATATTATATCATTTCCAGTACAATGTTCACATGATTCATTATCTAATACATTCCAGTGTGAAAATGTAACATTTAATAAATCATTAAGAGTATAACTTTTATTTTTCAAATTATTAATAGGAATTGAAATAATAATATTCTTATTAACAGTAATTTTAGTATTACTACAAGTTTTGCATCGTTTAGTAGAAGTAACTTGATATTCTATCAAATTTCTTATACAATCATATCTTTCACAAAGAGTCTTAAGAAAATGGGATGCATTTCGTTTCGCGATGTTCGAAAAATATTCTCCTAAACATTGCCGTATTGCATATGTATTTAAATTAGACATTCCATATTCATATCGATGCATTAATAAACGTAAAACATCTGATTTATCACAATTAAATAACTGTTGCCTAATAACATTTAAATGTAATAAACATTGCAATACTGCATTTGCATAGCATGAAACTTTGTCTGTATTTTGGAAACCACGTATGATCCAAGCAGTACTTCGTCGAACTGTTTGATCTGAACTTGATTTTTGAACAGAAGTAACTATTTTTGGCAACGCCCATAAAACATCTTTTACTTTGCGATAGCGTTCTTTTGACATAGTAATCATTTCTGCGTTTGGATTGTGTATCTGTTTTAAACGATTATATTCAATAATAGCTTTTTCGCTAGCTATTACTGATGAAGGATCGTAATTAATTAAATGTAATCCTTCTAGAGATGTTACTCGCGATAATGCAACATAAATTTGACCACAACTAAATACAGAGTTACCGATGTCCATAATTGCACTTCGCAAACTCAATCCTTGGCTTTTATGAATAGTGATACCGTAACTCAGAGATAATGGAAATTGTTTTCTAATAACATACACTCTATCTACCACCTCAAATTTAACACTTACTCTTCCAATTTCATATTCTAAACTTGATGGTAAAAGAAGTTTCACTTTTTCTACGTAATTAGTAGATGTATCTTGTACAATTGAAATTACTTTAGCAATTGTACCGTTTACAAGACCTAAACTAGCATCGATATTACGTCGAATCATAACTTTTGCTCCAATTTTAATTTTAATTTGTTTTGAAAGTCCAGCTGTTTTAGAATTATCATCATCGTTATTTGACAATACTTTTAATGCTTTCTTTTTTAAATATGGAACACAGTTAATCGTGTCCTCAGCAATTAATAATATTTCTTTGGAGACAATACGACTTAACATTGCATCATTAAGAACATCACACATATTACAAGTAGGCAATAAACAAACAGTGTCCGATGATAAATTATTAATAAAATCACATAATTCGTTTAATCTAGATTCGAAAGACTCACCTTTAAAAGATATTTTTCTACTTTCTAAAATTTTACATCAGATTTTGTCATTAAACCAATACGAATTCGCGACAATAACTCACGGTAAGAATTATCTCCTTGCTGATGCATATTGATTGTCAATTCATCGTAGTCAAATAATGTAGTCCATAAATTAATAGCATTTAAGGAACCAAGATGTTTAGCAATTTTTTTATCTGATAAATGCATAATATCTTAGGATAGGATCTTCGTGTACAGAAGGTAATTGAAGCAAATCTCCGAATAAAAGAATATGCTTTTGACCAAACCAACCATCATCGCAATCACTAGTGTCAAATATCTCAGACAATCGAAGATGTATATACATTAAAGTCAAATTAGATATCATTGACACTTCATCAATTACAAAAAGAATAACATCTTTAAAATCTGCTCGTAAAAGTTTCAATACATGAGTAGTCAGATAGTTGTCTATACTTAGGAGTATGACCATGTTCAACAGGTAATTGAAGCAATCTATGAACTGTCAAACCATCTATGTTAAATGCAATACCAGTAGGTGCTGCTACAGCAGTATCTTTGTTGAGATTTTGTTTTATCCAACATTTAATAGTTTTGATTAAGAAACTTTTTCCAGTACCACTTTCTCCGGTAACATATAATCATAATACCGATTTATCTGATTCTATAGTATTGATAACTTTATTGAATACTCGTTTTTGATCCATATTTAATTTTAAAATCATTTCAGATACATTAATTTCTCGAATTATTTTATCACCAAGATCTTTAAAATCTTGCATCGCTTCACCAGTCTCTATATTTTGAACACCTATCGGATTTTCAGGATTATCCTGAGACTGTTGTTTTTCTAAATTGTCATCTAGACATTGTTGAACTAACTTTTTTGCAGTTTCAAATGCTTTTTGCAATTCTTCTAATTTTTCATGATATTGCAATGCTTCTACAAGATGCAGTTTTACTTTGTGAAACGATTCAGTATAAGTATCGCATTCACTTCTAAGATCTTCTAATTTTCGCCAAGGTTTAAACATAAGCAATAACGCAAAGAAATAATTTTCTGGCTGTGTATTAACATCATATCTATAATGATTTATAAGATATCCACGTTGTCGTCGTTTAAGATAATAATCATTACTTATTTTATAATATTCAATATTCTCATTTTTTGGTTTGATCTTCGAGATATCGTACACTGTGCAAATTCATAAAGAGACATTTTTTCTAATTCGTATGGTCTATGTGGATAATGATTATCTATTAATGTTGGATAAAATATATCTGTAGATTCAGCATCAAGAGCTTCAATTTCCTTGGGGTTTTTTAATTTTCTAGATCGTATTTGATTAACATCTAACCATTTGATAGATGTATTTCGATCAGTTCCATATAAAGAAATACCTAACAATGTATCAGCAACTTCAAGAGCTCCACATTCTCTATTATTTGTAAATCGCAATGCAATATTCCAAAGATAACTCGCTAATGATTTGTTTTCATTCTTACTAAGGATAGCATCGGACAGTTCACTTTTTCCCGCTTTATTCATATATTTAGTAATGTACCAGGTAAGCAGCGATGATTTTTCACCAATAAATTGTATATCCATATTACCTTCCCATGCAGTAAGAAGAACAGGATTATAATCATTTATATTAACTTCATTATCCGTTCGAGGAAGATCATAAAGCCTACTTTTATGTTTCAATTGCTTTCTACCTGCTATCGAAGTTGCCACATCTCTCATATTCAAAGTTTCAGTAACAGGTCGAGGAAATCCAAAACGACACCGATGAGTAACTTTACGTCCTACTTTTTTAGAACGAAGACAATAATCGTTATGTATATGTTGCTGATGCGTATTAATACGCCTGTACAATAATGGCGAAATATTTTGATCCGGCATTTTGCAACTTATATGTAAGATAAATTTAGAGACTTCTTCAATAGTAGATTCACCAAAAATAGGTGCATTTTTAATCCAAATTAATAAGTGGAAATGCTGTATATCTCTACCTTGGTATTCTCGTCGCCAGAAATAGTGCGTTACTTCTCCAATTGGATGATCTTTAGAGTTAATAAAGTCAAGCATTGCTCGAAACTTATTATCGAGAAACCTGGATGTTGATATAGGATCTCTAGTAACAAATACGCTAACGCATAAAGAAGTGTCATGCCATCCATTTACTTTACGAATATATTCACCTAAATCTTCCCATAACCATTCACTCGGACTTAATGTTAAAAACCATGTCGCAGACCCATAATGCTGCGTCATACAATTTAAATCACTTCTCGGTTTACGCCAATATTGCTCCGTATTTCGAAGTGTCGAAAATATTGTACTCAGATTAGATTCCAACAATTTTTTCGACATTGCGTCTAAATATTCTGCAGCTGTATAACGAACTCGCGGATTAGTTACATTCATTTTATGAAAAATTCCACGACTTAATTGACGCATATTTGCATAGTTCAATAAATAAAATAAATATTGTTGATTTAATCTGTATTGTGGATGTATAGATGTCAAACGACATTTAATAAATTCATGATCATAAAGTTTAACTGGTCTAGTCTCATGTTGTCCATTAATACCAAATGGGTATAACAGGGTGATTCAAAACAACCTGATGTCCTTAAAATGTCATATTCTTGAACGAATTCTGAGACGATTTTTCCTTTTGCAAAATTTTGTCCGAAGCTTAGTTTTTTAATTATAACAGGAAAAAGATAGCGAATGACGAGTCCGGTACAACGGGCAGGCAGAAACGGCGCAACGCGTCGCGAGATGTGGCCCCACACTTCCCTAGACAGTCAATATTATTGACACAATATTTGATATTGATTTCTTGAAGCTTATTGAATTATTGCAGTTTCTAACCAATATTTTACAATATTATTCACCGTCTAGGGGGCTATAATGTAACGCTTGAGAATAAAATATTCAAACGCGTGTTTTACATTAAATGGCAAATAAACTGGAAATGGACGAATGAAGAATGAAGTAATAATCGTAATTTGATTAAATATTCTTATCTTTAAGATAAAATCGACGCATTTTTATTCCTTTACGGGGATCGTTCATCATATAATAACAGTTTCTAAATTTCAAATGACATTTCACAATTTCACAATAAAAATATTACTATTTTAGTACTTTATCATCACTTGAAAATATTAACTTCTACATAAATTAAGACAAAAAAATTCCATGATAAAAAGCGATTAGACATATCTCTCTCTCTCTCTCTCTCTCTCTCTCTCTCTCTCTCTCTCTCTCTCTCTCTCTCTCTCTCTCTCTCTCTCTCTCTCTCTCTCTCTCTCTCTCTCTCTCTCTCTCTCTCTCTCTCTCTCTCTCTCTCTCTCTCTCTCTCTCCTCTCTCTCTCTCTCTCTCTCTCTCTCCCTCTCCCTCTCCCTCTCCCTCTCCCTCTCCCTCTCCCTCTCCCTCTCCCTCTCCCTCTCCCTCTCCCTCTCCCTCTCCCTCTCCCTCTCCCTCTCCTCTCCCTCTCCCTCTCCCTCTCCCTCTCCCTCTCCCTCTCCTCTCCCTCTCCCTCTCCCTCTCCCTCTCCCTCTCCCTCTCCCTCTCCCTCTCCCTCTCCCTCTCCCTCTCCCTCTCCCTCTCCCTCTCCCTCTCCCTCTCCCTCTCCCTCTCCCTCTTCCTCTCCCTCTCCCTCTCCCTCTTCCTCTCCCTCTCCCTCTCCCTCTATAAATAATTGTTTGTAAATAAATACAGAAAGACTTAAATAATAAAGCCTAAAAATATAAATTTTATGTAGCTTGTACGACTAAATTATTATGTTGTATGAAATAATCAGAGAGATATATATATATATATATATATATATATATATATACTTTTAATTGGATGTGATACAATTGGCTACGACAGCTCAAAATAAAGTTCAAGACTTGTAATTTACATAAAAAATATGAAAAAGATCGAATCTAAAGAGTCAGAAAAAGTTTGTTCATTGAAAATATTATTTTTCGCACTTTTTCTTATACCAATACAGAATCTTCAGAGATAAAGCTAGTAAAATAGTTTTTTTCTCACAAAGATTAGTATGTAATCGTTTTTATATTTTTTACGTAAGCTACAAGTTTTAAGCTTTATTTTGATCTGCCGTAGCACAATTTGTATTACATCCCAATTAAAAATTATACCTTACGGAAAAATACCGCCTTTGTATTTTCAGATTAGGATATCTCGGAAACCTAACATAATGCGCAATTTTTACGGCCGGATTCGTAATCAGCGCTAAAATATCTACAAGAAAACACTTAAGGAATCTCCGAATTTATTTGTGTTGATCAGTGTAATTAAGCTTAAAAAATATAAATTTTATGCAGTTTATACGACTAAATAATTATGTAGTTTGTATGAAACATTCAAAGAGTGAGAGAGAGAGAGAGAGAGAGAGAGAGAGATATGTCTAATCGCTTTTTATCATGGAATATTTTTGTCTTAATTTATGTAGAAGTTAATATTTTCAAGTGATAATAAAGTACTAAAATATTAATATTTTTATTGTGAAATTGTGAAATGTCATTTGAAATTTAGAAACTGTTATTTATATGATGAACGATCTCCGTAAAGGAATAAAAATGCGTTGATTTTATCTTAAAGATAAGAATATTTAATCAAATTACGATTATTACTTCATTCTTCATTCGTCCATTTCCAGTTTATTTGCCATTTAATGTAAAATACGCGTTTGAATATTTTATTCTCAAGCGTTATTGTTCACGCGCGAGTTGTCCGTTTTTTTTGTTCGTCGCGGCGAATTGAGAAGAGAGAGTTTGCTGATCGCGAGAGAGAATCGAAGTCGGAAAGAGGGAATGTGATTCCGCTAAGACTGAGGAGCGAAAAGGATAGCGAATGCTATTGTGTATCAGCTTGACGGTTGAGGTTTAGAGATAACGGAGCGTGATAGAGTGAGAGAGTGAGAGAGAAAGAGTGAGAGCGAAAGAGGAGATTGAGAGTTTAAGAGAAGTGCGATAATACAGGCGATCCGTTATTAGAAAAGAATGTCTTTATTTTAGTAATGTCGAAAATGCGGACGCGATTAATACATAGATTAAATTAACTCTTGAAGTGTCCGAGCACCATTAAAGTCACGTCTTTTATAAAGAGTTCGTCTTTTTCGCACTCGCAGTCACTGAAAGATTTGCGATCGCAGTACAGAAAGTTAATCTATCGCCGTGTTCGCACTTAACTCAGATTTATATTAGCGTATGTTTATTACTCGATTATATTTTCGATAAGAGACCCGAGACAGTCGTATCCTCGGTATTTAAACTCTTCGGGGAAACGTCTAGAAATTTCGAAGAACGGAGAAAGGGAATCCCAAGCTCCGGGTAATCGTCGAATATTTCCATGAAACGTGGAAACGGTTGTCTGTTGATTACATATGAGATATAAATACGAAGACGAGAAAACACATTGAGAACAAAGACGTTTGTTATTGAACGCGTATTTGCGGATTATCCGCTTTGTAAAGGCAGCACGGCGATAAGATTTTATTATGTTCGAGTTTTATATATAAATTTATTATTCTCGAATTTAACAGGTGTAAATTTATTATTCGCGATTTTAACATATATGAATTTATTCTTTCCGACTTTAACAGTTATATTATAACCCCCTAGACGGTGAATAATATTATAAAATATTGTTTAGAAACTGCAATAATTCAATAAGCTTCAAGAAATCAATATCAAATATTGTGTCAATAATATTGACTGTCTAGGGAAGTGTGGGGCCACATTGATCTCGCGACGCGTTGCGCCGTTCCTGCCTGCCCATTGTACCGGACTCGTCATTCGCTAACTTTTTCCTGTTATAATTAAAAAACTAAGCTTCGGACAAAATTTTGCAAAAGGAAAAATCGTCTTAGAATTCGTTCAAGAATATGACATTTTAAGGACATCAGGTTGTTTTGAATCACCCTGTATATCTGGAAAACACATTAAATCTAAACATTTTTCACGATTATCCAAAGGCAAATCCTGAATTTTTAACATTTGATATAAACTTGTCGCAGTTTTATTTGCTTTTTTTTCATATAAGGGATAGATAGTATATTGCTCGTAATAGCCATCATTTTCGTCAGTAACCTGAGTTAATATTGCTTTTTGTGGATCTTCTAATATTACTTCTATATCATTTTTTTGTCTCTTTTATCAAATTATTTGATAATTCAGAGTTGTTATCTAATATTGCTTCTGTATTATTTTCTATCTCTTCCACTTGGAATACTAAATTTTCTAACTTTTCCAAACATAACTTATTATGATTATTTGGCAGTATAATGTGAGAGTATAAATCATTGTTGTGCTTTAACCATGTTAAAGCATCAAATACTTTTTTAACATTAACCATCTCTTCCCAAATAATCTTTGATTTTGTCGGAATACCCCTAACTAATATATATAATTCATGATTAATATTTATCGCATCAGTATTATGACATAATTTATTCCATGTCTCCTGTAACGGAAGTGGTAAATGAAATGTTCTACCTTTAACTTTTTGTATCATTTGCCTTTGAGGCAACTTTTTATTCATAACAGTTTCCATTTTGAGAATAGTTTGAAATGCTTTAGCTCTTTGTATAAGAATTTTTTCAAATGTGTTAAGAGATGATATTACTTCGGGCACAACATTTGTAATGAGATTATTCAAAATGCAATATGCAGGTATTAGACCTTTACGAAATTTGCCTGCACAATAATTACATATATATTCTGCATTAATTTTTTGTTGTTGAACATGTGCCATTAAATCTCTCCAAATTTGAATGTCTATTTGTACTTGAATATTACTAACTTTAAATAAATTCAAATACAAATATATAAGAGGTAGGCCTTTTATTAAGAGCCAAACGCGGGTGTTGATGCGTATTCCAGCGAAATTTAATTTTTCGCTGGAATTAAATTAATTGTGCACTGGGCACTAATTTTAATACTTGCACTAATTTTAATACTTGGTATACTGCCAAGTCTTTGTATGGAATGATCTCTTACTTGAGATTTTTATTCCATATATCCCCTCTAACCCCCCTAAAGAATTAAATGCGAGAGAAAATTCTTTAGGGGGGTTAGAGGGGATATATGGAATAAAAATCTCAAGTAAGAGATCATTCCATACAAAGACTTGGCAGTATACCAAGTATTAAAATTAGTACCCAGTGCACAATTAATTTAATTCCAGCGAAAAATTAAATTTCGCTGGAATACGCATCAACACCCGCGTTTGGCTCTTAATAAAAGGCCTACCTCTTATATATTTGTATTTAATACAGAAGAGCTTAAATAATAATTCTTAATGTTTAAATAAATTTTTTTTATAACACAATCTCTCACATGATACGCAAATATGCCGTGGTGTATCTTCTGAACGTTTAGTTAAAGCTTTAAATGCTTCATGATATTTTGAAAAAATATCATCATCACTCAGAATTGTATCTGTCTGTTGATGTTTGTATATATCTGCTTTTTCTTGTGCAGAAGTTACAATTTCATTTAATGCGTTTAAATCAGCATGAGTTAATGCTTTATCGAGATTTTCCATCTTTCGATAAAAAGCTGTCATTTGATAAATTAAACGCTTAATATATCTTACTTTTGGAAAATGAGGCGATAATAATTGAACTGGAAGAAACATTCCTTTATAAAGTGTTAAATCAATATGACAGCTACGCGTATGACCCAATTTCTCATTTGAGGTTTTCATAGTACATCTGAAGGTTTTGTATCAATTCTGGTACATTTTTTAAAGTACATTTATCTATAGTTTGCATGAACTTTTGATAACGATCAATTAAAGACGGATCAATTTTACATGAACTATTGCACAACCAAGATTTTGCTAGTGATTCTTGTAACGGTAATATATTCACAACTTGTCCTTTCGTATCTATTACCAAAGATTTCGATGAAGTTACATTTTTTATTAACGGTAATATATTCAGAACTTCTTTTTTCGTATCCAAAGGTTCTTTTGAAGTTACATGATGATATGTAGAATCAATAAAATAATTTTCGGATGAAGCTGCATATCTAAATTCGCCACATAACACATTTATTTTTTCTTCAATTGTAGAACATTCAGCGACAAGTGTCAAACTTACTTCTGATTTCTTTTTAATTAAAGCTAACAATTTGTATAAATTGCGAACAAGATTGTTCCTAATATACATACACCATCTTACGATTTTTTCGGCTTTTAGTCGTTTTTCAATATGACCTTTAATATTGAGTTTCTCTGTAATATTTTGTATAATTATTTCTAAAGAATGACGAAATTTTATAGAGTTTTTCGATAAAATTTTTTTATATTTTTTAATAACTTGTTTTGAAAAATTGAAATTTTTAATTGTAGGTACAGATTTTGTGCTTATTTTAGAATATTGCTTCTGTTGATTTTCCTTTTTAACACAATTATTTTGTGAATCTTGTTTATATTGATTTTTCAAATTTTTTGCATATCGCTGTCGCTTTTTAGCGCGATTATTTTCAAAATCTTCTGCATATCGCTGTCGCTTTTTAGCGCGATTATTTTCAAAATCTTCTGCATATCGCTGTCGCTTTTTAGCGCGATTATTTTCAAAATCTTCTGCATATCGCTGTCGCTTTTTAGCGCGATTATTTTCAAAATCTTCTGCATATCGATGTCGCATTTTAGCGCGATTATATTCAAAATTCTGTGCGTATAGCTGCCGCATTTTAGCGCGATTATTTTCCAAATTCCGTGCATATAGCTGCCGCTTTTTAGCGCATTTATTCTCCAAATCTTGTGCATATTGCTGCGACATTTTAGCACAATTATTTTCTAAATTAGTACTATTTTCTAAATTTTGACTTTCTTTTAAATATAAAATCTGTTCTTTTTTATCTTGATTTTCCAATTATATTTGATTCTTTCCTTTTTGATATCTTCTAATTGTACAATATTTTCATATTGATATTGAATACATTTATTTCCAAAATTTTTATTTATATCGTAAATTTTATTTTCTTTATCATCTGAAGAATATTTATTAATTTGTTCAATATTAAGATTATTTAATGTTTCTGAACATTGATTTGAAATGCATTTTGTTTGCAACTGACTATTATTCAAAGCTTTTTTAGTTTGCGCCAGTGATGCAAGATTTCACGCGCGACAGCCACTTCGTGACAGCCATCTTGCAGTGGAGGGGGTAGGTCGGCAGCGCAGAGCGCACCGAAAAGATGAGAACCCTTGTCCTTCGAACATATGTAGAAGAGGACAGGTATATCTTTTGTCCTTTATTTTCTTTTGATAGAATAGAGTTACGAATTTCGAGCGAATCCGGAATACTGGCGATAGCGAGTAGGCGATGCGACCCAATATGCAAAAAGAAAATATAAAATATAAAAAATATATTTAATATTATAAAATAATATTAATAAAATTAATATATTTTAAACATAAATTAAGTAACTTATATTTAAAATTTTAATTAAAAATAATTATTAATTAATAATAATTATAATTAATAATTATAAGTATATTTTATATATAAAAATCCACTCTTGGCCAATATATACGGCTTTCTATTAAAAATGATTTTTTATCTTTAAAGAAATAATTGTAATAAAATAATATTTTAATTTATAAATATTGTTTAAGATTTTATTCTTTTTATTCCCTATTTATTTTGTACTAATGTACGACGTACATATTGTTGCTCAACGGAAACCGCGAGAAGGTGGTGGTTTCTTCCGTCAAAAAATTTAAAATATTGTATATTGGGAAATGTATTTCAATCATTATATTCGGCTTCCCGACGAGCCGTGTTTACCTTTTTTGCGCGTGTTGATCGTTTTACCGCGCGTTTCGTCTTGTCAAGCAACTCTCCAATCAGCTGTTTGACACAATAACAATCTAGCGACAGGTTTTTGACATTTATGTCTTCGAAATTCGTCGAGTCAGCTATAGACCGTTTTACTATAAACATCTCTCGTTTTCGAGCAATTAGCTCTTGATCAGTATGTATATTTCGCTTTAACAAATAGTATAAAGTAACGAAAAATATGTGTTGAATTAACGAAGCCCCGAAAAGCTCGTAAGCGAAGTTTTGCAGAAGCTTGGCTTACAGACGACCGATATAAATCTTGGGTGTGTAAAGTATCTGATAGTAGTCTTTATTTTATTGCAGTATATGCAATAAAACTTTTTCGTGCAATTTAACATACATATTAAGACATGCTGACTCCGCGTATCATCAAAATAATATTAAAAAGAATACATTATCATCTGATAATAATAGTAATGATAATGTTGAGATACCAATAAAAAAATCGCGTAAATCAATATTTAAAAAAGAATGGTTAGATATTGAAGAATTTAAACTTTGGTTGCGTGAAGTGCCACATGACGAAAGTTTATTTTCTTGTTTGATTTGCGATAAATCTATCGCTAGTAGTTTATCGCAAATCCATCGTCATGCAGAATCCAAAACACATATAAATATATATAAAAAATATCTAGAAAAAAATCAATCAAATTTAGAAGATTTAAATATGCAAAATAAATCTTTTTTGCCATTTAATGAGCGTAAAAAATCCGCGGAAATCAGATATGCAGCATTAATTGCTGATAAAAACATTTCTCATCAAAATGCAACAGAGACATTCTTACATTTTTTCAACAAATAGGAGAAGATCCGGACGTATTGAAAAGCATGAGCATGAGTCGAACGAAATGTAAAAGCATTATTACAAACGTTTTGTGTCCGATTGAGACGGATCGTGTCGTCAATAAAATTCAAAATACAAAGTTTTCAGTTTTTATTGACGAAACATCAGACATATCTAATAATAAATGGATGACTTTTTTGTCCGATACGTTGATTCGGAGACATTAGATGTTCGCTCGCAATTAGTCAAATTAATCGATATTGATGCCAAAGATTCAAGCGCAGAAAAGTTGTTTCAGGCATTTAAATGTGAAATGTGGAAACTGCAGATACCATTTCCAAATATTGTTGCCTTATCGTGCGATAACGCATCTGTTATGACAGGGAAATATTTATCGTTCAAAAAAAAGTTGGAAGAACTATGTCCACGTTTACTAACTTTAACATGCCCTTGCCACTCCGCTGCATTAGCAGCGCATACTGCATGTAATAAAATACCTGCGTATTGCAATGAATTTATAAAAAAAATTTCTAATTATTTGAACAGCAGCCCAAAACGTACAGCAATTTTCAAAGAATTTTGTGAATGTTTCCAAGAAACAAATCGCAAAATATTAAAATTATGTGATACACGCTGGCTGTCTCATTATTTATGTGTCGAACGACTTCTTGAATCTTGGGATACAATTAAATATTTTCTTACCGAAATGGTTGTAAGGGAAAAAAAAAATTCTGGAGAATATCTACTGTCTATGATGAACAACGTAGAACTAAAAGCTTATTTTCTTTTTTTTAAATATACTTTAAATTTCTTTAATGCATTTAATGCATTTTTTCAAGCATTAGAAACCAGAATTCATTTATTACAACCAAAATCCAAAAAATTTTTTTTCCAAATCTGCAAAAATTTTTTAAAAGAAGAGCATTTACAACCATTTTCTGAAAATATTGCATTCTCTCTAAAGGAGAATCAAAAAGATCTTAATGGAGTTACTTTGGGTTCAGAATGTGAGGAATATCTTAACGAATTACTACTGGAAGGTCACGTAGACATTGTTAAAATTATTCGAGAAAATTGTTTAACATTTTATGTGACTGCTGCAGAAGAAATTCATAAAAGATTACCAATAAATGACACATTTTTATCACAATTAATAGTTTTTCAACCATTTGTAAGCTTATTTTATAATAGAGAAACATCATTCAATAACGTTTCTTTCGTCATTAAAACTATTAGCGGTTTTGATGAAGATGCTTTAAAAAAAGAATGGATTGCATTAGCATCAGATTTTACAATGGAAGAAAAACAAAGCCTCACTAAATTAAATTTTGATAATGCTTGGAAAGAAATTTTACAACGTCGAGACACCAATAATAATGCTAAATATCCTAATTTAAAAAATGTTATAAATACTATTAGATCGCTTCCAAATTCTAATGACGATCCGGAGAGAATGTTTTCTCTTTTAAATAATGTAAAAACAAAAAAACGTAATAAATTTTCGTCGGCTTCTGTTAATGCTATTTGTGTATTTAAATCTGCATTAAAAACGAGGGGAGAAACACCTATAAACATGCAAGTTAATGAAAAACATTTGTTTCTTATGTCGGCGGACAAATTATATGCTACTGCTGTAAAAAAAATAAAAATATTTTAAAGCTACACGCTGCAGACGCTGATGTTGCCGACATACCTGGTCCCTCGTCTTATTAATAATACATTTTATTTAAAAGTCATGCTTATAAGCATGTAAGAAAATTGTGTATATAAATATATAATAAATATATATATATAAATAAATATATATATACGTATACAATTATATGCATATATGTATATAATATATAATATATATATATGCATACAATGTAAACATATATGTATATATATATACATACACACATATACACATAATATATTTATATGACGAAGTATATTGGGATGCAATTCACTTTTTATTAATTAATTATATATAATTGACTTTTTATTTCTTTTTTATTTATTTTATTAATTTTTTTATTAATTTTTTTTTATTTTAATTACTTATTTATTTATTTTTATTATTTTATAATTTTAATATTTTTTTAATAATGACATTTCCCAATATACAATATTTTAAATTTTTTGACGGAAGAAACCACCACCTTCTCGCGGTTTCCGTTGAGCAACAATATGTACGTCGTACATTAGTACAAAATAAATAGGGAATAAAAAGAATAAAATCTTAAACAATATTTATAAATTAAAATATTATTTTATTACAATTATTTCTTTAAAGATAAAAAATCATTTTTAATAGAAAGCCGTATATATTGGCCAAGAGTGGATTTTTATATATAAAATATACTTATAATTATTAATTATAATTATTATTAATTAATAATTATTTTTAATTAAAATTTTAAATATAAGTTACTTAATTTATGTTTAAAATATATTAATTTTATTAATATTATTTTATAATATTAAATATATTTTTTATATTATATATTTTCTTTTTGCATATTGGGTCGCATCGCCTACTCGCTATCGCCAGTATTCCGGATTCGCTCGAAATTCGTAGCTCTATTCTATCAAAAGAAAATAAAGGACAAAAGATATACCTGTCCTCTTCTACCATACATATGTTCGAAGGACAAGGATTCTCATCTTTTCGGTGCGCTCTGCGCTGCCGACCTACCCCCTCCACTGCAAGATGGCTGTCACGAAGTGGCTGTCGCGCGTGAAATCTTGCATCACTGGTTTGAGCAATGTCGAAAATTTCCTTTGATTTTAATTTTTGATGTGTCTCATATTGACGTCTCTTACACACACGAGCAGCGTCAATCTGTTTTGCTCTTATTACTGCTAATGGAAATACTTTTTGAGTATTATATTATAGTAAATCTTGAGGAAAATGCTCAATTACATTTGTTTCAAAAATTTTTAGCAAATGCAGACGCATCAAACTATGATCATACTTTACTTTTTCAGGTTTAATATTAAATAACAATGAAATCGCAAAAGCTATTGCAAAAACACCACAATCGTTACAGTTTGGTTGACGTTGCACAGTAGGAAATTTTACACGACGTTTTTCAAAATTATATATTGGAAATAATCTTGTTAAGAATTGCTTATGATGCTCATGTAATTTCTTAGAATTTAAAGAATCATAAATGAATATATCTTTCGTGTCATAATAACTGCATACCCAGTGTCCATCGAATGGACTCGATGAACTATGCAATATTTGTATATGTTTTTTATCTACTGGCATAGATTGAATCGTATCGAGACATTGCACTCGCCAGGTTTCGACAGGTCTAAAATCTGAACAATTTTGTAAAAGACGACCGAAATGTTCCATATGCATGTCAGTTAACCATTCACCTTGAATAATTATATCTTTTTCTTTAGAGGATAGAACCATATGCTTCTTTGTTTCAAGAGACATTTTGTATGTATATAATGAAGACAAATTGTTTTATAGACTCTTTTATTATAAGTACGCAGTAGCCGCGCTTCTCAATCGCGCAGTATATTGGCGCTATATATTGCAAAGCAATTCGTTTTTCACAGGCGCACAGCAGCCTCTTTTTACAGGCGCACAGCAGCCGTTTTTCACAGGCGCACAGCAGCTCTGTATCGGCGCACAGCAGCCGTTTTTCACAGGCGCACAGCAGCTCTGTATCGGCGCACAGCAGCCGTTTTTTATAGGCGCACAGCAGCCCTTTTTTACAGGTGCACAGCAGCTCTGCATCGGCGCACAGCAGCCAATTTTTATAGGCGCACAGCAGCCTTTTTTTACAGGCGCACAGCAGCTCTGTATTGGCGCACAGCAGCTTTTTTGTATGATAACTTATGCTATTACCGCTACTTCTGCTTCAAAAACCGCTAAATTTTGAAGACGTAAGTCCTGGAGGTAATCCTGCGCAAAAAAATATAACTTCTTTTTTGTCACTAACATCATTTAAAAAGAATGGATACTTTTAAATTCAAAAAAATTGTTCGAAAAATATAAATAAATTTACAGATAAAAATATATTTACAAATATAAATAAATTTACTATTTAGTATTAACTTTTACATGAATGTCTCAAGAACAAATGTAAATATCAAAGATTATTTAAATTGTATGTGTTTGTAATTATTTTTTCTATAAACTGAATCCAAAAACTAAGAAAATGTGTCATTTAAAATTTTGAAACTTTGCATATAGGTTAGCGCAAAACCAAAAAGTTTTTTATTATTCTGTATATCTTATTTATCAAATAATTTGTTACAATCGATTCTCAAGACCTATTTTTTTGCAAATTTAAAGTATCCATTCTACTTAAATGAATCTATATTAACCTGGCACCTTTACCATAAAAAATTGGATTTGGCTATAGTGCATAATTAAGTGCTAATTTTTTGTTAATTTATTGTTCTAAGAACAAATTTATTGCTTTTACACATTAATAAAAAAATGAATAATTAAATTATGCATTATAGCCGAACTCGATTTTTCAATGCTAGGTAAATATATGGATCTTAAATAATGATGTAAAAAAAAGATTAATACTAAATAACAAACAAACCTACAATATGTAAAGTGTTTACTAAATAAGTATTAAAAATTGAAGATGATCTATAAAAAGGTCCTATAAATATAAGTCCGAAATTGCTTTTCTTTCAAAATACAAGGTATCAATGAAAAAAATCTGAAAATTTAAAAAATCTAGAAATCGTTCACAGATATTTTTAATTACTGTTATTTTCCATATAATAGGGGGTATAAAGGATTCTTACTAGTTTATTAGCCCTTACTAGTTCTTTATACTCGAATTTGTATTTTTATATTAGAGTTTTTTTTATTTTATTATTTTAAAATAATTATTATTCCTAATATTTAATATTTATTCATAATATTTTCTCTATTGTGCGCAGGGCCTAAGTGACGCATTATATAGTAGTATTATTGTAACCTTGTGAATAGCATTGTCAAGATTACATGAAGATCACCTTGAAATTTTTAAATAAACCTTCATCAGTATTTTGACGTAGAATGCAAAATATCTTGTATAACATTCAGTTTTCGGTAATCTTATCTTAATACTTCTATGCACAGAATAATGAGACCAATCAATTGATATAAAGAAAACACAGTTGCTTTTAAAAAAAGAACGCAGCTGCATGTTGCAAATTACAAAAATTTTTTTAAAACAATTATGTGTTTTTTTTACACAAATTGATTGGTCTCATTATTCCGCGCATAAAACTATTAAAGGTAAGATTACTGAAAACTAAATATTTTGCAAGATATTTTACATTTTATAACAAAAAATTGTTAACTTCAAGCCTCATAACTCGAAAAATACTTAACAGAAAAACATTTTATTATAATATTTTGGAAAGCTCTCGAGATAAGTTATAAGAAAATACAATGAAAAATAGTAGGTTCTATTTAAGAAATTGAAAGTGATCTTCATGGGATCTTCAAACAACTATCCAAGATCAAACCGTTTTTCTCTACAATCGCTTCCTGCAAAGTTACACGGGATGATAGATTAAAATTGGACATCCTGTGTGTGTGTGTGTGTGTATATATATATATATATATATATATATATACTAGCGTTTCGGACCGCGCTTCGCGCGGTCCTCAAAGCCTGTATAAAACCTGCTTTAGCAGAGAAAATTAGTTGTTCTGTCTGTTTGACCGCGAATTACTTGTACATTTATTTATTGATTTTCGTGAAACAGGTACCACAATGTTTTTAATGTTACGGAGATGGATGTTTTTTTTTTTTTAATTTTTACATCTCCACACCCATCCATCCACGCACCCACCTACGCACTTTTGCAAATTTTTAGGTGATGGCTTCTATGTGGTTTTTTTTAAGTTTTACACCTTTATCCACCCACCCACGCACTCATACATTTATTGACCGATTTGGTATAAATCGGTATCTAAATTTTGCAAATTTTTCGGGGATGACGACGATGATGGTTTTTTTTAATTTTACAAAGTTTTACACCCTCTTACATCCACCCACGCATGGATGAGTGGGGGTGTAAAACTTAAAGAAACCACCATCGTCGCCCCGAAAAATTTGCGAAATTTTGGTACCAATTTCGTGAAAATCGGTCCATAAATGCGCATGCGCGTGGGTGGGCAAAACTTAAAAAAAGAACCACATAGCAGCCATCCCCGAAAAATTTGCAACACTTGCGAAATTTTGGTATCAATTTCGTGAAAATCGGTCAATAAATGTGTTAATGCGTGGGTGGAGATGTAAAACTTAAAAAAAACCATCATCGTCGCCATCCCCGAAAAATTTGCGAAATTTTGGTACCTATTTCGTGAAAATCGGTCCATAAAACGCATGCGCGTGGGTGGATACATGGGTGGGTGCGTGGGTGGGCAAAACTTAAAAAAAGAACCACATAGAAGCCATCCCCGAAAAATTTGCAACACTTGCGAAATTTTGGTACCAATTTCGTGAAAATCGGTCAATAAATGTGTTAATGCGTGGGTGGGTGCGTGGGTGGAGATGTAAAATTTAAAAAAAACCACCATCGTCGCCATCCCCGAAAAATTTGCGAAATTTTGATACCAATTTCGTGAAAACCGGTCCATAAATGCGCATGCGCGTGGGTGGATGCGTGGGTGTATAAAAATTTAAAAAAAAACCACATAGCAGCCTTCCCCGAAGAATTTCCAACACTTTGGTACCAATTTCGTGAGAATCGGTCCATAAATGTAGAAGTAGTTCGCGTACATACATACAGACGGACGGCACTTATATACCATATATAGATATATGTATGAGGTAGTTTTCGAGACATTTTGTGCGCCGTAATGGCAGTTTCCAGGACTGTCCCGAAAAAAATTATATATCTAACGGCAGTTTTCAGGGCGAAAACTGTCTTTGGACATATAAAGGAGCTGTCTTGAAATGTACCTCTTGATATATATTGTTTATATATATAAATTTATTTGTATAATAGTGTATTTCAGGACATATTAAGAAAATTTAGAAATTAATATGTACTGATGTATATATATTGTGAAATACAATATATATTTTCAAAGAAGGATCTCTAGTAACGATTCTAGTAAATATAATCTTTATATATAACTTCTTATTTAATATATACTTTAAAAATACATAAATTTATTTGTATAATGGTTCTTCTCAGGACATGTTAACAAAATTGCAAAATTAATATGTACCGATGCATAAATATCGTGAATCACAATATATATTTTCAAGAAAGGATCTCTATTAACAATTCTGGTAAATATAAGTTATATATATATGTATATATTTCTTATTTAATATATTCTCAAGTAAAATACTTAAGTCCTGAAAAGTGCCTTTTTATATCAATTGCATTATTAAAGACCGTTACTTCTTTCTGTAATGAAATATACATCAAAAGATACATAATATGTAATACATAATATAATAATGTTACATATAGGGTGACTCATTTTAATTTATAAATTAAATAATTCGGAAATGACTTTGAGTTAAAAAATTGAACACATAGGTGTTAAAGAAATTCGAAGGAGTCGTTAAAATATCGCAGAAAAAGAAGTAGGTAAAGGAGTCTTGGAGATTTGTAGGTCATGCTCCGACATACGTGAGATTTTAATTGCGAAAGAGTACAGTACAATTCTCAATTATTTACAGACAGCATACCATACGAAAAACATCGATGTGCAATTTTGAAGATATATCTATTTTAATACCATATTTTAAGATATACATTATGTGAGACAGTACATACATACATATAAATCCTTGAGTATAATTATTACAATTATAATTATATATATTAGCTATACAGATTGATTTCTTTAGAAAGTTATATGTTTATACACACAGTCCAATTTAATTGTAAGATTGATTAATTGATTAAAAACAAAATATTATAAAATTTTTATCTTGTGACACAGAAATGTATATATACATATAATACATATATTATATATAATACAACATGCTGCCTATAAGTATGACATGTTAAGCATTAAATTTCTTGACGTATTCACTAACTGAATAGCAGTATAAGTGATCCTTCAATCTTCTAACACGTCAACAATATAAAATCGTTAATATTTCACAAATCTCTGCAAATAAATCAATGAGCGTTGATTATTCCATTACATATCACAAGATTCTATTAGCGGAGACTATAATATTAAACTCTCGCTTAAAAGATTCTCATGCTTTGTAATGGATTCCTCTTTGACATTCAGTGGAACTTGGATCGGTGGTTTGCACATTATTATTCACCAATCGTTATCTTCTGCTAAAATGAAATAATAAATATGATTATGTATTAATAGACAGCATGATAAAGATATTAGCTTTGTACTGCATTCTTACCCTTGTAATTGTCATAATAATTCAGGCTTCCTTCAATTAAGTTTCATAAACAGTAAGAAATAGGCAATGCTTGAAAACATTTCATGCTGTAGTTAGTGCAGTTGCACAATAGTTATCCCAGAACTGCTATCGCAGAGATACCATCCACAATATTTCTAGCAAAGATTCCACTATCAATAAAAAAATGTATTAACTAAACAATTATTAGGCATATGTTATATACTCTTGTATTATTTATAAACTGTGAAAATATAACAAAAGTACTCACTTCTAATTATAATGTGTCATATTATAATACATCCACTTGTCTCACGTCGATAAAACACTCGAGTTCTTTCATGTTAGCAAAAATCGTATTGTAAAAAGGGCAAAAAATTCCGTAAACTTAAAATATTCATTTTCCTATGATTTTTTTTCCAGTACTTTTATGCAATGGAATAATGAAAGAAATCTACTGGTGTAAAGAAAATACATAGTTGTTTAAAAAAAAAAATGTAATTTGCAATTAGCAGTTACATATTTTTTTTTAAACAACTATGTGTTCTCTTTACACCTATTGATTCCTTTCATTATTTAATGCATAAAAGTATTGAGATAATATAATCGAAAACTGAATGTTTTATGAGATATTTTATAGTTTATGTAAAATATTATGTCACTTTCATTAATAATAAAATATCAAAATTATAATTAAAGTGCAAAATACCGTAAACTATTTATTTCTTGGTTATCCTACCTTTATAATTTTTTTAATCCAAGAAATCAATTTTAAAAAATTACAAAAATATCAATGCAACAGACTCAGTTCTTTATTATTAGATCTATTAAAAATAATAATGTTCCAGAAGTTGCAATTGTATAAAATATTGCAAATTTAAGGATTAATCAGAAAGAGTATAATGGATGTCTGTGTTTTAGAACAATTATTTCAGTAATTAGTGTCGAAATTAATTACTGATTTATTTCTTTCTACAATCTGGTGGATTTAAATGTTATGTAAAAAGTAAAAAATAGAAGGATAAAACATTAAACGTGCAGATAATAGGAATTGTAAGAATATATATTTTATGTATAATCGCACAAAAGAGTATTCTTTTATATTTATTTAAATCGATTTAAAATATATTTAGTAAAATAATATGAATATGAGCATATATATATTGTATATACAATAACACAAATCTAATACTTAAACGTATAATAGCATATTGCACATGTAATCATGAATACATAATATCAATGAAAAAATAAAAATAAATGGCTTTGCGCAGTACTGCTTCTTTACATATAATATAAGTATATGAAGAAATAAAAATAAATGGCTTTGTGCAGTGCGGCTTCTCTAACTTTCATTTTTATAAAATTCTCGCAACAACGTGTCAACTTTTAGTTCAATGTGTTGAAATAATTAAAATGAGGTATTCTACTTATTTTTGCATTTGCTTAAATACAAGTAATCTATGTATTATTTTTGAATAAAATATTAAAATACTGCTGATTTGACTGAATAAACATTCTCTGAATAAACATTTATGCATTTAGTGACGCTTAATTTTGCCAGATATATAGTTATGGATCCATGATTTAATTTGAGCAACAGATCGATTAAAGGTTGATTCAGACTATACGGCACGGACCGTCACGTTCCGGCAACGGCACGTATCGACACCGACACGACAAATTTTTGCTTATATTCAGACTGGTTCGACAATCGTCCGTCATCCGTCCGTCAGTTTTACAGCAGTCACAAAATGGACGAATTATCTAGCGATGATGAATTGGCTCTTATAGCCTTACTTTTAGATGAAAATGAATCCGATGTAAAAAAAAGTAAAGAAAGAAAAAAACGAAAATGGGTACATCCCATATTAAAACAAAGAAAACTTGAAGGAGAGCATTGGACTTTGTTTAAAGATTTATTAAAATATGAAGACAAATTTTATCAATATTTTAGAATGCCGCAATGCCAATTTTTTGATTTATTAAAATTAATTGAACCAATATTGCAAAAACAAAATACGTCGTTTCGTGAGGCAATTTCACCGACAGAAAGACTTGCAGTTTGTTTAAGGTAAAGATTTTTTATTGGACACATTTTACAATTTCAATTTCATAATTCAAAATATGATGGCGATTGAGTTGCGATTCTTGAAGGTGAAAAAGATGCTGATATTGTTGATATCGACGGTGACGATGATAGTGATGGTGATGATGAAGGATGTGATGCATTGTATCCAATGTGATAGAATTGTATTTGTGTAGGTGTAGAATGTTGTGTAGAATGATGTTGTGTGGAATGTTGTGTAGAATTATGTTGTGTGGGTGTATTAGGTGCAAAAAATGGTTGTTCCTGCATAATTTGTTTCATTTCCAAGTCAGTGATGATGGAGAATATTTGCGACTTGGCTATGTTTTGGTAATAAGGAGAAAATTTTTTTACACTTGCTGCAATACTTGAAAAAAATGTGTCTATTGGACTGCATTGTTGAGTAGGTGGAGTTTGCGCTTTAATATTTTTTTTCTCCAGCAAATATTTCATCATCACTGTTGATGCCGTTTCTGGTTGTGTTTGATATTTTCCCTTAATCCTAGCCACATTAGTGATACTTTTTCTTTTAATTTCTTTTTGTTTTTGTGACTTTATTTCTTTTTGTGATTCTTCATCCACATCATCACTATTGTCCTTATCATCGTTTCGATTATCTTCTTTATCATCATTTCGATCATCTCCTTTATCATCATTTCGATCATCTCCTTTCTCATCGTTTCGATCATCTCCTTTCTCATTGTTTTTTTCATTATATTCGTTTTCATTCGGTTCATCTTCATTATCATCATCACTAACATCTTCTAAATTACTGCATGTGTCTCTTTCCTGCATGAATGGTAACAGAAACGACATTTCATCTTCAAATTTCCATTTTTTTATTTTTGAGGCGGCCTGTCCACTTTTTGTTTCACGCTTTTTTTTTCTCATTCAAGCTCCCGCAAATAGTGGATCTCAATTTTTTAATTATAAGAAAACGTTTTCCATTGTCCTCTTAGCATTAGTCGATGCACATTACAGATTTATCGCGGTAGATATAGGCGGATATGGTAAGAATAGCGATGGAGGCCTATTTGCCAATTCTAAATTAGGCAAAGCTCTCGAAAAAAATTAATTGAATGTCCCGAAAGACAATGCGCTTCCTAATACGCAGAACGTTATGCCTTATGTCATAGTTGGCGATGAGGCATTTCCATTAAAAAAATATTTACTGAGACCATATCCTGGTTCGCAAATTCAGGGAGATAGATCAAAAAGAATTTTTAATTACCGTCTCTCACGCGCACGAAGAGTTTCAGAAAATGTGTTCGGAATACTGAGTCAAAAATTTCAGCTTTACAATCGAAGACTGAAGTTAAAACCAGAAAATGCAGATAAAATCATTTTGACTATGTGCATTTTGCACAATTATATCCGAGATTATAATATTAACGTACAAGATGGTGCGCATAATAATAGCATTGACGCTGGTTTGCAAAATTTACCACGACAAGGAGGAAGTGCAGCAAATACTGCATTTATTGTTCGAGACGCATTCAAAGAATTTTTTATCACGGAACATGGCCGTGTTGAATGGCAAGACACAATAAATTAGAAACTATTGTATAAGTAGAATAAATTATTAAACTTACCTGGCTGGTTCATTTCTTTCGCAATTCTTCTCCAAGCATTTTCTTTAAATACATTGTCACTATATTTTGCATGGCTCATTACATATAAAGAGTCACAGGATTTAACATTTTCAATTAATTTTTCTTGATCCATTTTTTGCTGCGTCCGTTCACTACTGTTATACATAAGACGCTTGAGCTCAGGAATGATATTAGCTGTATATCATCCCTGAACTCGAGCGTCTTATGTCTGCGATATATATATGTATATATATATATGTATATATATATATATATGTATATATATTATATTATATTATATATATATATATGTATATATATATTATATTATATATATTATATATTATATATTATATTATATATATATGTGTGTATATATATATTATATTATATTATATATATATATATATATATATATATGTATATAATATAATATATATAATATATATATATATATATATTATATTATATTATATTATATTATATTAGCCGAAATGCAACCCGGCCGCAGGCCTGATCTAATTCATACTGGCAGACCCAGCACCGACACGTACCGATACGGACCGGCACGGACCGTCAAAATATTCTTTGCGATAATGTCGGTCAATGCCGGTACGTTCCGTTAACGGAACGTGCAGGTCGATGTCGGTTAGTGTGGACAGTCTCATTTAAAACGCATGTTTTAATGTTTTGTCGTGTCGGTGTCGATACGTGCCGTTGCCGGAACGTGACGGTCCGTGCCGTATAGTTTGAATCAACCTTAACTAAGCACTTATTTTTTTCTTTTACATAGGAAATTTGTTTGTTAGATGGCAGCTTTGAAGTGGTAATTTTCTTTTGAAATTCTTTAATTATTGTATTACGTTCTTCTTCCGTCGAACGTCTTCTTTTTGTTGGACCAAATGGGGATGCTACAAAATAAATTAATCATCTGTCAGATGAATAACACTTCTAAAAAGCAATGATTTACTTAAATTTTATTTAAATTTCTATTTATTTATACTACTAATGGATTACTTTAAAATTCTCTTCAGAGTACTGACAGACTTTCATTAATAATAAAATATTAAAATTATAATTATAAGAATGAAAAGAAATAATAATACAAAAATAAAAAAATATAAAATAATATAAAAATAAAAAATATAAATAATATAAATAAATATAAATTTAAATTAAGCTAATATGTGTGGGATCACTATCATTTATCATTATTATTTTTTTAACCAAATATTGTTATTATGTACATTAACGTTGTATCAAAATGCATTATACATAAAAGCTCAATATATATACTTTGACATAGCCATATGAAAACACAACACTAGATAATATTTAAGAGAATTCACTCTGATTTGATAAATTTATAAAAGTTGAATAAAATATGTAAAAGTGGGAAAATAAACTTACTACTGCGACGTTTCTTTATCTTTGGGGAATAAGTTTCGTCAGAATCATTGTCGTTATTCATAATTGCATGATTTGGACGCATAATTTTCCTTTTTACAGATTTTTGTTGTCCATCTGTTATGCAAATTTTAGGAATTTTGCTTCCTGTTTGTACTAAAGGAGGCTTACGTGAACTTATCATACATGTTTCGGCATCGCTTTCCGATTCTACACTCGAGGTATCTTTGTTTGTACCTTGCATCTCTTCTTCTTCTGTTAGTAATAATACAATATTATGATAATTATTATGTAAATATATATAAACCAATTCTTGAAACTATAAGGCTATTATGTGCCACAATCGCGGATGTTGATGCGTAGAAATTGAGTAAAGCAGAATGAACGCAATAATGAAACGTATCATTCTCAATTTGTGCCCATTTCAGTAAACAAAGTATGAATATATCATATTTATACTTGACATATTCATACTTTGACTTAGTAGGATTCAAACGTAACGTTTTATTGTTGCATTCATTACTACTCCGCTCGATTTCTACGCAAAGACATCCATAATCGTGGTACACATTAGCCTTAATCTCTTAAATCTTGGTTTATAGGTACTTATTTTGTCCGATTTTTTCTTCTAATTAAATAGATATATTAAAAATACAGAAAAATTGAAAAAAGGAATACAATAATTAATATATATTATGAAAAGAACTTGTGTACATATATAATAATAAAATAAATAGTGCATATACCTAAATCACTATTATTCGATTGCTGTTGCTCATTTTCACCTAATGCTGCTTGAAGAAATTTCGTCATACGAACGATCTCTATAGCTGCTATTGACTGCCGATAGTGGCGTTTATGAATTTTCTCGTGATGTCCCATAAAGTTCGCCAAATCATCCACTTCATTTTCAGATAAATTCAACGTAATGCACGTTGTAGCAATATGTTTACGTAATTCAGTACCTCTTAATAAATGTGGTATTTGTGCACCACATTTTTTAGAAAAATATCGCATAAGGATACACGCTCTTAAATATTTGAAATGGCGTTTAGTGCTACTAGGTATGCCAAACACATATGGACTTTTTTCAGGAACATTTGCATCCTTTCGATGCTTCAAAATTAGTTCAATACATTGAACTAATTCAATGTCTAAAATCACAGGCACTGTGCGTCCCAATTTCCCACGAATTAAGAATCTTACGTATTTATCAGCAACCTACATATACATATATACAAAAGTTATAGATTATTATTTTACATATTATTTTGCATTATATACCATATTTTGCGTAATTTAATTACACACAAAAATAATATTTATATATAAATAATAATTAATAACAATACTAATACTAATAATAATTATTATTATAAATAAATAATAGTAATAATAATTTTTACCTGCTGTAATTTTGTGCCTAATGATTTATATAAATCTAAATGAGTTTCTTTCGTTATACCTTCGCGAGTATGAAAATCTTCGATAGTAATCCGTTCTATTTCTCCTGCTCTTCTTCTATTAAAAACTTGTGCGGACGTAAATGTAACTCTTGCAAGTTCTAGCCATGTTGCGTATTGAAATTTCTTCTGAAGTTTTGCGTATAATAATTTTCTTTCGCTATTTAGATATGAGTGTAACTTTTTTATATCTTCCATAGATGGAAGCGTAACTTTTTTCTGTCTTTTATTTTGTGTTATATTTTCTTTTACTGTTTTGTTTATAGATATCTTCTTGTACTAATTTCAAAAAGTTTTCTGTAGTATTTTGCTTTTCTATATCATTAGCTTTTATGCATTCTGTTATTAACAAATTACCAATTTGTTTTAAATTTGTCCCAATATTTGACGCAACTGATGGTGCACCGTATTTTCTATTAATATCATCAAAATGAGCTACTTTATTTACTGCTTTAAGACAATCATCATATATGGAAGGATTATATATATCAGAAAACTCTGTTACGTTAGAGTTATACTCTTTCACTGCGATAAGAAACCTTCCTAATAATCGAAGTCTAGCACGTATCATATCTTGTTGGTGTTGATGATTATACTTGATACATAATTTATTTGCATATGTTATTAATAATTTATCGTATTTAATACATTATGTAACATCATCTTCCGTCAAAACTGGGAATAAAACTTTTCTTACTGTCTCACTTGCACATTCATGGATTCTTCCCATCACAGCACGTCCTAAAATTTGTACATTTCTGCCTTTGGATACACCTACACATTCCTTAAAATGATGCCTGATATTATTTTTAGTGAACCATCCTTTACACTTTGCGCAACTCGTAAAATCTTGTACTGTTTTGCAACTATTTTTGGCAGGCCTTCGACAAACAATTAATTCTCCCGTATTTAAAGAAGGATCTGTATTGTATATGAAATTCCCTTTCTTCCTAATAGACTCTATAATTTTTTTTCTTTCTAAATTACCTGCAATAAGAATAATATTAGATAATGTATATTAATAAAAATTATAATATATTAATATATTAACAAAATAAATTAACAAGATTATTAATATTTATAAAAAATATACAATAAAATTTTATAGAATTCTACAGAATTAAAAAATATGATCACCTTTTGGTAATAATAAAAATTTTTTTACTTCAGGTTCCAATTTATGCACGTTTTCTAAATGACGTGCAATTTTACTCTGAAACTTTTTGCAATAGTAGCAAAAATTTTTTTTTTGAAGTCCCTTAGGTTGAGAGAATGGAACATATAAATTGTCTTCTCTACAACCAAATGTATTTATAGAAGAAAGGTCTATCAGTGACTCTGAAGAATTTTTATCATTAGCTGTAGAAACGTTATTGTGGATGCTTTCATGTTCTGTAGTTTCTTTGTCAATTGTAATTTCCGATGCTGAAGGTAGATATTCAGAAGTACTTGATATGTTTGCACAAGCAATGTTGTCATTAATATTTTCATCATCACAGGAAGTCATTATATTATTATCACTATCATTATAATTCATAGAAGTTTTGGCGTTAGTGAGATCATTTAAGATACTAGAATTATTATCATCGTCAAAGGGAAATATCATGACGTCATTGAGAACAACACCAGTTTCAGACACATTGGAATTGTTATTGTCACAGGAAAATGTCACATTATTATAAGAATTATTACTATTCATAAAATTATTGATATTAATATCAGTATCTACATGACAGTTATTGTCATTATCACAAAAAAATATCACGTTATTATCAAAATCAGTGTCATTTGTAGAATTGTTGGCATTAATAGTACTATCTACTACATTATAATTTCTGTCATTACAGGAAAATGTAACGTTAAGTTTGGTAGCCTTTATTCTATTCTGCTTATTATCATTGGAAAATCTCATGGCATTATTACAACCAACATTTTTCTTAGGATTATTATTGACACAACTTTTATCATTTATTGCACTGTGATCATGTTCATTAGAAAATGTAACGTTCTCATCTAAATCAGTACCATTCGTAGAATTATTGGTATTAATAGTATTATCCACTATGCTATTACTTTTATTATTATCGCAGGAAAATAATATATTATTATCAGGATCATTATTATTCGTAGAATTATCGGTATTGATATTATTTACCGTTTTACAGCCACCGTTATCATAAAAAAATATCACATTATTATCAAAATTAATATTATTTGTAGAAGTAATGGCATTAGTAGTACTATCTATTATATCATTATCTTTGTCATTACCGCAGAGAAATAATATATTATTATCAAGATTATTATCATTCGTAGAATTATTTGTATTAATATTAGTAGTTACTGTTTTATATCTATTGCTATTATCATAAGAAGTAGTTAAATTAAGATTCATTGTCTTTACTGTACTATGCATATTATCACAGTCCTTCGAAAATATGGCCTTATCACAATCAGCATGTTTCTTAGGATTGACACAACTTTCATCATTTATTGCACTGTGATCATGTTCATTAGAAAATGTAACGTTTTCATCTAAATCAGTATCATTCGTAGAATTATTGGTATTAATAGTATTATTCACTATGCTATTACTTTTATTATTATCGCAGGAAAACAATATATTATTATCAGGATCATTATTATTTGCAGAATTATCAGTAATATCACTGATTACCGTTTTACATCCGTTGTTAGAAGGCACATGTTTTATAAGATTATTGATGTCAGTTTCACCATTTAATGCATTGTCGTCGTGTCTATTATCAAGAAAAGATACTAAATTATTGTCAAAAGCAATAGCATTATTCAAACTGTTAGTATTAATATTCTTATTAGTATAATTCATATTGATAGCACAAGCATCTTGTGGTATTTCTGTAGTTCCTGCAAGGAAAAGTAATTATTGTAGAAAATAGGAATGCAATATATTGCATGTAATTTTAGAATTTTAAACTGTAATACTTACTGTTATTATCATTGACAACTAATTTTACATTCTCCAAAACAATACGTGGATTATTTGCATTTAAACTTTTAGCAATTGCAGAAAGATCGTCTTTATTTTCTGTAAAAATATATAAAGTAATTTAAATTATTTGGATACAATTAACCAGAAATAAACGCGTTTGATGCAAGAATTTAACTGAAAAGAAAATTAAAAAAGTGGTGCTGTGCAAAAACTTTTTTTTTTTATATTAATATTAACCTGTCAAAAATCAAATAAATGAGTTATGTGCTTAATATGCACAATACTAGAGAACCGAGGTTCTCTACACAATACTATTGCGACGAAAACATTTTATATTACTTTAAATAAATATAGAGTGGTGATACTTACTATTCTGTGCAATTGTACGTATAATACATGTTTTTTTACGATTCCTATTAACTGGACATTTAACGTGTATTCTCCCGTGTTTTATATTTGTCACATGATATTTATGATAATTACAAAAGAATAATATATATTGTGACATTTTTCACTTAATGTGATTCAATGTACAAACTAAACGAAATAATTTTTATTAAAAGTAAACCGAAATCTTCTTAAACATATCAAGCATCTCATGCAATGTTGTCAAATTCGGAGGCGCAGTTCCCGCCAAATCACAGTAGAGAAGATACTAATCGAAAGCCGCGTATACATGAACTCGACGCTTCGTCTAATGGCTCTGGCAGACCAGCGCAATTTCGCGACACGCGACGCGCGATATCCAATGAGCGTACAGCTTTTCGAAAAAAGCCATAAGTTTCGGAAAAGCAAAAGAAGATAGATGTATGATTTTCTATCTCCTTCCCACCAAACCGGCAACGATATGATATTTGATATGTGTGACATGTTACAGCGTTACATATTTATAGCTTTACATGTTTTTTTGCAGCTTTTTTGTATTATATATTTATATTACAATTGGAAGAAAATAAATTACTGTATTAAAGCAATACAGCTTTAAATAATATTATTTTTATTTAAGTATATACAGGGTGTCCCAGAGCACTTGTGCCAACGCTCGTGAGCAGATAGGGCACAGTAACTGAACAGAAAAGTCTTTATATCATTTTGCTAAATTCGCAATAATTATTGCGTTATTAATTAAAATATTTGAGCGAATGAGCGAATGGAAAGCGGTAGGCCGGAATTGGTGGGCATGTAAAATGACTTATTTGTTTACGTCGCTTAGTAACAAAAGCAGCATCTGAGCGAGCGGCAAGCAATCTCACCGCGCCGAGAAATATGATACTGCTTTTGTTACTAAGCGACATAAACAAATAAGCCATCCCACATGTTTACCGATTCCGGCCTACCGCTTTCCATCCGCTCATTCGCTCAGATATTATAATTAATAACTCAATAATTATTGCGAATTTAGCAAAATGGTATAAGACTTTTCTGTTCAGTTACTGTGCCCTATCTGCTCACAAGCGTTGGCACAAGTGCTCTGGGACACCCTGTATATACTTAAATAAAAATAATATTATTTAAAGCTGTATTGCTTTAATACAGTAATTTATTTTCTTCCAATTGTAATATAAATATATAATACAAAAAAGCTATCGCTCACGAGCGTTGGCACAAGTGCTCTGAGACACCCTGTATATTATTTTATTTACTGCACATAAAAGTATTCGCATAAGATAATCAAAATTTTATTAAATTAATTAATTTGATTAACTCAATTTATTTAATTTTTTAAAACATTTTATATAATTTATACCAATATATTTTTTTATATAAAATATTAAATATTTATCTAAAGCACACTTTATAATTCTAGATTATAATATTTTTTCAAACTCGGAATGGAAAAGAATTGATAAACCGCGTCCAGACTTATGTCGTATCACCGTATCGTATCGTGATCGCGTATCATGATCAAGCCGCGTATACATGAATTAGGCCCTGCGCACAATAGACAAAATATTAGGAATAAATATTAAATATTAAGAATAAGAATTATTTTAAAATAATAAAATAAAAAAACTCTGATATAAAAATACAAATTCGGGTATAAAGGGCTCTTATTAGCTTATTAACCCTTTTACTAGTCCTTTATATCCGAATTTGTATTTTTATATCAGTCTTTTTGAGTTTATTATTTTACAATCTAATATTTAATCAAATATAAATCGGGAATAGATTGGCTATTCGAGCCGTACGCGGATGTCGGTGCGTCGATTCCAACGAAAATTAATTTTTCGTTGGAATTAACTAATTGTGCACGGGGCACACATTTTGCTTGGTACACCGCCAAGACTTTATTAAGGAACAATCTCAATTCGAGATTTTTAATTCTTAGTGTCTAATATTTAATATTTATTCCTAATATTTTCTCTATTGTGCGCAGGGCCTTAGGCCGAGTTTCCACTGAGCGTGTCACGCGTCGCGTCAACGAGTTATAACCAATCAAAACATTCCATTGTAATAACATTATTACAATGGGATGTTTTGATTGGTTATAACTCGTTGACGCGACGCGTGACGCGCTCAGTGGAAATTCGGCCTTAGCCGAAGCGTCGAGTTCATGTATACGCGGCTTTCGATTGATATCTTTTCTACTGATTTGGCGGGCCTGTACCTTCCGAATTTGGCAACATTGCAAGAAATGCTTGATTAAAATTTCGGTTTATTTTCAATAAAAATCATTTCGTTTCGTTTAGTTTGTACATGATTGAATCACATTATGTGAAAAATGTCACAATATATATTATTCTTTTGTAATTATCATAAATATCATGTGACAAATATAAAACACGGGAGAATACGCGTTAAATATCCAGTTAATAGGAATCGTAAAAAAACATGTATTATACGTACAATTGCACAGAATATTAAGTATCACCATTCTATATTTATATAAAGTGATATAAAATGTTTTCAGCGTAATAGTATAGTGCATTGAGCATAACAGCACATAACCTATTTATTTGATTTTTGTGATTAATATTAATATAAGTCGTAAAACTTTAAACGTAAAAGTTTTTGCACGACACCGCTTTTTTAGTTTTTCTTTCAGTTAAATTCTTGCATCAACGCATTAATTTCTGGTTAATTGCATCTAAATAATTAAAATTATTTTATTTATTTTTACAGAAAATAAAGATGACGATCATTTTGCAATTGCTAAAAGTTTAAATACAAATAATCCACACATTGTTTTGGAGAATATAAAATTAGTTGTCAATGATAACAACAGTAAGTATTACAGTTTAAAATTCTAAAATTACATGCAATATATTACATTTCTATTTTCTACAGTAATTACTTTTCCTTGCAGGAACTACAAAAATACCACAAGATGCTTGCGCTATCAATATGAATTATACTAATAAGAATATTAATACTAACAGTTTGAGTAATGCTGATTTTGACAATAATATAGTATCTTTTCTTAATAATAGACACGGCGACAATGCATTAAATGGTGAAACTGACATCAATAATCTTATGAAACATGTTGATTCTGATAATGTCATATTTTCAAAGGACTGTGATAATAAATATAGCGCAGTGAAGGCTGTGAATCTTAATATAATAGCTTCTTATGGTAATAGCAACATAATCAGTAACTACTAATAATTGTATCAATATTAATAATTGTACGAGTGACAATAATTCCAAAAATAATATATTAAATCCCTGCGATAATGATCATAATAGATAATACTACTAATGCCAATAATTCTACAAATAATACTGAATTTGATAATAAGATGATATTTTCTTATGATAAGAGCAATGGCTGTGAAACGGTATAGATGGTGATATCAATACCACTAATTAATAATAATTAATATTTCTATGAATGATAATGATCCTAATCGATATATCTTTTTCCTGCAATAATAATAACGATTATAACATAGTAGATGGTACTATTAATGTCAACAAATTTTGGAATAATACTGGTTTTGATAATAACGTAATATTTTCTTGTGATAATGCCAATAACTGCAATGTAGATAGTGATACTAATATCAATAATTTAAGAATAGTAATAATTCTTATAATGTGACATTTTCCTGTGACAATAACAATACCAATGTTTCTGAAACTATTGTTCTCAATACTGCTATATTTTCCTTTGACAATAATAATAATTTTAGTCTGTTATATAATCTCAGTAACGTCAAAACATCTATGATTTATAATGATAATGATAATAATATGTTTTTCTGTATGATGAATATATTATTAACAACTTTGCTTGTGTAAACATCAAATACTTACAAATATCTACTTTCAGTATGGGAAATTACAATTGACAAAGAAACTACTATTCTCTCAACTTAAGGGACTTCGAAAAAAGAATTTTTGCTACTATTGCTAAAAACTTCAGAGTTAAAGTGCACGTTATTATATTTATTTATAAAAGGTAAATAAATTAGAACCTAAAGTAAAAAAAATTTTATTATTATCAAAAAGTGATCATATTTAATTCTGTAGAATTCTATAAAATTTTATTGTATATTTTTTGTAAATATTAATAATCTTGTTAATATGTCTTCTTAATATAATATTAATAATTTGTTATAATTTTTATTAATATACATTATTTAATATTATTTTTATTGTAGGTAATTTAGAAAGAAAAAAAATTATAGAATCTATTAGGAAGGAAGGGGATTTCATATATAATACAGATTCCTTCATAAACACGTGAGAATTAATTTATTAGAGGCTTGCCAAGAATAGTTGTAAAACAGTACCAGTTGCACAAGATGTAAAGGATGGTTTACTAAAAATAATATCAGAATGTTACACCCATTTAAAAAGCAAAAGAAAATTATTGTATGCAAAGCTTCAGGAGAAATTTATGCACAAAACATGGCTGAAATTTGTAAAAGTTACACTAACGTTGTAAAAGTTACACTAACGCACAAGAACTTACATTTAATAGAAGAAAAACAGGAGAAATCGAACGTGTTACTATAGAAGATTTCCATACTCGCGAAGGTATAACAAAAATAACTCATTTAGATTTATACAAATCATTATACATAAATTTACAACAGGTATTAATTATTTTTTATGTGTAAGTAATGCAAAATATAATATACAATGCAAAATAATAATCTATAACTTTTGTATATAGGTTGCTGAATAAATACGTAAGATTCTTAATTCGTGGGAAATCGGGACGCATAGTATCTGTAATTTTAGACATGGAATTAGTTTAATGTATTGAACTAATTTTGAAGCATTGAAAAGATGCAAATGTTTCTGAAAAAGAATTTATACATATTTGGCATCTAGGAGTATTAAGTGCTATTTCAAATACTTACCTTATGCGATATTTTTCTAAAAAAATGTGGTACACAAATACCGCATTCATTAAGGGGTACTGAATTACGTAAACACTGCTACAACGTGCATTACGTTGAATTTATCTGAAAATGAAGTGGATGATTTGGCGACATGGGGGACGTCACGAAAAAATTCATAAACGCTATTATCGGTAATCAATAGCAGCAGTAGAGATTATTTGTATGATGAAGTTTCTTCAAGCAGCATTAGATGAAAATGTGCAACAACAATCCAATAATAGTGATTCAAGTAAATGCACTATTTGTTTTCTTATTCTATATGTATTGTTTATTCTATATATATTATTCTATATGTTAATTATTCTATATATGTATTATTCTATATAAATTATTCTAAATTTACGAGTTTTTTTTATAAGATACGTTAATTATTGTATACTTTTTTTCATTTATCTGTAATTTTATTATATCTATTTAATCAGAAGAGAAAATTAGGCAAGACTACATAAACTGAAATTTACGAAATTAAGACTAATGTGTGTCACAACCACGATTGTCTATACATAAAAATCAAGCGAATTAGCAATAAATGCAACAATGAAACATTTCGTTACCAATTTGGATATTCTTAAGTCAAAATACATTGAATGTCAAATATAAATATGATATATTTATACTTTGTTGACTAAAAGTGGTCCAAATTGAGAACGATACATTTCATTATTGCGTTCATTCTGCTTTGCTCAATTTCTATGCAATAACACCGCGGTTGTGGCACATAGTAGCCTTAGTTTAAAAACGGTTTATATATATTTATATAACAATATATATATTTACATATAACAATTACATATATTTACATAAAAATTACATATATTTACATAAAAATTACATATATTTACATAATTATCATAATTTTATATTATTAAACAGAAGAAGAAGTGCAAAATATAAATAAAGATATCTCGAGTGTAGAATCGGAAAGCAATGCCAAAACATATATGATAAGTTCACGTAAGCCTTTTTCAGTACAAACTGGAAGCAAATTTCCTAAAATTTGCATAACAGATAGGCTAGAAAAATTTGTAAAAAGGATAATTATGCGTCAAAGTCATGCAGTTGCGAATAACGATATTGATTCTGATAAAACTTATTCCCCAAAGATAAAGAAACGTCGCAGTAGTAAGTTTATTTTCATTTCTACATATTTTATTTAGCTTTTACAAATTTATTAAATAATAGTGTATTCTCTTAAATATTATTTAATGTTGTGTTTTCATGTGATTATGTCAAAGTATATATATGTATAAAGCTTTTATATATAATACATTTTACTACAATTTTAATATACATAATAACTATTTAATTTAAAAATGATTAATTAACATTGGTCCCACATTAGTTTAATTTAAATTTTCATTTATTTATATTATTTATATTTTTTATTTTTATATTATTCTATATCTTTTTATTTCTACATAGATTACTATTTTCATATATTCTTATAATTATAATTTTGATATTTTATTATTAAATTAAACATTTTTCAGTACTTTGAAGAGAATTTTAAAATAATCAGAAAAGTTACCCAGTGAGAAATGATGGTCGAATCGATGTCGATTCGACGTTGAATCAACGTCAATTTTGTTGAATTGATGTTGAATTGACGTCGATTCGACCAATCATTTCTCGCTGGGTAATATAAGTAAATGGAAATTTAAATAAGGTTCAAATGGACCATTACACACATTGTAGAAGTCTTATTAATTATAATAGATGATTAATTTATTTAGTAGCATCTCCATTTGGTTCAACAAAAGGACGTAGGATGGAAGAAGAATGTAATATAATAATTAAAGAATTTCAAAAGAAAATTATCACTTCACATTTAACTGCCATCTAACAAGGAAATTGCCTATGTAATAGAAAAAAATAAAAATTTGTATTGTTAGAAAAATATATATATAAATTCTTTGTTAATTGATCTGTTGTCAAATTAAAATATGGATCCATAACTGTATATCTGCAAAATTAAGCATCACTAACAATAAGTGCATAAATGTTTATTCAGAAGTATTTTATTCAAAAATAATACGTGGATTACTTGTATTTAAGCAAATTCAAAAATAAGTAGTATACTTAATTTTAGTTATTTCGACACAATAAATGAAAAGTTAACTCGTTGTTTCAAGAATTTTATAAAAAAGAAAGTTAGAGATGCGATATTGCGCAAAACCATTCATTTTTATTTTTTCATATACTGATATTATGTTTTCCTGATTACATGTATAATATGCTATTATATGTACTATTAGATTTATGTTATTACTCTTATGTATATATATATATATATATATATATATATATATATATGCTTATATGCATTGCTATTTTTTATATATAATATACATATATATACAAATATGTACAAATATATTTTAAACTACTTTAAATAAATATAAAATAATACTCTTTTGTGCGATTATACATAAAAAATATATTTTTACAACTTCTATTATCTGTACGTTTAATGTTTTATCTTTCTGTATTTCTTACCTTTACATAATAACATTTAAATTCATTAGATCGTTGAAAGAAATAAATTAATAGTTATTTTTTGAGATAGATGTTGGGAATCACCAGTTAATAAAAATAATAATTAATAACTCCTTTTCTCTCGTCCAAACTGGCAAATTAATAGTTAATTTCGACATTAATTACTTACAATTAAATAATTGTTCTAAAACGCAGACATCAACTATGCTCTTTCTGATTCTTATCAATCCTTAAAACTGCAACATTCTATACAATGGCAACTTCTGGAACATTACTATTTTCAATAGATCTAATAATAAAGACTGAGTCTGTTGCATTGTAACTTTCGAAATAGAATAATGCTATTAATTATTAAAACGATGTTACGTATAAATTAATAGTAACATAAATCAATAGTAACAAGTATCATAAATTTGCTTAATTTAAATTAACTTAATTTAAATTATGAAAGTGTAAAGAACATAATATGCAAGTATGCATTGTAAATTTAATATATAGCTATATGTATACAATGGCAACATTTATTTGTATAAAAATGTGCTTATCTTGAAAATTTTAGATGTTTTCAGGTCCATATATGGTCAGATATACATTAAAAACAAGTCATTTATTTTTAAGAAAAGTCTTTAGTTGTTAAATGTAATATTTAATTGACACATTATATATATTTATAACATTAAATCATTCGTAAAAGTAAAAATATTATTGTTACAACTTCTAATTCGTACATACATATACAATACACATTACCATCATTCATATAATTTGCAATTGATATTCTTTTATCATTAATATAATAATTAATATAACTTTAATTTCGTATAAAACAAACCGTTCGCAAAACTAAGACTAATATAAACCCCAATAATGAATGTTGACACATAAAAATCGAACATAGCAGCTGGAATACAACTCCAAAACGAATTGCACATTATATTTTTTACACTTTCATAACTGCACTACCAATAAAATAGATTGAATTGATATTTATTGTTATTGTTGATGTCTATACCTAACCTAACATCGTTTAATAACTATTTTTTTATATATACAATAACTATTTATACAACTATATTAATAGTCATTATTCATTTTCTAAAATCACATGTGTGTGATTCGATTATGTAATATTATACATCTTATTATACTTATGTATTGAAAATAATTATGTCCCGGAGACTGCCATTGTATGATAATGTGGCAGTTTTGAGGTCTTTAGATAAATCATAGTCAATGCCTTAAAAGTTAAGAATAATATTAAGACAATTAAATAAATGACCGAAATTAATGTTTGGTAATCTAACAACTTTTACTTTCACTAATAACTTCATAATCTCTAGTAAATAGACCCAGGTACCGCAATTGACTGTTACAGATACATGTGGCAGATATATAACAATTATATAAAGAGAAATTCCTTAAATTATCAAATATTAATTATTTAAGTAACTATTTGTCTTCATATTACGCTTATTGTTAGTGTTCCAAACACAGACATTGTCAATGATTTTTCGGTCCCCAAAGCTGCCACATACTATATATAGTGGCAGTTTTCGGAACATTATATAATAACTTTCAATAGATTTAGTATTAAATAACTGAATCTCTTGCAATGTAATTTTTGAAATTGAATAATGATTATTACTATTATTAAAAAAGTTACAGATATTTCTATTGTATAACAATAAATATCAAAAATATTATTATGTCCTGGAAACCGCGGCTTTATATAAAGTTGTATAGCTACAAAAGGGCATATTTCAGTACATTATTATATTTTGCCTTTGATAAATATTAAACGCAATTTCTTATAATTAAAATTATTAGATTCTATTTCCTAAATGTATTTCTATTGATGGAAAGTGATTCTATACCGTTTGTAGCGTAATATATACAAAATAAAAGAAAGTCCGGAAAACTGCCCATCCATATATAACTAAATTGGCCAAAGAAAATATAGCATATAAAAATAAAAGAGAGATATATATAGGTATCTATTAATGCTCTGCGTAATATAAGATAATAAAATCAGGTAGTATAAAAATGTCCTGAAAACTGCCTCTGGACATATATATATATATATATATATATATATATATATATATATATATGTAAAATATATTTATTATATATTTATAAAATTAATAAATCAATTAATTTTAAGACAATTAAAATAAAATTCTTTTTATGTATTAAATATATCTAAACATCTTTCTTATTTACATACCTGAATATATTTCTTTTAAAAATTTTCTGATCCTTTAGTATTTTCTAATTTTTCCCTTTTTCTTTCTCTGAACTTTTCTTTGATCTGTCCTTTCCTTTTAATTCTTTGCCTCCTTTCTTAAAGAATTTTTAAAGAAGAAGAAACAGTTATATAATAAATTAATTAAAGAGATATAATCTTAATAAATATTATATATAATATTATATATATATATATATATATATATATATATATATATATATTGTGACGTGACGTTTTTTACCCCCGTCACAGGGCCGGAACAGCCCGGCCGAGGAAGGGTCGAGAGAGAGGGCGAATTTTGGTCGGCGAGCGACGAACTTTTCTTCGTCGACTCGCCTTTAGTTATTTAAGTCCCGTAGATTTACCGAGTGGAAGTGAGTGGTCGGAGAAGGCCCTAATGTATCGAAGGGAGCAGCCATCGTGGGATGGCGGAAATTTGCAGCAAGAATGGACGACCTGGGTGGAAGCGGTGCGTTCGGGGACGCCGGATAACGCAGTCAAGTAAGGTCTTTATCGTAAAATAAATGAAATAGTAAGCAAGGGCCCGTTACTGCCGAATACGTTTTACAGCCTCGGATAGCGGAAGGAACTGAGCGGAGGAGCACATAAAAGGGTACCGACATCTCAAGACAGGGATGACTACTCCAATGGGGCCGCCGGCATCGTCCCGAAGAAATCGGAACCGTCGGAGACTGATCACCTCTCGGCGAGTCCGTCAGCAAGTCGACAACCATTAGAGAAGGAGAGAAGCAGTTATTCGGGACGTACAGCGAGCAGCCATATAATCCGCACCAACATTCCGAAACGTACCGAGAGCGGTTTCGAAATTACCGGAGCAACGAGGCCCGCAAGGATCGACTAGTGTCGAAAAAGGATCAAGGATCGATTATCGGCGGCGCGCGCAGCGCCACAGGCGCCGGCTACCGGCGTACCGTGAGCCCAGAGTCGTACACACCTCCATATAGTTAGCAGACGAATTAGAGATTTCTTATTTTCTATTATACCAATCGCTTGGGAATCATTTGGGCAAATTTAGGAATAGATTCTCATAGTTTAGGAAATAGTAGTTTATTTATAATTATTTAAAATAAATTGAGCGTATAGTTAGCAGACATAAATTTAAAAAATATTTTTTTTTATTGTAATTGACGTGAAATTATTTGGGAAACACGTCTGTAATGTTCTTAGCCTTTGGGAAATAATTATTTTATCTGAAAATCAAGTTTAAAGTACATTTATTAGACATCAATTAGACAAATTTTATATTTCTTATTTTTCTTTATTATTTCTTATTTTTTCTTATTGTAATCATTTGAGAATCATTTGGACAAATTTAGGAATATATTTTCATAGTTTTAAGACTAATAGTTTATTTATAATTACAGAAAATTAATTAAGAATGAATAGTTAGCAGATCTAAGATTCGTCATAACGGTATAAATAAACAAATTTAGCGACTATAAATAAAAATTGAATATATTGTGACGTTGCCGTCACGACGCGCGTCCCTCCAGCCGAAATCGCGGGGCAAGGGCCGAGTGGCCGCGCCACGCGAGAGAGAGAGAGCACGAGAGCCACCGATTTTCCCCGGAGAAACGGCTTGCGACATCGAGATCACATTTATTAATTCGCGTTTATTTTTATTTTTTTTGTCGTACACGGAGCGTTGTCGAGAGGAAAGAGCGAAATAATACCGACAACTTGGAAAGGACATAAAAAACAACCTTATTTACAAAAATTGGCATTTGGCTGACTCAAGGGCACGGCCGTTACAGCGCGGATCACGTCAATCCTCAAAACAGGGCAAGGACGCACATCGCAAGGGCGAGAAAGTCACCCCAGATCCACGAGGGCGGATCTTATCGAGCTACCGTTCAGAGGGACCGAAAAGTAATCTCGGACACCCCTCCGGATATTACAAGGCCCGAGGACCGGCGAAGCCGCCAAGAACACGGCGTAATTAACGCCGAAAACAATTATCGCGAATTCTCGATAAGGGCGCTGTTGCCCTAAGTACGGCCGTGCGTAAACCGCGCGGCGGCGATCAGTCGTGCGAAGCGATAATTGGATGGGCGTCCGCGCAACCCCTTTCGCGCAGGATTGAGTCCCGATTCCCGATATCGATTCGGGGCAGTAGATCCGACACTCTTGTGCTGCCTGTCCTGCGCGTCGCGTGTTCGCTCCATTCAGTTGATATCGAGGCAACGATATCCCGAATCACCGGAGACGCAGAGGTGCCCAAGGAGAGAGATTACCGTATCGGTGAGGTCACCCGTGCCGCTATCTATATATATATATAGCTTTTGTAATGTTCTGGAATGTTGCTGTAACATTCTCATGAAATATTACAATTGTATGTTTCTGTAATGTCTCTACAACGTTACATTGCAACTTGCAAGATTGTAACATTGCCGCAATGTAACTGCAATGTTCTGTGCTGTATGGGATATATAAATATGTGAAAGAAAATTATAGAATTTTAATTATTTAAAATATATTTTATTTAGTCTCTTGAAGAAAACATTTACATGTTCCTTTTTAATTCAATTATTATTCTCTGCATATTTTACAGTTAATAGGCGTGAATTGTAGCATCACCATTTGATCATTTTTATAACCCAAGTAGCACATGAAGCTTTAAAACGTCTGCGATAACGTTGTCGTAGCTTAAACTGCAGCATTTTTGTCTACCACAGCTACTGCCACAACGTCATTGTGACGTTTTGACAAAGTCGTAGCAGCAAAAATGGGACAACATTTTTAGGCTTTGAAAATGATGTCACAGCCATATGGTTGCACAGCTATTTTGCTGTAAAGACGTTGTCATAGCCACATTACGGCAGTCGGAGTAAAGATATAAAAATAACGGATATAATTAATAAATGGATAATGTTTTTCATATGGTAAATTAATATTCAATAAAAGTTAAATTTTAATTTTAAAATTATGTAAAAAGATTGAAAAGAATATTTAAAAAATTTTTTTACTTTAACTGGGATTGAACTTCTGACAACCCGAAACCTTCGCTTCAAAAACTTAGGTAAACTTAGATAAAAAAAAAGATTAATTAATCATTGCAAATTATTACAATTTATAACTTACATATAAGTATACTAGAGCGGACGCAAATTCATAAGTACAGTGATTACAGAACTACATACAAATCCTTAAGTAATAATTTTAGAGCCGCATAAATGAACGCATTAGGTCCGCTGACCATCGCTGATATATGCTAAATTTAACATAAAACTGATAGTCATGTTACTCCTTGCCTTTCTTAATAGTTGTCATGATGTCTTTACAATCATTAATACAGCTAAAATAGCTGTGGCTAAATTTTTGCTTTTTATTATTGCTATCACAACAAATTCATAGCAATTAATGCAGCTAAAATCGCTGTGGCTAATTTTGGTTTTTTTATTGCTGTCACAACGACTTTACAGCTTTTTATACAGCTAAAATAGCTGTGGCTACATTTTGGCTTTTCTGATCGCTGTCACAGCGACTTTACAGCTATTAATACAGCTAAAATAGCTGTGGCTACATTTTGGCTTTTCTGATCGCTGTCACAGCGACTTTACAGCTGTTAATACAGCTAAAATAGCTTTGGCTACATTTTGGCTTTTCTGATCGCTGTCACAGCGACTTTACAGCTATTAATACAGCTAAAATAGCTGTGGCTGTATTTTGACTTTTTTATTAACTATCACAGCGCTTTTGCAGTTAAAAATCCAACAAAATAGCATTTGCTGCCAAATAGATGTAATTAAGGCTGGCAGGGCGTTATACCAGCTACATTTTTGCTGTCGCAGCGAATATAGCCAGACTGTGTTATTTGGGAATATAAATTAAAAATTAAAAACACATTTCGTATGATTTGTTTTGATCACCTATATATCTTACGGTACAAATAAAAATTTAATTGCGCATTATTGACTTTTTCAAATATTAATTATTTTAAAAACTATATTGTATACATATAATTTGTATTTTTTATGTTATAGATTATAGATCAACGCTTTGTACTAGAGCTCTGCTGTTGCACATTGTATCGGTGAGTGTATTGCATGTATACATATACATATATAACATTGTATATGTATATTAATCATCAAAAATTAACTAGAGCGCAATTTCAGAAAAAAAAGTTAAGAAATTATGTTAATTTCATATAAAAAAATTTAAGAAATTGTATGTTAACTTTTTCATTAAAACAATAACTTACATAATTTTCTTTAAAAAACTAAAAAATATATGCCAAGCAAATAAAAGTATTAAAAATTCTTATTTTTTTTATATGTACATGGTACATTTACATATTCATGAACATGATAAAAATTGTTTTATTATTTTTGTGTTATATATTAAAATATACAAATATAGGGGCTGCGCACAGTTAATAGTTTATGCGATCATGTAAAGTTCATTATAATGCATAAGTATTACATTAACAAACAAAAATGGTAATTATCAGATTATTTTCTAATCCATTTATTATATATTTAAAATTTAACTTATCTACTTACGTGATAAAATTTATATTTATCCCAAAAGCTTCAAGTTTTCTTAAATTACAATATTTTAAAATATATTTTTTTTAAATCTCAATTTTTTAAATGATATAAATTTTAAAAAATGATGTAGATATAGTTAATAAAGAAACAAAATAAAAAGGTAAGATTGACACATATTAACTGATATTGTTAGAGAAATTATAATATTCATATTTTAATTTGTATTTTAAATCGAGTTAATATCTATAATTTGAGTCTAAAAAATGCTAGTACATTATTTCGTGCAATATATATTTGTAATATATTGCAATATATATTTAAATAATATACTTATACAAAAAATAATATAATTAATATCTCCTTAATAACACATTAAGGACCAATTTCACCAACGTCGGTTAACTTTAATCTTCGGTTAAACGATGAGGATGTATTTAGGATATACTGAGGATGTTTAAATGTCCGCTCATAAGATATCTGTGAGAGATCTAAAAATGGATATCCTTAGGATATAATTATATAACAAAATTCGATCCCAACAATGTCCACTGGATGTTTCTATAAATACCTTTTTGCTATCCTAGGTTGATCGATATGCAGTAATTGAATATATAGGGTAATCCATCCTAACAGCGTTACATATCCTAAAGATGTTCAGAGGACATCCAGAGGGTATTTGGATGTTTTATGGATGTCCTCTAAACGTCTTTCGGATATGTGTGCTGTTAAGGATTTTAAATGCTTACCTAAAATATCTTGGATACATTATTCGACAAATATTTCTGACAAATGTTGTTTCATTTTAAGTGAATAGGCATTTAAAATGAGTCACCAGATATAAAAGAAAAATGATCAGCTAATGAAGCTTCTCTAAAAATAAAAGTCGTTGAAGTAACATGTTTACCTTATATTTTATGAAATATATTTAATATATGTATATAATATAAATATGTTAACGTGTTAGTTTTTCTTAACTATCGATAAATGTTCAAATATCAATTTCTTAAGATAGATGTAAAATTATATTTACAACTTTCTTAAAAGCTTATATAATATTATTTACGTATAAAATTCTTATAAGAATGCAATCTCATCTTTATATTATAAATAGAAAAAGTTATAACTAAAATGATAATAAAAGTCTCGTTAAAATAATTAAACTTTATTTTAAAAAATGTACATATATATATTTTTTTTTGTACATATTATATGTATTATATATATATATTTTTTCAACATTTAATCGAGAGAGTGCGCCTGTCGTGGCAATATTAACGCGTTACAAACAAAAACGCCAGGACGTGTAATGTAAAAGGAAAACATAGCAATCGGCAATATATAAAAAAGAGGCATTCTAATAGTGACTCCGAAAAATAATAAACGATTATCATATAATTATATAATTATCTTATATAATCTTATATTATTTTAATAAACGAGGATACTTTATTCGAGGCGTCCAAATTTGTCTAATGGATTCTTTATAACTGGACCACTTAGAACAAAAGTTTAAAAAGTGCTACATCGCCGCTTGGAGATATCAACTTTATTTTATTGCAACTTTGGAGAAACGAAATAATTCGCATAAATTTGTTTCAGTTTGTGCGTGTGTGTATATTTCGTTTTTCGAATGAAAAAAATTAGATTTATTTTAATATCTTCGAAACTATGAACGACTTTTATCACTTTTGTTTTAAATAATTTACTTATAAAAAATCCATAGTCAAATCTTGCTTCGGATAAATTGTAATGCTGCCTAATAAACAAATGATAAATAAAAACAAAACATATTTTGCAAAAAGTTAATCATTTTTAAATTAAAAAATTATATCTTATAAACCTTATTAAAATCTACTACTGTCTAATAAACAAGTGATAAATAAAAACAAAACAATGCAAAAAGTTAATCATTTTGAAATTAACAAACTATATCTTAAATCTTATTAAAATCTAATACTTATCAATCTAATAGTCTTAAAGATTTCCCTTGTCTTTCGGCTATATTGATGTAAAATTCGAAAAATATAAAATACATACGTAATTCTGTGTATTCATAGAATTGGATTGGAGGGTCAAAAGATAATAAAAATATAATAGAAATCATCACAATTGATCATTAATTAAATTATACGCCAGCAGCATTCATTTTTTGTGCTTTTTCAGATGCATGACGAAGCCATGATTTGATTGGTTCCGAAATTTCATATTCAGTAGCCTGTGGATATTTAACTTGAACTGGACCTAGAATACATATAAACATATAATATATATTAATAAGTAACAATGTAGGCTCCCTGCATTGATAAATTACAAATTCAAAAGGAGGCTATATGGAGCCACGCGTAGGGTGTAGGTACGCAAATATTAAAAACAAACTTGTTGGAATAACAAATTTATTGAATCTAAACGTTTCAGTCCTTTCTTTGGACCTTATTCAGTAAATTTAATACAATAAATTATAATGGGGAATCTACATACTACCGCACGCAGCGCAAAAGCCGTGAGCCCCCCTATCGATATCCCATTAAATAGACAAAGTGAAATAATATGTCATGAGGTACTCAAAAGTGGACTCTAATGAAGAGTATAGTGAGGAATTTCCGAAAGGGGGCTCACTCTTACTCACACACTCATCCATCGCACGTTCACACAACCGTACGCGGACGCGCCCGACGCACGAGTGAAGAAGTGCTCACGATTTTAGTCAATAAGTCAATAAGTCAGTACATCAAATTTCTTTGTTGTTCTCGCTAGCATTGCCCATTCTCGAAATCACTTATTTTGTCTGTTGTTTTTTTGTTTTTTTTTCTCTGTTCCTTATTATTGTTGTAAATTCACAATTATAATTACGCGTTACCACATGTACCAATACTAAAGTATAGCTTTAGCACTCGGGTACAAACATCGAATTGATCTTTATTGTAAGTATATTGTATACTGTTGCTTATTGCTCTCAAGAGAGAAATCCCAGAGCATAAATAAATACATTCTCTCTCTCTCTCTCTCTCTCTCTCTCTCTCTCTCTCTCTCTCTCTCTCTCTCTCTCTCTCTCTCTCTCTCTCTCTCTCTCTCTCTCTCTCTCTCTCTCTCTCTCTCTCTCTCTCTCTCTCTCTCTCTCTCTCTCTCTCTCTCTCTCTCTCTCTCACTCTCTCTCTCTCTCTCTCACTCTCTCATGAATCTAATTTAAATATAATATATAATAAATATAATTATTATATTTATAACTAGATCTAATGTATATGTACATTTGATAAGTTATAATTTAAGTGTATACATATAAATATATTTTAATAAATAATATAAATATATACATATATAATATATATTATACATATACTCATTGATAATAACTGAGCAAAGTTTTAAATCTGAGAAAGTTTTGTTTTGTTTTTTTCCATACCAAAACTATACTCTTTTGCAACGGTTACTGCAAAAATTCTTTTCATTAAATTTAAAACAAGTTGTCTTAAATTTTTGCCACCAATTTTTGAAAGTTTATTTACCTAGAAAATAAAATATTTTAATAAACAAATATAAAATGTTAAATTAATTATAATTTTATTAACTGTAATAAAAATGCAAACAAAATGTTTTATTTTTTGATAATAGATAAACATCGAAAAATCAACGAATAAATGGGTATATTATTTATAATTTATAAATCTTGTAAAGATATAATTAATATAGGTATATATAACATATTATTTTATTTTACCAATTTAGTACGATAATTATTATCAATAAGAGCTTCTTCTAATTCTAATTGATTCAAACTGTTATCAGTTTCTATTGGAAATTGTAACATAACATCTACATCATCATCTTCATTGGGGATGCGTCTTGTATTGTCATTTTGCCATTGTTCGTGGAAATCTAATTGATTTTGTAAAATCAAATCTAATTTCTGCTTAAGCAGAGAAAGGCTTCTATATACGTGATGCTTAAATTCATCAAATCCTAAAAGAGAAAAATATTCAAAATACATACAGTTTGATAGAAAATATGATTTTATTTATATAGTTTTAAAAAACAAATCTTTCTATTTAATATACAAAAATGTGTATTAAAATATAGTAATTACTTTAAAATTTAAATAAACATAGGAAATTCTATACCTGTTGTGTCATGTTGAACATTATAAATACTTCGACTACAAGAAACGTTTTGATTTGACACTCGCTGCGAATCTGAAATTGTAAAGCTCTATATAAATAATGTTATTAATTTTAAATAAACATAAGAAATTCTATACCTGTTGTGTCATGTTGAATATTGGAAATACTTCCACAAGAAACGTTTTGATTTGAAACTCGCTGGACATTTCGCGAATCTGAAATTGCAGTATAGAGCTCTATATAAATAATGCTATATTACATCTATTTTATGTAAAGAAACAAAAAATTTTAAAAACTATGTAAAAATATAATAGTAATTACTTTAAAATTTAAATAAACATAAGAAATTCTATACCTGTTGTGTCATGTTGAACATTAGAAATATTTCCACAAGAAACGTTTTGATTTGAAACTCGATGGACATTTTGCGAATCTGTAATTGTAGAGCTCTATATAAATAATGCTATAACATCTATTTTATTTAAAGAAACAAAAAATTTCAAAAACTATGTAAAAATATATTAAATAATTATAAAAAAAATTTGTCTTATTTTTAATAAAACAATAATTATAAATTAAAATTTCTTCTGTTTTAAAATATTTTTATATATTTTAATATATTTTATAATATTATAATATATTTTTTTTAAAGTATATCTATATATGTAATAAAATAAAATTAAGAAGTTTCATTATCTTGGACATACATTCATCTATACATCGTTATAATACACAGCAGATATAAGTATCTAATTGTTACCTTTTATTGTTTGATGAATATTTGAAGAAAAATTATAATTTTGTTCAAATCGTGCATGTTGCGTTTCATTTTTTTGTTCTGATGGACAGTTTTCTTTATCTTGCAACATGCGACGTGATTTATTAGAACCCTTCGAAATTTGTGGTACTTTTGGATAATTATCAATTTTTTTATTTGTAACAAGGTTATCAATTTCCTCTTCATTGCTTGAAGAAAATACTTTTGTTGCATAAAGTCTTCTCCTTTTTTTTACAATTTCTGCGTCATCTTCATCTGAATTCAAATCTGATAATTTTTCAGCTAATTTTAGCTTATTTTTTGCATTAAGGAAATTATTTGAAAACAATAATATTTTAAAAATATTTTTTTCTTAAAGCTGTAAATAAAAATTTCAGCAACAAAATAAATTAAACTTGTACCTGTACTTCCAAATATTCTTTTAATGGATACAATTGTTGGATTAATATTATTATATTCTTTCATTTTCTCAACTGCTTTATCATATTTCTTTTGATTTGTCAAATTTGGCCAATATGCTGCAGATTTTTTTTCACACGTAAACCAATTGTTAGATATAATTTGAAGACCATCTTCAAATTCGACAATATAATATTTCTTACTCATAATGTGTGTGTGTGAGAGAGATATTGTTTATTTTTATTTTATTTTAAATATCTACAAATTAAATTTTTTATTAATTATTCAATATGCAATAACGGTAAAACAACGAATGCATCATTGTTTGAGTATTGCATAATAAACATTTTCTTGCTGATATCCGATATGGGCCATGAACATAATTCAGACAAATTGCTAACTTTATAAATTTCAAGTAATGATGACACACATGGAACATGAAATAAATCTTGTTTAATCATATATTTTCTACCGATGACAACTAAGCATTTTCTTGTGTTACAATATGCAATATTTTCAACTTTTATATAATACTTTCATCTTTCATAAGACAACAATTATTAGCATTATCATTCACTTTTACAACATAATTTGAAATATTAATAACTTCATACTGAGGATTTGTGCAGTTTTGAATAATGGGACCATTAGAATGTTCCTTAAGTAACTGTATTTTAGGATTTTCTTTGTATATCAAAACTTCATTGTTACATATAGCATCTTTCTCTACGTATCTTCTATGTAATTGTTGTAACGGTTTATCAGCTTTGCGAATTGCGCTCTTTACTTCTTGTAAAAAGTTCTCATATTTAAAAGCACTAAATAAATCTAAAGTGCCATGTATTCGAACATCGTCGCATAAATGAATCAGACCGTAAACATTATGAGAGACATTGTATTCTCCATACAAAATTTTAAAACTTTTGACATAATGATTCAATAATTCTTCAGCATAATTCAAATAATCCTTACATAAATTTTTGCTGCATAAAATTCTAATAGCTACGTGAAGAGTTAGAAAATGATCATATAAATCATTTTGAAGTATTCCTTGAAAAACAACAGGGCCTGTATATAATAAAATTTGTCGATATTCAGTTGCCTTCCATTGTTTTAAATAATCCAAAGATCTCGGTTTTCTACCAAATTCAACTGGTACAGTCTGTTTAATAGTTTCTAAATTGTTTGATATTGTTTGACATTTACGATGTTGCAAACGAATTTTTAAATCACCTGTTGTCCACATATACAAACATTTTCTCATAATTCCGAGACAAAGTAGATGCATATAATCAAGAGGAATATTTTCTATAAAATGTCTGCGGTATTTGTTTTAAATTGGTGTAGTCTAAGTGGAAATTTTCATCGGTTTCATTTAAAAAATCATTATTTGTTCTTTTTGCAGCATAAATATCTGCAAAACAAATACGTCCGTTTCGATATTCACCTTCAATTATGCACTTTGTGCAACTGAAGTAACCATTGTGACCTTCTACATTTAATATAAAAGATTTTGCAGGAGCATCGCATAAAATTTGTTTAATTTTGATATTATATAATTTCTCATACAGAAAAATTCCATTATTTATCAATTCTATCATTTCTTCGACAAAATCTTGTAAATACTCATTGCAATTTGCTGGTTTCTTAAATCCATAATATGCACCAATTATAAAAATTTCTTTATATGGCAAAACACATCCTAAGATTGGCCATAATGATGATGTTGAAGATCTTGATATAGGTAAACCATCAATATTGATTCCTAGATTTATTGTATGTATATTATGAAATCTGTGATTATATTTTCTACAATATTTCTGCTCTAATATAACACGAACTCCAAAATGAGAATATAAACCAGGTAAAACAGTTTTGATTGTAGTATTTTTTGGCGTTTGCAATAAAGTTCTAGGATCTACTGGTAAATCAGAAAAGCATTCATGCATACGAAGAATTTTCAAAAGTTGACTTAGTGTAATGTGATTAACGTTATTTGTTACAGCCCAGTCACGTAATAAGAATTTAAAGTTTCTTTCCTCTTTAACATTCTCAGTATTTGGATTGTCTAAATAAACTGCATTATTTCCTGTATTATTTGTTATTTCATTTAATTCATGTATTATATTCATATTGTCATTTTCGGTTTCACTGCATATAAATTCTATATGATTATCAGATTTATTTACATATTCATTTACATGATCATTTTCATAAAATTTGGCACTTGTACTTGGCAATGTATGATTTTCGGATAATTTTTCCTGATCTTTTCTGATCTTTTCCTGATCATTATAGTCTAACAAATTTGTTTCATTTTGCACAAGTCTTCTCAAATGCCTAACTGACATTTCACGTAGCCGTTTGCGTTTTTTATTATATTTTTCCATAATTCCCCTAAAAAATATTTTTTTTTAAATCTTATTTGAACTTTAACTTTTTAATTCATAAAAAGAAAATTTATATCAGACAATAAAAGATATAAATTTTCTTTTCACGAAAAATTATTTTATTAAATGTAAAAGCTAAAGTATATCTTTTAGAGACAGATTAACTGTATGTTATCTTTAGGAGAACAGATTAACTGTATGTTATTGATTTCTATCAACATAGTAATAATCGAATAACATTCTTGTTACATATATCCTTGAGTAGCTATTTACATGACATTACTTCATATATTATCATACTAGAACAACACAGGCGCGCGCATCGCGCGCGCCCTTTAATTGTTTACATTATTAGAAATAAATTATTAAATAAATAAATAAAAAAATGTATTAATTACAATTTATCATTTAATTATTTTAAATTTTAAGAAAACAATTATGTAATATTTGTGAGTAAAATATTTAATAAAGTTTTTATAACAATTTACAAATTTAAATTTAAAATATAGAAATAAATTAAAAATTAATTAATAAGTGGATAATAAAGTAGAAGAAGGAATAATACAAATATATTTTTTAAAATTGTTTTTTGTTGCAAAAAATAACATTTATTTTCAATAATTTAATCACATAATAATATTTACATAATAATATTAATTAATAATAATTACATTTACCATATAATTAAAAAGAATTAATTGAATAATTTAAATAATTAAATAATAATTTTAAATAACTAAGAATATAAAGGCTCGATATATATCAAATATAAATCGGTAATAGATAGGCTATTCGAGCCGTACGTGGATGTCGGTGCGTCGATTCCAACGAAAATTAATTTTTCTTGGAATTAACTAATTGTGCACGGGGCACACATTTTGCTTGGTACACCGCCAAGTTTATTACGGAACAATCTCAATTCGAGATTTTTAATTCCAAAGATCCCCTCTAACCCCCCTACAGAATTATAGGCGAGAAAAATATAGATCCGAAAGTCGCTGAATCGGGAATCGAACCCAAGACCTTTCGCTTGCCGGACGACTGCTCTCACCATCTGAGCTATTCAGACCCTTCGACTCTATATTTTTCTCTGTCTTGATAAATAACTATTTGTAAATAACTTTCGGAAACAGCGACTTTCGGATCTATATTTTTCTCGCCTATAATTCTGTAGGGGGGTTAGAGGGGATCTTTGGAATTAAAAATCTCGAATTGAGATTGTTCCGTAATAAACTTGGCGGTGTACCAAGCAAAATGTGGAATTAAAAATCTCGAATTGAGATTGTTCCGTAATAAAGTCTTGGCGGTGTACCAAGCAAAATGTGTGCCCCGTGCACAATTAGTTAATTCCAACGAAAAATTAATTTTCGTTGGAATCGACGCACCGACATCCGCGTACGGCTCGAATAGCCTATCTATTACCGATTTAAATTTTAAATAATTTTAAATAATTTTAATAATTTAATTCTTGAAACATTCTTTAAGTTTTAAATTGTGTGTTCCTTTTATTTTGTGTCTGCAATAGAAATATATTTAAATTATTGCAAATTATTAATAATATAATAATAATAATAATAATAATAATAATAATAATTTCTTTAGGGGGGTTAGAGGGGAACACAGGAATTAAGTAAAATTCCTCATAAGCCTTGGCAGTATACCAAGTAAATTTTCGTGCCCCGTGCACAATTAATTATTGTAACGTGTTAGCGGATTTCGGATGTCGATAGGAGATATATATATATTAAATATTCTTCAACTCGTTATAATTCAGAATCGTATATAAACACTTTATTACTTTACTCTTATAAATTCTCAGAGAGAGAGCCGCGTATGATCGAGCGGTCGCCGTTTATATACAAAACAGTTCAAACGCTTATTCTTTTAAATGACGCCAATCATGGCAGGGCACGTTTCGTCAGAAATACTAGATAAAATATCGAAGCAACGGACAGATATAAGTATATACGAAAACACGACAACGACCCGACACGATAATAATAACAATACATAAGGTGATTTCCCGGACATCCCGCTACATTAGATACCGCTAACAGTTCGGCCATTCTGACATTAGGCCGTCCCGGCCTAACATAGGGTACTTTCCGATTCATGCATGATGCGCATGAAGTGACAGAAAATGTATAATATGCGTGACATAAACTATAGATTTTCTGTCACTTCATGCGCATCATGCGTGAATCGGAAAGTACCCCTAGTCACAAAAAATGACGCGAAATAAATATAATATACATTCATCGCATCTCGAATGAGCGCATGTCCGAGAAACTTACTTTAATTAAAATTTTACGTATGGACGCATTTGATCGGGCGCCACAAATTCCCTGATCTTATCTCGCCTCCGCGGGAACCAGTGAATTTTAGCTGCACTACCGATAACCCTGTCAACACCGACATGACTAAGGTCATCGTGACAGGTTCCAATCACGTTATTTTCCGTCGATCGTGACACATAAAATAACAGTTCTTTATTTTTATCTCTTCGATACATTAATCCGTCGCGTAATTCATAAAATTTCATTTCGCTCTTTTCGAGCTCGTCACGAGTTTTTGTGATCTCCTCGTCGCGATCTTGGCAAATCGTACGCTTAAATATATTGCCCTCAAGCACGAGGACGCCGCGGCAACGACCGAGCGCATCCACGCAGCTCGCGCGCCCCCCCGGGCGGTGAACAATCTCGCTCTCGTAATTTTTCTTAATGTTTTCCGATAAGCCGATATCCTCGTTAATTCGGAGTTTATCACGCATGTTAACCGACTCGTCGCAGCTTTCGATCGACATTATTTCGCCACCAACGCACGCCGCCTTAACCGCTGCAATTTCGATAGTTTCTCCGAACGAAACTCGTATCAACGGACAAGTCAGGAAATCTCTACCGAGGAGGACATTGTAGATCATGGCATCGTCCGAAACGGTGTAAAACTTTATTTCTATGCGGACGTCCTGAATTTTTACATAACTATTTATAAAAAATACTATTAACGCGAAGCAACGAGCCATCAATTCCGCGAAACTGACCCGCGCCTCTATCGACAGGCGAACATAATTCACTCGGAACGTTATTACTTTTAATGAGGCTGATCGGTGATCCCGAGTCGACCACCGCACCGTCGGCACGATCATAATTCGCGTTTTCGTCCGCCGCCGAGATATTCACATCAACCATATAAGGCTCCGGAAACGCACCGGGCCGAGCCACATCCGTCGACGCGATCTCCGCCGACCCCGTCGCCGGCCTCGCCCCCGCCGGCCTCCCGGGACACTCCGCCGTCAAGTGCCCTGACGCTCCGCAAAAATAGCATGCACGGTCCGTCGGCGGCCGCCCGCACCGCGCCGCAACGTGCCCCACCTCGCCGCACCGATAACACCGCACCCGCCTCGATTCTGGCAATTCGGTTCTCCCGTCGGCAGCCGGCTCCACGTCGACCTCTCGGCTTTCCGTCCATCCCGGTCTCGCCGACGACGCCCCTGGTCCTCCACCGACAGCGGGAGTAGATATACTATGAGAGTTCTAACCCAGGTCCTCTGAGGGGGGTGCGGGGCGCGGGGGGTTCTCCGTGGCGAGGGGTATGACGTCACGCGGGGCGGGGGTATCTCGGCGGCGCGGGGGCTGACGTCACGCGGGTGGAGGGGATGTTTCGATAAAGAAGGGGAGGGCTAACCATGTTCGGCAACTGATTATCTTTGTGATTTATGGCTATCCGAAGCCATAAAACTATGTTTTTCATTTTATGGACATTTTATCATTAGGAAAGGAATGAAGATTTTAGGGCCGACGCTGCGACGAACATGTCAAACGTTATTTATAGGGGTGCAAATGTAAAAGCGTTGACGTTCGGCAGCTTTGTACCCTCGCGAAAAATCTCCCATAAAAACGAGAGCGAAACATCTTCCTTAATATTTTTTAAGGAAGAATGCAACGTATCGGCGCCAACGTTCAGCAGTTTTGTACCCTAGCAGAAAATCGGTCGTAAACGAGAGCGAAACATTTTCCTTAATATTTTTTAAGGAAGAATTGCGATAATTTTGAGAGGGATGGGGGTTGAAGCTTATGGAGAGAGGGTCCGTCTCCACATCAAAAAGTCTCGAACAGTCGCCGAGCGAAGTGCCAGTGAATAAAGTGTTAAAATGGATTTTGAATCAGGAGACATTTTCGGGCCAAGTTTTTGGAAGAACCTGTTTAGGAGAATATTCACAAATGTTCCTTTCCTAGGATCGAAGGAGATTTTTAAGGATACATTTTTTGGAACGCGGTTTATTGAGAGCGTCATTAGGACCATATTTTTGATGTTCGTTTCGCCTGTAAGTATTGTTTTTTATTGTGTGTGAATTGAATTATTAAATTTCCTTATGTTACTTATATATGTATAATAAAAATTTTTTCCAGGACGCTATAATAACAATGGACTCAATTAGAATTGATGGCTTTATGAACATTGAGAATCGTCGGTGGATACGCATGGTGCGCCGCGATGATAGGTATTGGTTTGATCACATGTGGGGTGATACTGTGGACGCCCGCGAGTAGGAGGAAAACAACCCGTGGATGCGGGTAGATATACTTTCACTTCGCGAGCTCTTCGGATTGGAACCATATCCTGAAGATATAATAGAAGATTGGAATCCCCAGGAGCCCGAGGAGCCCGAGGAGCCCGAGAATTTGGTGGTGAAGAGGGCAAGATTATATTGTAAGTTTTAATTTTATAATAATAATAAATAAAAAAATTTTAAGATTATTAATGTTTTTTCTGTTATGCAGGAGTCCCGCCTCGCAGCAGTCCCACGGCCGTCGCCTTACCACCCCCACCATCGTCGGCACAGCCGCCCGGCCGCCTCACCGCCTCGCATCCACAATCGTCGGCTCCACCATAGCCACCTCCACCACCGACAATTTTTATATATTATAATATTCATTTGTTTCTCATCTTTATATTCTTATCTTCATATTCATTTATATTTTTTAAAAAATTTATATCCATTTTATATTATAATTTTATATCTATTTTATATTCACATTTATATATTCACATTTATATACATTTATATACATTTATATCCATTTATATTCTTTTAAACACACACACACACAAATGTATAATACACATTTATTCATAATTAAAAATAATTAATATTAAATTAATATATTCATTTTAAAAATTCCTCTTCTTTTCCTTCACTGCGTCATCTCTCGCGTGCGCCTCTCGCTATCTCTGTCTCTCGCATTCACCTCGCGCTCTCTCTTTCTCGCCTAAGCGCTATCTCTCTAGCAGTCCCTAACCTCGCGCTATCTCTCTCTCTTTCATGTTTCTCGCTGCGACACCTCTCTTGCGGTCCCTAGTCTCCTCTAAGCGCTATCTTTCGCGATCCCTAGCCTCGCAGTCCCTAGCCTCTCGGTCCCTAGCCTCGCGATCCCTAGCCTCTCGGTCCCTAGCCTCGCGATCCCTAGTCTCTCAGTCTCTAGCGTCACGTTCCCCCTTCCGCATGACGTCATCCCCCGCAAGGACCAAGCAACTATTGGGAGCTATACGTATAAAAGCTAGGGAACTGTTTACAGGTGGGAGAGAGTGTGGAATGGAAATGCGTGCAAAGAAATTACATCATAATTTAGACTTAAAAACTCTTTATTCTTCTTTTAAATATTTTTTTTTTTTTTTTTTTCTTACATATTATGGACTAAAAACTAAAGCTGCCAGCTCGCAATCGATGAGCTGATGCTTGTTGAAGGCGTCGCTAGCGCGTATTACATTTGATACTTCTTTAGGATTCGTTACATTCTTCCAGAAGTATGCGACGAGCGGCCCCTGGAAGGCTGCTGTATAGTATTAAGTAGCCATCGGTGAGGTTTAGCGCGGTCGGGGTGTAGCCTTCTGCTACCACCCCATCCCCGCATAACCCAAAGTCTCCTCCGAGGCGACGGGTATGTGTAGAGCACATTCCTCATCGTAAAAAAAAAAAAAAAAAAAGGATTCGTTACATTGGACGCGATATTTGAAAATTGCGTAAACTTGATATCGACTGTATTGGTAATTTTAACCAATCGGTCAAAAGTTACATCAATGCATGGATCGAGATCGAACATACGGTGTAACGTCGATTCAATCATCATCATACATACATTTGAAGATTCAAGACTTATTAACTTGGCATCGTTGATCGTACGAACTCGCACGGTCCAACGCTTATAAAACTGTAGGCATCTTTAGAATCGTTTCGAAGCAGATTCTGAATATTGTGACGTTGCTCGTAGAGTCCTTTCCACGCTTCGAGAGATAGTATCAGTTCCTTTCCTCGATGATCTCCTATGGCGATTTCCACGTAACTCGGTGGATCCACTTTGATACCAATTTCGAGGAATTTAAATTCCGTAGCTGTCAATGCGTATCGTCTGCCTAGTATACGAACCACACGACGCTCTAACGAAATGCTGTAAAAAAAAAAAATAAAATTAGTTTGAAAATAATACAATTTGTAAAAAAAAATATAAAGATAGAAAGAAGTTAAACAAAACTTACTCGTCACATTTATTCTCAAACGATGGAGTGTCATCACGACTCGGTACGTAATTATTCACACGTCTGCCGGAGCCACTGCTTCTTTCAGCGTAGTACATATTTCCAGATTTTAAAAGTGAACCACCAGCACGAACGGTTAACGCAACATTGATCGTATAAAATTAAGAATATACATGACGCTTATTTTTAAAAGTAGTGGGGTAAATGTGGTGGGAGATTCTAGAATACTATTAGCGCTATGAAATTTAGGAGAAGGGGAAACGGTGCTCGGATAAAAAGAATTCTTAGAAACGATTCGTGAGGAAAGGATTGGGGAAGGGGAATAAGAGATAAAACACATTAATGTTTAAATATTTTATTTTTCCAAATCTTGCAATTATTTCTGGCGTTGCGACCACCAGTTAAATATTTTGAATACATTTTGTAATGCGCAATTCTTAACATGTTTTCCACATCGCATAGTGTTTTTAACATCTAGATTATTTAGAGACTCGATATCGTCATAATCAGCATCCAAGGTCTCAATAATGAAACCGTTTCCCGCATCATCCAATATATCGGCTAACCATTCTCGCTTCTCAAGTCCTTTTACATATACGAGAATGGATTCTTCTTCTTCTTCATGTGGTCCACCAACGATAGCTGTTGTAATCAAACGCTGAGCCATGCTGTATGGAACGTTTCCATCTTCCCATTGCAATCCATGATGATTTCGAGTCAACCATGAGGCTTGGTGTCTCTCCGATTTTATGAGCACACCCCATGGTACAGGACATGCGAAAAAATAATGTGACAAAATAAATCCTCTTCTCAAGATTGCCGCTTCCTTTACAATGAATTGTTTATTGAGGATAAACCCCTGTAGATCCATAAACGTTAATACGGACATGATGAGATCTCTCTCTCTTCGATGTATCAGTTAAAAAAGAAGAATGACAACCATCTCATAACACTTTGATTTATATTCTGCTATGCTTCCCCCTCTCTCTAAATTGTTGGTGCGTTTAGGTGATTTTGCGCACAACGTTGGTCAACGGGTTGTACTGGATCACGCGATCGTGTATGATGAGACAGTATGCAGAAGTATTCATCGGCACGTTTTCCTTACACTCAAATTCCAATCTCACATCCACGGTTGCGCTCTTGATCGATTCGTTTTGTTGAGAACAATCGATGATTACGAATGGGCCGTTACGTAGAAACATTGAGACGATGAGACTCGGCTCGAGATACTCGTATCCATAATAGTTCTTGCAGAAACGCGCATACGTATCGTACAGAATCGACCATCTGTTTTTATCGAAATCCAGATTGATATCGTCGTACGGATAACATTCCGAGTTCAGATAGAGTTTCACATTGGTCATCTTGCAATCGTCGAATCGACTCATATCCTCAGACATGATATTTTTCCGACCTGTCTGCAGAGAGAAGATAACATATCGTGGCTTCTCAGCTGGGTCGCTGTCTTAATGGCCCATGAATGCTTGGTTGTACGCTGCAATAGCGGATACTCATACAGATCCCACGAGCGAAAACCCATGCTGAGGTAATGCCCGCTTTCCAGAGCGCGCAGCATCGACAGCTTCTTAATCTCGCTCAACAACACATGTGGCATTCGCCATTGTATCTTGAATATGTTGATCACAGGCTCCAGCGTCGAATCTCCAACCAGACAATTGTTGTCGTTGCGCGATCGTATTAAGATTAACTCATGACGAGCGTTAATCACCACTCGTCTGTAATCCTCGCAAAATCCCAATAACATGTAGAGCGGTACGCAAAAATTGAAGTTTCCATTCGCAGTAGTCGGATCAGTCCAGCCGGCGTTTCTCATAATCAGGCTTCTATCGGAAGATATCGTTACATAGTTTTTGAGCAAACTTGTTATTCCCACGTTTCTGTTGCGATCAATCTCCACGCATCGAGTTCGTATCGAATCTCATCGAACATGAATGCGACACAATTATTTCCCAGTATCACAGCAGATCCTTCGGCTGGTTTATTTATCTTTAGTTCTCCCTCGATGTATAGGAAACTCTCATACGGCAACGTATACAGATCCTGTTGTTGTATGGGTATTCTTATCTCATCACTGTGTCCGAATGTTGTGTTAGCGAACGGGTTGTACGTGTGAGTCTCTTGACAATACGATCGTCGAAGATTGGCTCGTCTCCAATGTTGAGGATGTCGATCATTGTTCAGATGTTTCGCACCGCGAATCCCAAAGATTGTAAAAACGCAACGTTTGATGCGTTCAGTTTCTTTTTCTTAGTGCAACCGGATGATTGGATATTAGTGAATGCCGACGTTGTTGTTGTTGTCGCTGGCTCCGTAAAGATTGTGTCTCTCTCGTATCTTTCGATCCGTTCAACACGAGCATCTCATACGCCGCACACGTACGTTATCGCTGTCGTCGTCGTACGTGCAATCTAGTGGTGATCTCTTCTCCTCGAAAATTGAGCAATCGTCTGTCCTGGTCGACAATGCGTAACGTTAAATCTGTAATGCTCCGCACGATGATCGGCAGGTAAATGATGTGCGCCGGTGTTTCCGATATCTTATATCCTGGTGGTACCCTCGATGAAAATTCATGTATCGTATGAACGAGTTTGCCGTTGCTGTACGCGCCCGCGGTCACATTACATTCTACGCGGATAATGTTCACGTTGATAATATTAATCGGCATGTCCGACTTGTACCATTTTCGCGGCTGTAGTATACGGTTCGAGAATCCTAGCAGCGATCCAATGTTGTTAGGCTTGCTAAAATTCATTCAGTAGGCGCATTTAATCTCTCTCCTCATCGTATTATAATTAGCGCGGAGCACTATCGGATATTCTCCATCTTCAAAGTCACCGTCGTCATTCGTCCGAATATGCGTGGTGTCAGCGTGTTTTTTATCATCGTCACGAACAGCGTGTCGCGGACGTTTTCGTGAAATTGCATGTTTCAAAAACTCATGTATCGCTTGCAGCTCGTACGATCCCTCGGGAATCGTAATTTCCGCGTCATCTTTGCCAAAATAAAATTTATTATTCGAGGAATTCACGTTCGATATCGTATAATAAGTCTCAAAATCCGCTAGACCTAGCTCGTATTCATCGTCGCTCAAATCTACGGCGGGAAAGTAGTTTACCGCGAGAACACTACTCTTCCCGGTCAATGTGAATGTCATAGACATGTTGACAAAACTGTTAAACGAATACTGAGTTAAATAGCGCAATGTCAGTCTTTAAATTCACGTGCATCGACCGCTCGGAGAAACTGTAAGCACAATTGTCCACAGATGCTTTGATTGTAAGTTTGAACAGGTGTGTAATTGTATCTTTGTCACATTTAAATATCGCACCAATTCATTCGGCGGTCGAAGATTGCCGAAACTGTCAAAATATATAGCGCGATCCCCCCTCTTTGCATACGCTACCCAATGAGTACCCGATCCTTTAGCGTTATCCAAATTTACGATGCCGCTCTCGTTTCGATATATACCATCGATCGGTAATGAATCACGCATGAAAACACCTCTAAAATACGGAATGTGCATACGTTTTGCCAGTTGTAGCAATTGTATGTTGGTAGTTACGCCCTGTGGCATTTTTAGCGTCTCTTTAGCGTTTTTTCCCCCCCTTTTTTCTCGTTGAAACTCCTCGTCCGTGTTTATATGGAGCGAGATACAATCCCTGACCTTCCATGGCGCGATTGTGACGTAGCATCTCTTGCAACTGACGTTGTGCAGCTTTTCCGTCGTTCACCATCTTTGCTACACCAGCCGCTCCACCGACCAGAGATCCGAGCGCGCCCAACATTGGTAAAATCGGTAATACACCCCCACGTTTCGCTACCGGAAGTATTCGTTTCTTCGCCATCTTTTTCTTCGTCTTCGTCTTTGTCGTCTTCAGGCCCATACCGAACTTCGTCTTGGCTTTCATCGCTGCCCAGACAGCTGTGGCGGCGGCTCTCTCACCGAGAGTCGAATCTCTCGCAACGATGCGAGTTTGCGCTTCCTTGGCGAGTATCCTATCTGCCGCGTGTCTCTCGATGAGATCGTTGCTTCGAGAGTACGCTATATCGTGTTCACGGCACGCCGCGTCCAATGGGTTGATACCTCGATCGCCTCTGGCTAATCGCTTTTGTAGTCGCGTGCCCGGACCGCAAAACTGATAACCGGGGATATGGAATTCGATCGGAAGTGCGTTTATCGCGAGATTTAATAGGCCTCTACCTATTTTCGTTGACATTCGCTGCAATCTTTTATCATCGGCGCTGGGCCGTCAATGTGCGTTTGCTGCCACGGTCGATTGTAATGTTCGAAACAGCGGCGATAGGTTTGAACCTCCAAATCCGCCTTTATATGTTCCGGAAGCTTGTCCCACACGTAGTGGACGTAATTGCCGCACATTCGCAATAAAACTGTTTTCGACACAAATTGTAGCTGTTCGGCGTTCAAATTACAAATATCGTAAGGACTTGATAGCAAGACAAACATTTTTTCGTTACTGAGCAATTCGCGGTTCCGCGCAGCTATAAATAGGCAGACGTTCGATCCAGTCAGGAGTGTGAAAATGAATTTCGTGCGACAACCTTTCGCGATACGCGTGATGAATTACGACGCCAGATTACGATCGATGGGGGACAACGCGGAGATGCGTAGACACGGTACGATACCGCCGACTACTATACGCGCGATCGTTTGCGGCCCCTCGAATTGTGGTAAAACTAACGTGTTGATTAGTTTGATTGAAAGCCCGCACGGCGTCCGCTTTGAAAACGTGTACGTGTACTCAAAGTCGTTGCAACAGCTAAAATATCAGTATCTGGAGAATTTGTTGACGTCGATCGATGAAATCGGCTATTTTACAATCTCCAATAACAGTGACGTCATTCCACCGAGTGAAGCATGTCCAAAATCGATTTTCGTTTTCGATGACGTGGCGTGCGACAAACAAAATACGATAAGAGAATACTTTTCAATGGGACGCCACTCAAATGCCGTTTTCAAATATATCTGCCAACAACAAGACATCAGTTTTTAAGTACAGATCGCTGTATTCACCCAAAATTTGAATGGAGAACTGCTGCCACACGTTGACGGCGTGTGCGTAGTCGCTCTCGGATACAGTGTCACCGGTTAAAGAACTGTAAAACGATTCGCGTGGTGGTAAACGCGTGTCCTGCAGCTTGTCCACGCAGTCAATGTACTCGTACGGAAAGACACCTTTTCGCGTTAATAATTCAAAATTGTTAGCGGATAATGCGGAAAAATTGGAACGCAAAATTTTTAACTTACTCTTATCGAGGAAGGATGCCAATTTGTCAAGACTAGCACTGAGAAATTTGTATGAATCGATGAATCGTAATTTCACGAAAGTTTTCCAATCTTTGTCGTCATCGGTACTATTGACAGTCTTCGTAAATGAAATGTATTTTTCTTTTGTTATTGGAAGCACATCTACGCATCCTTTATACGCGGTAGCTATTTCTTTTATGATGAAATGTGCGTCATAGCCGGATAGATTATGGAAAACTACAGGAATGACATAAGAGTCTTTGTAATTTATATTACTGTTTGAGTGCGCGGGACCCCTGTATCGCCCGGTCAGATGACAATGATCGCGTACGCGTGTATCGTCTTGTACGAACAGTTTCTCGCATATATGACAATACGTGGCGCTATGAAATTTTTCCCATTCATCTTGCGTTAATTTTGTCATGGGGACATTATCAAACAAAATACCCTTTACGCGATGCGCTAAATTTTTAAGTTCTTCGGCGAACCATGAAACGCAATCGATACTACGGCGAGAATTATACGCGGATAACGAGTTGTCGTACGAACAATGTATATAATAAGCGATGCTGAATACCTCGTGATGTTGGGAGTATGACGCATGTTCCGGCGTCTTCTTCAGCACACACTCCAAGTCGGCGTACACCACGAATGGAAGTCGCTCCTTTCTGTTGTAGTTGTCGAAGTCGAGCCACTTGTCTTTATCACTTGGTTAGCGCAGTCGTTCATTTCTCGACAGTCCGCAATGTGAGCCTCCAATTTTTCGCTCAAATTAAAGAAGTGCAAGCATCTGTAAAATGAAAATTACAATTTTATTTACAATTATTATATAGTTTGCAATAAATATACGTACCGATCGCAGATATATTTTTGACCATTGTGTTTGCTCAGTTGCGAGCTTACGAGGCGAGACAGATTTTTGATATACGCGAAATGCCCAACGTTGTCGTCCTCCTCCACATACAGCATATTTACATGTTTTTCTCTCTTCCGATCGCTGTATCGGAAGAATAGATAATTCCTTCTTCCTCTCAATGCCGTAGACGTTGATTGAGATGTTATTTGCCAGTTCAAACTTTTTAATTTGGTTTAACGTCATCGGAAACTCAATGTCCTGAAGATTTAACACTGTCGTGTAATGGGGATATGAAAATTCTCGTTCCACATGTCTTTCTGCGGGGTACAGAGCGGCCACCACTAACCATGCGAAACATGCATTGTCCGTTGATCGCACGTTCACCACTGCTCTCTTCGTCACAATTTCTCGCGGCAAGTTTAAATAACACGCATAGGATTGCACTTGTTGATATTGACCGTAAGATCAAGGATTCGTGACAATGCCCATCCGCTATCACGTTCCTGGAATTCTTCGAGAGACGCCAAAATGGATTCGATGACGTGCCGCTCATACCACTCGCGTAAATCAGATGTGCGAAAGAGTTCATAATTTCGCGTGTTAAGGGGATCCTAGTCGGATGGTCGAACTCCGACGGATTTGCGCCCTCATCTGAGCGGAACTAAAATTGTCGATAATTATCGATAATTGTAGTTCTGCCATTACCGACAGCGTTATACATGTTACAGGGCAATAAAAAAGCGAATAAAAATTGTGTTCAATATATTGAAAAGACAACATCATATATTTCTATTATTCTATCGCTTTACACGCGTATCAAAAAGTATCGAAGCGAAGCGCATAGATAACAGTATATCATATGTGTGTCTGCCTTTATTACATGTTTCAACACAATTGTTTATATGTGTGAGCGTATTGCGCTTATAAATATCTATTACATATATGTAATTATATTTATATAAATATACTTATTTATATAATCAAACATATATATACTTATAATGTTTATATAAATAATACATTATTATTCCCAGCAAACACACATGTAACTGATATTTCCCGTTATATAACCAGAAAGTATCTGGAAAGTATCATTGATATGTAACTAATTTATGTATATAATACATAAATGTGCTTTTGCTTTACATTTCGTATATGTAAAAATAGCACAAAAGATACATAATTATATTATTATCTGATACGTATCATAGTTATATATAGTTACATAATAAGTAACATACATGTATGTTACATGTACTGCTAAATGTCAGCAACAAAAGTACTTCTCTGATATATCAGAGATATATCTATATAATGTAAATATATTTATGTTACATAATCATGCTACTATACTACATAACAGGGCTGGATTAAACATGTTTGGGGCCCCCGGCTATCTCTTGTAATGAGGCCCCTTAGTACCATGTCCAATAATACTGGCTATTTGGCTTTATTAAATATTGGGTTTCTCTTGGTCAGAAATCGTATTCCTAAGCTCCATTACCACGTCAAGGTGGAGACCCGTCAATGGAGTTTTTTCTTCTTGTTTTTTTTGTGTTTTTATAGTTTTTATGTTTTTTTATTGTATAGTTTTTATGATTTTTATGATTTTTTTTAATTATTTTTTTGAGATTTTTGTTTTTTTTTTACTTTTTAATGAACAATAAAAAATTTTTATTTGTCTTTCTTTTAATATATATCTTAGTGTTAATATTAGTATATATATATATATATATATATATATATAATTTTCAAATAAATCACATTAATGTACCAAACGTCTTCTTAACTTTTTATTCGCGAAATCTTGAATAACATCATTGAAATTTAATGTTTTAAAAAACTCGTTTTCAATGCTAATAATACTCAAATTGTTCAATCTTCCTTCTGTCATTGTATTTCTTAAAACATTCTTAATTAATTTCAATTTTGAAAATGATCTCTCCCCTGTAGCATTACTGATCATCATACAGAGATGAATGCGCAATGCTATTTCTACATTTGGAAAAGCTTCAAAGAGGTGATTTTCATATAAATAGTAATACAAACTTTTTAAATTTAATTTTTGTATTGAGGCATTTTCAGATTTTTCTTCATTAAGATCTGCTTCTTGATCACTGTCACTTTCTCTATTGGTAGTTCTTTCCGATTCACTCATTTCTTCCTCCTGCTTTTTTATTTTTTCCTGACCTTCTATATCTTTTGTCCCATCTTTAAATTCCTCCTTCTCTGTAGAAAATTTTTCTTTTTGCAATAAGTGTGAATTAATTTTTAATTCATTTTTCAAATATGCTCTTAAATGAAAACATTCTGATATCAATTCTGTTTCATTTACGTCCTTATTGTAAATAGAAGCAAAATGTGTACATGAATTTGTCAACGTTTGTTCATTTATATCAGTCAAAATTTCCAAAAATCCAAATATTTCAAAAATGTTTTCATAAGCTTTAGAGCGTTTAGTCAAATTATTTAAAAGTGTGTCAATAATAGGCAAGAAAGTTTCAATTTTAAATTTTTCACTTCCTTCTAGAATCACATCTGGATCTGGTGTATCTGTATTATCGAAATAAGTCAAACGAGTACTACGTTTTTTGATGCGTTAATATCTTTGTAAACAGAATTTGGCGCAATCTCATTTGCACGCTTTTCGTACCAATCAAATTTATTTCTCTTTTCGCTAATATATAACGTTAAAGATTTCAACATTTTGACAGCAACAGACAAGGTCAACGTTGTTTTCTGTAACATCTTATTCGTTTTATTAAGTCTCATTAATACATCGTTCCAAAAAATAGTTAGAAAAACCGTTTCCAATCTTTCCATATTTTTCTTCAAACCAGTAGCTCGGGTTTTAGTTTCTTCGGATTCATTTTCAGCAGTAATGAGTGTTTCTAAAGCTGTTTTGATAGGTTTATATCCATTATTTAATGCGAAAACAGCATCACGAGCTGACCAGCGCGTATTAGACAAATTTTTAACTACTTTTTGTCTTGGACCTAAAGTAGCTAATGCTCTTATTAATACAGCCCATCGGTGCGTTGACGCAGAAAAGAAAGTATATAGGTTTTGAACGAAATCAAAATATTTACAAACTTCTTCTGTTGATTCTGCGGCCTGAACGCCAACAAGATTTAGAGAATGTGCACTACAGGGAATAAAAAATGCTAAAGAATTAATGTCATTAATTCTGACCTGCAATCCATTATATCGTCCAGCCATATTTGCGGCATTATCATACGACTGGCCTCGGCAATTTGAAATGGATATATCATTTTCATTTAGAAACTTGATGACAACTTCACACAGATTCTCTGCGTCGTGCCCATAAATCGGTATAAACTTTAAGAATCGTTCAACTGATTTACCGTTTTTACAATATCGGATAATGAAAGTCAACTGATCTACATGACTTACATCAGGCGTTGAATCTATTGAAATAGAATAATATTTCGCTTGTCGTATCTCGGCTATAATTCCCATAAATACTTTTTTCCCCATAATCTCGATTAATTCTTCACATATTGTTGAGGAAAGAAAAGAAGTTTTTCCTCGTCCACTATTTCCAAACTTTTTTATATGTTCGCGCAAAAATGGATCAAATTCGCTTATTAGTTCTAACATTCCTAAGTAATTACCATTTCTGTTAGAACCGAAAATTTCATTGCTACCTCTAAAAGGCAAACCTCTTGATGCTAGAAATTTTATTACAGCAACTATTCTTCGAAATACTTCGATCCAGTAATTACGTTCTTCGTTAAGTTGAAGTTGTAGTTCAGTATCTATTCTTCCGACTACTTTTGTGCGCCTGATATAAGTATATAAATTTTTTCTATGCTCAGAGCTATTTTCATGATCTGAAATGGATTTTAATCCATGTTTCCAATCATTAAAGCCAGTTGTAAATGAAGTATCCGACTCATTGAACAATTTACAAGGAAAGCAAAAAATTTTGCCTTGAGACGGCGAATGTAAAACCCACTCGCGTTTAACCTTTTCTCCATTTTGAAGTTCCCGGTAAAAATAGGAATTTTGTAATTTTCTGGGTCGATTGATTTTTTTGTTTCCTTCAATACTTTCATAGTTTCGAACTGACGCCTTATAATCCGCATGTATATCGAAATTTTGGCATTTTGTAAATCCATTTTTAATCCAGTATTCCTGTAATGCGTTTCGACTTCCTCGAAAAAGCTCCCATAAAGCTGGATCTGAACTTGGTTCATTTAATTGACTATCAGAAATATGAGGAATAGCACTTTGTCCATTATCATTTATCCGATCATCAGTATAATTTGATTCAATATAGTTGGGAGTATTAGATGTAGATGGACCGATTTCCAAAACGTGTGGTTCCAATGGTGGATCTGTACTCTGTTCTTTAGATCCGTTGTCATTGTCAGAATAAGAAATGACAGTTTCAGTATTATCATTTTGATCGACAGGTAAAATGGAAGAAGAATTAGACACAGATGAATCTAAATTAACAGACAGAGTAGTGACATCTGTACTATTTTCAGTGCTAGTATTTGTTGTTTGAAAATACGAATTTATATTTTTCAGATTTTTAATGAATAATTCTTCTTTTTTAACTTTTTTCCTTTTTTGAGCTCCACTTTCAAAATTTCGTTTCATTTTGCTATAAATGTGCCGTAAAAAATAGCAAAAGACAAGGAAATAGAAAGACACAAAGCAACAAAAAAGACACTAATTAATTTCCTGGCTTCTCTTTTTTTAGTATTTCTTATTACAAGCGTTTGAAATAAATTACTTTATTCTCAATCAAAACTTAGAAGTTTCATTAACCCTGAGCGCTAAAAAACTAAATTATCTCTTAGAAAATATACGAAGCTGTTCCTTGATCTAGAGTTACATTTCTCTAGCGAGCGCAAGAAGTAGTAGCGGACAAATGGAGCCTATTGCCGACTTGTCGAATAGAGTCGAAGCGCCGCGCGCCGCTGCCGCCGCTATCAGCTATCAGTGATTTCGGATTTCGGGACGCTACGCTAGCTGCCTGCTGCCGGAGCGCGTGGTGGGGGCGCATACAAGAAATGAAAATCGTAGCTCGGTGCTCGGCGGCTCGGCGCTCGGCGACTCGGCGGCGCTCGGCGGCTCGACGGCTCGACGGCTTGACGGCTCGACGCTGTCGGCATCGTCGGCGCATCACTGAGCGTCAAGCACCGAGCGCTACGAGAATTTTCACAAATTAAAAAAAAGTTTTCATTTGCTAATTTGCTGTTAAATGGTTTTTTTTCTTTTTTTTTGGAAAATATTTCAACAAACTTGAGGCCCCCCTAATTGCGAGGCCCCCGGCAAAAGCCGGGTTGGCCATTACGTTAATCCGGCCCTGCTACATAATATCGTTTCACAGATAATGATACGTATCAGATAGTAGTATAATTACGTATCTTTTATATGCTATTTTTACATATATGAAATAAGCAAAAGCACATTTATGTATTATATACACAAATTAGTTACATATCAATGATACTTTCCAGATACTTTCTGTTTATATAACGGGAAATATCAGTTATACATGTGTTTGCTAGGTATGATACATCATGTTATAACTCTGATAGATATATGTTACATCTCCTGTGTTTGCTGGATTATATAATCGTCGATTATATCAATTGCAAAAAATTGAACTGCATTAGATTGTAATTTACTAGAAAGTTACATTATAATATCCAGTTATATATATATGTATTATACACATACATCTGTATGCGTCATATATTTCTTATATTTACATACATACATAATACGTATACATATATATACAAGATATTTTATTTGATACAGTAGATATTATCATAAAAATAAAAAATTTTCGGTAAAAATTTTTTATATAACAATTGTAAGATTTTGAAGGGGGACAATATCATGAAATTGCTCTTGAGTAACATTTTCCAATTATATTTAGATCTAGTTTGTTTTAGAACTATCTTATTTGCATTATGTAAATCGAACTCTCGCAACATTCAATAAAAAAAATTATAGGATATGGCTAAAAAATGAAATCTTTATGAGATATTTTATAATTGATATAATTTTATATAAACTATGAAATATCTCATAAAATATTCATTTTTCGTTAATTTTACCTCAATACTTATGCACAAAATAAAAAAAAATTGGTGTAAAGGAAATATATAGTTGTAAAAAAACATGTAGCTGCTATAGTTTCAATTTAGATACTTTTTCTTGAAAACAACTATTTTTTACACTAATTTATTTATCTCATTATTTTGTGCATAAGTAGAGGTAAGATTATAAAAAAATGAATATTTTATGAAATATATTTCATAGTTTATGTAATTATAAAAATTTCTTGTAACGATTTCATTTCCTACCCATTTTATAACTTTTTATATTGCGAAGATTCGATTTATATAATAAAAATAAGATAGGTTCATTTAAAAAATTAGGTTCTCTAAATATCTTTGAAAAATGCATTGAAGAACAATTTCACGAAATTATCCTCCTTCGAAATCTTATAATTTTTATAGAAAACATTTTTCCCACAAATGTTTTATTTTTCTGATAATCCACTGTATCAAATAAAATATCTTGTATATATATATATATATATATATATATATATATATATACGTATATTATGTATGTATGCATACATGTAAATATAAGAAATGTATGATGCATGTATTTATGAATATATAATACTTATATATTCTGAATATTTATAATGTAGCTTTCTATAAGTCACAATCTATCTAATACAGTTCATTATTTCCAATCGATATAATCAACAGATAAAAATTTATTACTTCAATATTATGTGTGTGCACACACACTTACAATACATTGTTTGTCTCGATTGCAACAGAATACTTTTACAATATTCTAAATATTTTAAATATAGAATGGACCCCTCCCCGTCCATTCCCGTGAGAACGCAACCAATATGTTTTTCGTCTCTCCGATTATAATTTGCAATCTAGATGATTGATGCAGCTTTTTCTGGCCAATTATAGAGTATAGATTTTTGAAGTCTATATTCTTACCAGAATAGATTTTTTAAAATAATTTCTTATTATTTTGGAAAAGGTGAGAGTTTATTGCTTTCTAGAATTTTATAGAAATGTTCTCTCATGTATTTTACATTTTTGGAGTACTTTTCCTCGCAAGGATTGCCTCCTAAGGCTATAGTCGTGGCAAAAGCTGCAGCAAAAATTCCACAACATATTCCATCAGGTTGTGTTTGAACCTTTTCAAAAATGATGTCACTCGAGTTTACTGTAGGGTAACGAAGATGTATATAATTTTTTTCTTTAGCTACCAATTTATCGTATGTACAGCCAGGTAGACTATCGTACACGCGAAGTTTGGTGCCGTCAAAGGAAATACATCTCCAGTGATTACTACAATTCCCTCCAATTATTTGTAAGCTTTTATCACTACGACTAGCTTTAATCATGTGAAGGTATTCTATATATAGCACACTTTGCGTTTCGAAATGAGAAGTTTCTCTTATAATACGCAAAAATAGATCCAACGATTCATCGTTTAATTGACTTGTCACACGCAAGATATTGTCCTTTACCAAATAAAGAGGAGCAAATGTGTTTAACAGTTTTTCATTTCTTTTTATATCATCTTCAGATATAGCTCGTTCGTTATTTGTGTAGTTTATGATAATGCAATCATCATCTTGCTCTTTATTCAGAGCAATATCAGCAATATCAGTTATTATTGCTTCCATCGAAACGTTCGGTTTGAATCGTTTGCTCTCTTCTATGTCATTTTCACTTTTTATTATATTTGGTCTCTTTATTTGATTTATTGTCATTTTTTTTGTTGCTTCTTCTTTAGCTTCTATAATGTATCTTGGATTTCTGATTGGCATATGCCTATTGTGACGACTGTCCAAGATTTCTGGAAGCATGCATTCATTATAGAAGCGTGTTAAGAAAGGCAGCATTTGATTTCTCCAAAAAATATTGTCTGCCTCAATGCGCAATATTTTCATGCTTTGTGGAGTCCAAACAGCAAAAATACAATATTCTCGCCGTGTTATGTTCAATTGACCTTGAACTTGATAAAAATATCGATGATTTCGATTTATTTTATGTGCATCTTTTTTATCAAAAATACCTTTCAAAGAAGGCAATGTCTCTACAGCTATTTCTGCTGTCAAATGTTCAGCTGACAGAGGACATTTTATTTCCACTAAGACCATTTTCATCAATAATTCCGTCAGGAGAAGCACCCAAGCACGGATTTTCAGTATCGATAAATAATCCGCAAGGTTCTATTTCTTTATTTAATTTTATAGCCAATTCTTTCCTTGCTACTTCTTCGTTCTCGCGACCATATTTTAGGGCTGTGGTATCAATGAACGAAGGATATAAAATGGCTTTTACTGTTGTTGCACAAGACGTTGTCGGTCTCATGCGACATACAGGTCCAAAATTGGATGCTGTTAACATTTCTCGTCTCAATGATAACCATAATTCCGAGTCCCTTTGGTCTCTCGTATCGAATTCAATTTTTTTCCAGTTTTTCGCATTTTCGGACAATTTTTCTAAATGATTTTGCCGAAGTTGCTCAAATACATCAGATGAAAGATCTGGTTTTTGAGACTGCGGACCATAATAACGATCTGTTCCTGTCTCTTGTTTGAATTTTTTTGCCTTCCTTGCACTTGTCGAGATTCTCTGGTTTTTGCAACTTTTATTTGTCGTTGTTTTTCTAGTTTCTCAACAATGGGCGGAACAGTTTTATCCATGCTGTTATGCAATTCTGTAATCGCTTGTTGCGTATTAAATTGCACAGCTGCTGCCGCAACTCTGGCATTGTAAGAGCCTCGTTTATCAAAATGAATGCGCTTTCCACCAATTTCTTTGCAGATTATCGAATTAAACGATTCTGCAGGATTATTGGTTAAATTCAGCAATAAGCTGTCGGAATAACCGCTTAGATATGTGATAGCGCTTTCTATCTTTTGATATAAACCATGTATTTTCAAAAGTGGAACATAATTTTTGTTTGTTTTACTATCCTTCTCTTCGCATATATGACCGCGTGCTTCGCATCGCTTATGTTCGCCAAAAACATGGCTAGGAATGTTCAATATATCTTTCTGCAATTCCATAGCCTTACAATGTTGAGGTGTTTGTTGGTCTTTTCTTCGTAATTCGGCTGCCTTTTCTACCTCTTTTCTGATATGTTTTATGTTGTTTTTCACAACATTTCGTAACTCTGTAAAGCCACGCTGCCTCTGCGTTTTTGGCTGAATTGTCTCTGCCACAGCTTTGAGCTTTTTACATAAATTGCGAAGTAAATGATTCGTGCATTCTATTTTTTTTACTGTAACCATTTGTTCACTATATGGTCTATTATCAATAATGGCCTGATAAACACTACTATCACCATCGGCAATAACTGTTTTAAAAATCAGCCCATGCATTTCGAGGCTACATTTGAAACCTTCCGCGACGGCATCGCTCTCCATCCTTGTGGAGCTTTCGTTGCGATCAAAATTTTTGTAGCATTTGTGAGCTTTTGGTTCAGTACCTTTTCGCTCTGCTATCTCACATATTGCGCAAAATTTATTGCGGACACCGACGAAGAGAATCTTTTTCGTACGATAACCAATTATAGCTCCGATACCGGAAGGAGAATTGTAGGCACTGCCATACGATCTCTTCATCCAACTACCATCTGCTACAACTGTTATATACGGAATATTACCGTTTATAACTTCGTTTCTCTCAAGAGCGAGTTGCTTTTCAACTTCGCCAGCTATTTTCATACTTTCCATGGCTGTTTTTTCAAAAGCATCGACTAATTTTTCTCTATTTTTTATGTATTTTGACTCGGATATGCAAGAAATATTCATGATTGCACATTGCTCATTCAACTGGGCATAGTCAATTCCTACTGTAACAGTTCCTGCTACAGCAGCCATACCAATATCTAATGTTTCTGGCTCTTCGGGTTCTGAGTAGATAGTGGCTTTACTATGGCACATTTGGCACTGGAAAGTCAAATGCGTCTTAAACTCTTTGGTATCAGTCTTTATGAGTTTCCAATCTCTAAATTGGCACTCTATTCCTTGCATATGATTATTAAATGTTCTTTGGATTTCATTCCACATATGTGAAATGTCGACAATGCGACGGCCTTCAGGCACGTCTTCTTGTATACAACAACTGTCTACAGAAGCTTCGTTGTCAATAACAACAGAATTGTTATCATCGCAATTGTTAACAATGCGACGGCCTTCACGCAAGTTTTCTTGTACACAAGAACTGTCTGAAAGGGCTTCGTTGTCAATAACAACAGAATTGTTATCATCGCAATTGTTAACAATGCGACGGCCTTCACGCAAGTTTTCTTGTACACAAGAACTGTCTGAAAGGGCTTCGTTGTCAATAACAACAAAATTGTTATCATCGCAATTGTTAACAATGCGACGGCCTTCACGCAAGTTTTCTTGTACACAAGAACTGTCTGAAAGGGTTTCGTCGTCAATAACAACAGAATTGTTATCATCGCAATTGTTAACAATGCGACGGCCTTCACGCAAGTTTTCTTGTACACAAGAACTGTCTGAAAGGGCTTCGTTGTCAATAACAACAGAATTGTTATCATCGCAATTGTCATCGACAATGCGACCGTTTCTCTGAAGCCTTCCAGCCAAAAAGAAGAAGACATTGCGACGGCCTTCAGGCAAGTTTTCTTGTATACAAGAACTGTCTGGAAGGGCTTCGTTGTCAATAACAACAGAATTGTTATCATCGCAATTGTCATTTTAATTATACATACCTTTATTTGACTCCAAGCATTGCATTACCTGGGTACTGATTTTCGAATCCATGTTGGGTGATCCCATTGATTTACAAAAATCGATGGATTCGTCGTCAGTACCCTTGGTAATCTTTATAATGTTGGAGTTTTTAGCTTCTTGGGCCTTCAATTCCTGTAAAAATTGTTGCCTGCAAAGAAAAATAAATAGATTATTATATTATAAAATCTTATGCAAAGAAATCAAATGCCACATTTGTAACATGATTTCTAACAATTCTATATATTTAAAAATATTTTTTTACAAGTCTTTGTTACAAGTCTCTGAAAAATAAGTGCAATCCTTTGTTCATAAAATCTAAAATCGTAGATTTATAATAGAAATAATAATTATTATTAAAAATTTTTAGACAATATAAATGCCATATTTTTCACTAAACCAAAGTGCACATGCTAACCGCATTTGGTATAAAATATTTTGTGAAACAACCAGCACACGAATAGATCGCCTCTGGAATTATATTTTAAAACCAGCACACGAATAGATCGCCTCTGGAATTATATTTTAAAGCAACCAGCACACGAATAGATCGCCTCTGGAATTATTTTATGAAACAACCAGCACACGAATAGACCGCCTCTGGCACTAACTACTATAAAATTATAATAATTTTCATGAAAAAGTAAACAAAGGATTGCATTATCTTTCAGAGAAAAAAAAATATTTTAATATTATATATATTTAATATTTAATTTTTATGTTATATTTAATATTTGATATTTTACTCGAAAATAAATTTTTCGCCAAAACATCTATTTGAAACTTATATTAAAATTGTATACACCTATATATATATATATATATATATATATATATATATATATATAAATATATATATATATGTATTGGATGATTGCAAAAGTTCGTGCCCGATTTGAAGTTATTACCACCATCTATGCAAATCGGGCACGAACTTTTGCAATCATCCAATATATACACAGGGTCATCGAAAAGTATCGGATCCCCCTAATATTTTCAGTTAGAATGTATTTTGGAGAAAATGTCCAATAGCAAAGTTGTATGGTTTCAAGCGGGGAGTAAGATGATGACCTTGACTTTGACCTTGACCATGTCCTTCAAGATCAACTTAATTTTTTTTAATGGAACCCCTTACTTTTTATTGCATATTCTTATAGCTTATCTGGAGAGCTTTCCAAAAACTTATAATAAAATATTTTTTCATAGAGTACTTTTTGAGTTATAAAGGTTTGAAACAATTTTTTTACTCAAAATGTAAAATATCTTGTAAAATATGTAGTTTTCGGTAATCATAACCTGTTTTCTTTAAACCAATTGATTGCTCTCATTATTCCAAGCACAAAAGTTTAAGGTATGATTACCGAAAAATAAATAATTTACAAGATATTTTACATTTTGTGTCAAAAAATTGTTAACTTCAAACCTTTATAACTCAAAAAGTACTCCATGAAAAAATACTTTATTATAGGTTTTTGGAAAGCTCTCGAGATAAGCTATAAGAATATGCAATAAAAAGTAGAGGGTTTCATTTAAAAAAAAAGTTGATCTTGAAATGACCTTGAAGGACATGGTCAAGGTCAAATTCAAGGTCATCATTTTACTCCCCGCTTGAAACCATACAACTTTGCTATTGGACATTTTCTCCAAAATGCATTCTAACTGAAAATATTAGGGAGGTCCGATACTTTTCGATGACCCCGTATATATTTACACACACACCACACACACACACACACACACACACATATAACATAACCGAATAAATTATTTGTGAAATTTGAAGACATGAAAAAATAGTTTATACCGACATATTCAGTACAAAGGGGGACATCATATAGTAATAAACGATTATTTGATGAGTTGAAACATTGAGAGCATTACAAAGTAAATTTTATTTTTTAAAATGGAATGCTATATTTTTTATTTTATAGGCTTTTTAAATACAAGTTCATTGATATTACATAAAGATATTCAAGGTCATAAATACATAGTAAAATAAAAGTCAAGTGTATGACTTGTATTTCAGTTCTAATAAAAATTCTAAATATTGACCTTGAACTTGACGACATAGATGAATTTTATGTGTCATAATGTACTGCTTCTCTTAGTACTCTTCTAATTAAATATTTGTGTTGCAGTTATTCGAGCAATCATGTATTATTATTATGAATTGTAGATAGTTTTGAATACACATGTTTTTATATTGCCGTATAAAAAATAATGTAAGAGAATTTAATCTAATGACCGGTATGACTGGAACGTCCAATCTGATAAATTACATTTATTATGGGAATATATGAAAAGCAGTGTGTATTGTGAACCATCAACAACTCATAATAATTATACATATGATTGTTTGAATAACTGCAACACAAAAATATTTCATTAGAAGTACTAAGAGAAGCAGTACATCATTTGACACATAAAATTCATCTGTGTCGTCAAGTCCAAGGTCAATACTTTGAATTTTTATTAGAACTGAAATACAAGTCATACATTTGACTTTTATTTTACTATGTATTTGTGACCTTGAATATCTTTATGTAATATCAATGAACTTGTATTTAAAAAGCCTATAAAATAAAAAATATAGCATTCCATTTAAAAAATAAAGTTGTCTTTGTAATGCCCTCAATGTCTCTACTCATCAAATAATCGTTTATTACTATATGATGTCCCCCTTTGTACTGAATATGTTGGTATAAACTATTTTTTCATGTCTTCAAATTTCACAAATAATTTATTCGGTTACTTTATATAAATCACATACATACATATAAATATATATATATATATATATATATATATATACATACATATACACACAGTATTTAGTGTAATAGTGCGCATGATTTTTGAGACGTTTCTGAAAATTTAAAGTTTATATTGTGGAAATTAATTTGTTTCACAGGCTATTACGTAAAACAGAAAAATATGTAAAAAATTTTTTTCATAAAAAAATTAATGTCACCATAATTTTTAAAATGAAAGTACCATATTCAATCTAAATCAATTCGTTACAATATTCTGTAGAAAAAATGATAAGGATAAGATAGTGAAAAAGTGAACAGTTTACGAGATATTTTAGTTTTAGAGAAAATATGTAGCTGCTAGTTTACAATTTATATCTTTATTTATATCTACGATTTTCTTTACACCAATTGATTTAAAATTGAAATAAAATCATCAGAAAATGATTTTATGAGATATTTCTTAGTTTATGTATATTATGTTAAACTGAAGTATAATATATCTCATAAACTATTCGCTTTTTGACCATCTTACATTATAACTTTATGCAGAATATTGTAAAGAATCGATTTATATAAAAAAATATGGTTTCATTAAAAAAATTCAAGGTAACATTTATTTTTTTCATGAAAAAATTTTTTTGCTCATTTTTTATTACTTGTAATAGCTTGCGTAAAACTGATTAATTTTTACAATATAAATTTTTTCTAAACTGTTGCAAACATTTCAAAAATCGTACGGATCGTTACGCTGAACATCGTATATGTATAAATATATATATATATATATATATATATATAAAACATTATTATTAACAATACAAATAAACACTACTTATATATATCTATTTGTTATACACATACATGTACATAATGAATAAATGAACAGATACAGAAAGCTGAAGAAAAGAAGAAAAAAAGAGAAAGATAGTGAGTATGAGCTCTCTAGCCTCTTTATATTATAAATATATCATAAAGCAATATATATACGTATACATACATACATACATACATACATACATACATACATACATACATACATACATACATACATGCATATATACATATATACATATATGTATATTGTTACGACCCTGTATATTCCCGTTTCCCGTGCCGCGATGTCATGTCATTCGTTGTGTTATAAAGATCATCTCCGCGACGACGTGTGAATCGTCTCGGAGATGATTTTCTCCTAACATCGTGGCATGAGAATACAGAGACATAATAATATATTGCTTGTCGGTTTATAAAAAGGCTCGCTCGCTCTCTTTTTATTTCTTTCTTTTCTCTTCTATTTCTTTTTCTCTTTGTCTATCTAATCGTTATATATATTTATATGCATAATAAACAGATATGTAATATTTTGTGTTTTTGTGCTGTATGTAACAGTAATTCTGACAATGAATCAATTATTATATGACATTACTAACCTTTTAAACCATGCTCCCTTTCTACACAATCTGTGAGCAGATACAGGCAAGCGTCTATTTCTGTTTGCTCCCATTATACACTATATAATAAATCTCACTATATAAAAATATCACTGAAAATATCACAGTATTCGACACGTTATTACACGTTATAACGGTCGAGTCGCGCTGCTATGTAAGCACGTGTGGTACGTACCGCGCGACAAGTGAGCCATCCCGCGCAAATATGTATATATATCATTGCGCGCGCACGATTCCGCTTATTATCTAGACTCAACTGTCCGATTCGCGTAAAGATACACGGTACCTCGCTAAAGCGAGAGTCGGCTACGCTCTAACTGGGCGCGAGACACTACCGTGTCTCTTGATGTATATATATATATATATAAACATATTATCAACGTAATATTATGTGTGTAAGATACACAAGATATTCAGTGTAACGGACCACACAATTTTGAGACAATTCCGACAGTTATAAAAAAGTTTAAAAATTAATTTGCTTTACAAGCTATCAAATGCAATAAGAAAATTAAAAAAAAATTTTATAAAAATGTCTGTAACTTTTAAATTTTTAAATAAATAAACCATATTTTTTTCTATAAAAAAATTTCTTATAATATTCTGTATAAAAATATATAAAAGTAGGATAGTGATAAAGTGTATAGTTTTCAAGATATTTTAGTTTATAATCTTACGAAAACTATTAAATATCTCATAAAATACTCATTTTCTCAATCTTATTTCAATACTTTTATATACAAAATAATGAGAAGAATCAAATTGATGTAAATAAAATAGTTATTTTTAAGAAAAAATATGTAATATGCAACTAATAGCTACATACTTTCTATTAAAATAACTACGTGTTTTTTTTTTACATCAATTGATTCCTCTCATTATTTTGTGCATAAATATATAGAGGTAAGATCATAGGAAAATTAATATTTTACAAGATACTTCATAGAATATGTAAGATTGTGCAAAATTAAAATGTACAATATATCGTAAACTATTTTAGTCATTCTACCCTTATAACTTCTTATGAATATTATCAAAGAAATCATTTTTTATAAAAAAATATATGAGTTTTATTTAAAAGAATCAAGGTGACATTGATTTTTTTATAAAAAAATTATTTTTCAATTTTTTTATCGCATGTGATACCTTGCCTAAAACATATTAATTTTTATTGTAAAAACTTTTTTTTAACTGTCGGAAACGTTTCAAAAATCGTGCGAATCGTTATCCTAAACACTGTACATGAAGGTAACAAGATAAGTTTGATATAAAGTTGTTCAAAATTATTCAATTTTCCTTTTCTACATATCAATATAAATAAAAAGATGTGAACTTTATATGAAGATGAATAAGATGTATATTGTATATATATATATATATATATATATATATATATATATATATATATATATATTCATCTGCATATAAAGGAAAATTGAATAATTTTGAACAACTTTATATCAAACTTATCTTGTTACCTTTATATGCTAGTGTTTATATGCATATGTCTTCATCTAAAGCAACTTCATGTACAGTGTTCAGGATAACGATTCGCACGATTTTTTAAACGTTTCCGACAGTTAAAAAAAAACTGTCTGTTTTCAAGCGAGCTAGAGAATTTCGAGACAAGTTTTTTTTTAATCAGGCAGCCGTGGCCTATAGAAATAAATAAATAAATGTCTATATATATTATAAATATATGCAAACTAACCAATTGATATTAATAAAATCACATATAACTTATATATGATTTTATTATTATTAATTGGTTAGTTTGCAATTTCCAATGCGAAAAGATTATGAATATATATATATATATATATATATATATATATATATATATACCAGGTGTATTAGACTTATTTTCGAGAAGTCAGCGTAGTCAAGCGTCAAGTGCGTGATAATACCACGCTGTGGACTAGGGTTCCATCCTGAGCTCTCGCATTCTTTTTTGCAAATTTTCATATAAAATAAAATAAATTTTACACATTTATGTTTGTGTTTTTTAATATGTACGCTTGATAATTTTTTAAATTTAGAACGATATAATTTTCAATATAAACTTGAGAAATAAGTAGGCTATCGAGCCAAACGCGGATATTTGTGCGTCAGATAGCGACAATAATTTTTTTCGCAATAAGTTTTGTGCACGGGGCACGAAAATTTTGCTGGGTCCGTTGTCAAGGGTCCTAAAAAAATTCTTGATATAATTTACAATCAATTTACTTTTTATTCAATCTTATTATATATCTTATACATTGATCTGACCTTATCGGATAAATGTATAAAATATATAAGATTGAATAAAAAGTAAATTGAATGAAAATTATATTAAGAATTTTTTAGGCTCGTTATTATAAATTTAATAAATAAATAGGCTGTCGAAGGGGATCAAAGGGGAATATAGGAATCTCGAATTGAGATTTATTCATAAATAAAATCTTGACAACGGACTCAGCAAAATTTTCATGCCCCGTGCACAAAACTTATAGCGAAAAAAATTATTTTCGCTATCTGACACAAATATCCGCGTTTGACTCGATAGCCTACTTATTTCTCAAGTTTATATTGAAAATTATATCGTTCTAAATTAAAAAAGTTATCAAGCGTACATATTAAAAAACACAAAGTACTCTGCGTTGATACCACTGCTTATATGAAAATTTGCAAAAAAGAATGCGAGATGGAACCCTAGTCCACAGCGTGGTATTATCACGCACTTGACGCTTGACTACGCTGACTTAGTACTCTGCGTTGATACCACTGCTT